>NC_056725.1:229163195-229318195 GCF_019279795.1 Protopterus annectens | reverse complement strand
TGTACCGCACTAGACACCTGCAACAACTGGAGAGGCCACAAAAGTACCTCACAAAGAGGATCCTAGGCCTTAAACACTTGTCTTATATGGACAAAAAACTCCAACTATTCTCTGTCTCATATCACCTACTTAGAGGCAATATCTGCTTGACTTACAAAGCCATGTCTGACACAGCTCTGTTAGAAATGCTACATCTAAAGCAATCCCAGTCCCTCTGCACCACACAATCCAGAGACCTCAACCTCATTACCACAATTAACAGAACATGCTGGAGGGACAGGTTCATAACCCAGACACAGCCCATGCTATGGAACAGACTTCCCATACATATCAAGCAGAGCACATCGCTGACCCTCTTCAAGAGAAATCTTGATAAGTGGATGAGAAACAGAAATTCACCCCAGGGATAACACCAGTGGCTGTACTCGACAAAGGCACTGGGAAAAAGGTCGGGTGGCACTATGCCAGAGTAATCCTATGGCTAGGCTTGTAAAGGCCCCAGGGCCATTAGCCTAGTACACACCTATGAACCTATGAACCTATAAATACACAAGATGGTTGGCATGATGTCAGAATGGGATCCAAAGTCAAATCCATGAGGTGCACAATGAGTAATGGAGAAATATACTTGAGTGGACCATCCAAAGCTCAAACAACTCACAAACAGGTCAGCAATGAATTTCCAGGTACTAAAACTCACTTATATGATTTTTATACAGCAAATATAAAATGAAGCATTCAAAACATTCAGAAAGAATTTCTAATTAAACTGAATGTTCAGAACTGTGACATATTGATAAAAATACTCCAAATGCTTATGAAACCCCTCAAAATAACTTCCAAATAGCATAAATGTATGAAAAAAGGGAAACAACCATTGTTTTCACTATGTACTGCTTTTTGGTATTAACTATAGCTATTCAAAATATCCAAAGTGTGCAAAGTGTTGGCAAGTGTTTGTAATATTACAGTATATTTATTTTGCAAAGTACACTCATTTCAAAGAGATTATTGGGCATCTGAATATTATTACAAGTACCTGGTGTGCATATGTTTGAACATAATTACAAGGGTCAAGTTTGCACTGTGTCTGAAAGTCATTTGTTGGCATGGCAGAAGAATTTCGCAGACCCAGTCCATTTGTTTTGATAACAATATTGCAAAAAATTGGAGAGTGTTTGAACAAGAGTACAATATTTTCATACAGGCTCCTTTTTCCGATGAAGATGTATGTACAAAGGCATTTATTCTGCATAATGTAGCTGGTTAAGAAGCCATTGAAAGAAACTGTTCATTTGTGCATGCACCTGCTGTGTTTGCTGGGGAGGGGAAAGACCACTATATTGTGGTACCAGCTGAAATGCAGGAAGACCCTGAGTGTGTAAAACAAAGTTAGAGAAATGTCCAACCCCCAAACAAATCTTACAATTGAAGGCACTTATTTTACACAAGAGATCAAAAGCCTAGTGAAATGTTTTCAGCATATATAACTGATTTGAGAAATAGGGCTAAAACATGCAGATCTGGTGATCTGAGAGATGAGTTGATAAAAGACAGGCTTGTGTGTGGTATTAACGATGATGCAGTGAGAAAGATTTTGCTTTGAGACAGTGATTTAACTTTGAGCAAAGCCATAGAGATTTGTCAAATATATGAGCTCACATAAAAGCATACAAATATGCTTGCAAATGAGAAAAGCATGCTTGCAGTGCCTTCCATTACTAATGCTGATAGGATGCAGCCCAAGATTAAAAGATACAGGTAAAAGGGTGTGGTCGCTTCAGCAAAACATACAACAGCTAAAGTAAGACCCAGTGCACACTCAGTAAAGCACAGGGGTAACTCATCAAAACCTGTGACAAGCCTCATAGTCAACTGTCATAATTGAGGAGGTAGCCATGAGCTCAAGCGAGAGAAGTGCTTAGCTTTTGGTCAGCAGTGCCACACATGTAAAAAGTAGGATAATTTAGAAGGCTCTATAAATCTAAAGAGGCATATTCTTTTATTAAAAGAGAGCATTCAAATAGGCAAGTTGATCGATTAGAAAGCTGTGACCCTACTTTGTATGTTGATGTTGTGTCTGTGCTTGATGAAACAGTCAATGCAGTAGATTTGTGGGCAAAGAATGAAATATTTTGTAATGCTTGGATTAATGGGAGACCTGTAGAGCTCAAAGCAGATATTGGTTCAAAGTGCAATGTTATGTCAGCAGATGCGCTTGATGAAAGTAAAAGCTGATGAGAAGCTTGATCTGGCAAAGTGTGTGAAGTTTGTTGCTTATGGTGGTGAAGAACTTCAAACCGAAGGCTCAGTAGTGCTTTCATGTTATTCTGCTGGGAACAGCTAAGACTTGCAGTTTTACCTAGTCAAGAGAGACACATACATTATTAGGCCTCAAAGACAGTTTGAAAATGGGACTGCATTCATTTAATAAAGAAGTCCACCATATAAGCATGAATGATAACAGCTCAAATTTCGCCCAAACCATTTTTTTTCTGACCATGCTGACATTTTTGAAGACAAACTAGATAAACTCAAAGTTGTGTACTCCATGAAGTTAGACCACGAAGTAAGCCCAGTCATTAGACCAGCACTGAAAGTTCCAGCAGCTATGCAGAACAGAGTAAAACTAAAGTAGACAGAATGGTACTCCTAGGGATAATTTGTCCAGTAGAAGAACTAACTGAAAAGGTATCTTCCAGTGTAGTAGATCATAAGAAAAGCTCAGATGATATTAGAATATGTATTGATCCAAGAGATTTGAACAAAGCACTAAAATAACCTTATCATCCAATGTGTACAGTCGAAGAAGTTGCTGCCCTCATGCCAAATGTCACTGTCTTTTCTGTCTTAGATGCAAAAAGTTAATTTTGGCAAAGTTTGCTTGATTGAAAATCTTCCTTGCTAACCACATTCAGTACACCATTTGAAAGGTACAGATTTTTGAGAATGCCTTTTGGAATAAATTCTACCAGTGAAGTATTTTAATGTGCGATGGAACAACATTTTTCTGGCTATCCATGTACTATTATAGTAGATAGGCGGCAATGGTGAAGTCGAACATGATAGAAGATTCGTGGACATGACAGAAGCCTCGGGAAATTTTTGGAATGTGCTTATGAAGTGAATCTTATGCTGAATCCTTAGAAATGTAAATTCAGGCTAAAATAAGATACTTATGTGGGTCATTTGTTTACCAGTTCAGGCTTATGACCAGATCCGTCTAAGCAAACTGCAATTCTTGAGATGCCAGCTCCAGACAGTGTCCAAGCCTTACAACATTTTCTTGGCATAGTCAACGATTTGGGAAAGTTCATTACTGATCTAAGTCAACTTTCAGCACTGTTAAGAGAGCTGACATGCAAAGATGTAACCTGGTCCTGGTCAGAACAACACTAAAGAACATTCAATATCCTGAAACAGAAAATTGCCAATCCACCTACTTTAAGATTTTATGATGTACACCAACTAGTTACTCTTTCCCGTGATGCTTCAGAGTTTTGTCTTGGTGCAGTCATTCTTCAAGAGGGTAGACCAATAGTCTGTGCATCCAGAACTCTTACTTAAACTTACTCAAATAGAAAAAGAGCTTTTGACAATTGTGTTTGCGTATTCAAAGTTTCATGATTATATTTATGGCTAACCTATTCAAATAGAAACTGACCACAAACCTTTGGTCACTATTTTGAAAAAGCCAATGCACACAGCTCCTGCGGGATTGCAATGCATGATTCTCAAATTGCAAAAGTACAGTTTCAACCTTGTTTACACTAAAGGCAAACTTCTTTACCTTGCTGATACTTTATCTAGATTGCCCAGGCAAACCATTGAACAGCATGAAAATTAGAAACCTGATTTTGAAGTCATGGAAGTGAAACATTTTTCTTCCACACATCTTGATGATCTTAGAACTCATACAGGTTCAGATCCAATTTTCCAGAAGCTCAACCACTTATTCAGTCAAGGATGGTCATCAAAGCAATCTTGTTTACCACTAGATGTGCAGCAGTGTTTTCCTTACAGAGATGAGTTTTTGATGGAAATTGGTCATCATCATGAAAGGTCAAAAAGTGATTGTTCCAAAATCTTTGCAAAAAGATTATATTAAAATCTTGCAGTGTGACTACCCAGGAAGTGATTCTACCAAATGAAGGGAGAGAGGTCTAGTAATTTGGCCTTCTATGTCAAAAGATATTGAGAAGGAACTTTATTTTTGTTCTGCCTGTGATAATACTAAACCAGATCAACATAAATAACCACTTTAGTTAAGCCAGACCCTGAACTATCTTGGTCAACAGTAGATTCAGATATTTTCAAATGGAATGGTCAATATTATTTGGTGTTAGTAGACTCTTATTAAAATTGGTTTGAGATTGACCTACTTCCTAACCTAATGTCCAGTAATGTCATTATGAAGTTGAAGAGACATTTTTCTCTCCATGGCAGTCTGCACTTATGTACACAGGATGATACTAGGCTATTGGCCTGGAGTCCCTTATTAGTTTAGCCAAGAATTTCACCCATGTTCCCACAAAGTCAACATCTGTTTTCCCTGTCAAGCAGGGACACAGGTGGGATCCCACGGGTATATTTTTTGTTTCCCATCAAGTCATCCATGTTCCTCTTAAAGAGGGCTAGTGAGGTACTCTGCTTGACATTGAGACAAAGTCTATAGACAGATGGGGAGTTGTTGGGATACAGATTTATCCTGCCAACAAGTTCAGACAATGGTGCACAGTTTACAAGTCAGGAGTTCAAAAAATTGGCTGAAATGTGGGACTTTGTTCATGTTGCTAGTAATCCTGAATACCCATAATCTAATGGATTGGCTGAACGTGCAGTTCAAGGTGAAAAACAGCTGTTACAGAAATCCAAACAAGACCAATACTGATGTCTTTCTATCTTGCTTAATCTCAGAAACATTCCTTGGGATAATTTATTTGGTTCACCTGCTCAGAGACTGATGTTGAGACAAACCAGAAACACACTGCCAATCAGTAAGAATTTGTTGGTTCCATGTGTTAAAAACAACAAAGAAGTAAAAACTCAACTCCTAAAGAAGCATTTGTCCTAAAAATCTTACTACAATAAAACCAGCAAACCTCTGAATCCATTGAAAGGAGAGATAGTGAGGCTGCAGACAGCAAAAGTATTTGATCGGATTGGACTTGTGAAACATTTGTGTGAAATGTTTTATATATATTTAGACACTTATAATACTGCATGTGCACTTTTGCTTGTTAAAATATACCTAGCAAAATACAGACATTTAAATGCATATACGTTTTTGTTTGTTAGCATATATACTGTTAAATAAAAATAAATTAGGACAACACAGGAGGCTCAGATGTAAGAAAACTTTACTAGTGTACACCAGGAGGCAAAAAACCATACAGTACAAGTATAGAATTCTGTCTAACATGATACAGGAAGTAAGCTTCATTATATACACTATACATCCAAGCTGTGCCCACCTCACTGACGTGGTCAGTCACAGGGCACCTACATCACTATAGTCTACAATATTCTATTCATAAGAAATAGCTGAGGTTATACTTTTTAAAAGTTTTCCCATGAGAATAATACAGCCTTGCAAAGCACCTGGTCAGTTATAATGTCTTTCTGTAAATGTTATTCTTTCAAGGTTTCAGTCCTGCTCGAATACAATAGTCAGTTCAGTTCTTAATACGCTTCTTTGTTCCTCTCGCAACATTAATTTTAGCAGCTGTGCTGATAATATTCACAAGGCCAACTATCTCAGAGGAAGGAAGAAAAAATTCAATGCCTTATACATTCATTTTCCTGACCCAGCAGATAATCATTAGTGAAAAACATAAGCTTGCTGAGCTGGCTACTGCCAGGGTCAGAGTTCAATCACACTGCAGCTCCAAAGCTTCAAGCAATTACATGTAAGATCCTTCTTACTGCCATATTGTAAAATAGAATAAAATGCATTACATACTATTTGCTTTTAAACTAGCACTTCATATATGTTTAAGTATATATTTTTCTAACATTCTCCCTCCTTTTAATACTTTTTATTCTATTCAGAAACATAAACAACATCACATCGTTCCCTAGCCTTTTCCTCTTTAGGACTTTTTAACTAGGCAAGTCATTTGTTTTATATTTCAGAAAGAATTTCATTTGGAACTAATAGATCCAACTCAATGTCTTGGTACATAGTCTCAGTTACAGATATGTCAACAAATTCTCTAACTAATCTTTTCATACAGGGTATCCCGCAACAGACACATGCTCCTAGTATGAGCAAAACGACACAAATAGCAATCAAAATATTCATTAGGATCGAACCCCACCCACCAAATAGATTCTGGAAAAAGTTCATCAGTGGGTTTGGGCCTGGTTCAGTCATGGCCGATACCTGCTGTATTACCTCTAGGTGGTCATCGATTTCATGCTTATTATCTGGTATAAACGCACAGCATTCTTCTTTGATAAGCGCCCACGCACACACCTCTCGCTAGGGTGAAGTCAAGAGCCATTCGGTTTTGCAGCACAACAGTTCTCATCGCATTCATTTCATCAGTCACAAGTTCGAGAGTGGAAAAAGTTGCATTACTCATTACTTCGAGAAGCTTTGACAATTTTCTCAGCTCCCAGATCGATTTGACTGCTCCATAGGCTGGGAATATTCCAGCCCAGGATATAACACTGTCACTCAAGTCCATATGAGTCACTTTTTCTTTATCCTTCACGGATGGATGGTCCTTCCAGCCAGCCTCGATCTTACCCACTGGATTAGCAGGTTTCTCGACTGAATTCCCAGTTCTTCGAGCTACATCTCTTACATTTTGTATCTTACCCAGAGGTAATTCTGCAGTATGCCTTATTGCTGGAACCAGATAACCCAAAAAACAACTGCTGGACCAATTCTCAGGTAACCATTTATATGCCTTTTTCCCACAAACAAAATAACAGTTTTCTACTTTAGTACTGATGCGGGTTAACTCTGAATGAAACATTTTCTTGTCTATAACAGACAATTGTTTATGCAATTCAGGATTTCTCTGCACATCTTTTATTGTTGTTTTCATTAAGCTCAAATATGAATCATAATTTGTGCTACAACTAGTACTTTTATCTTTGGCCTTAATATAGCATTTATAAGATACTGTTATGTTACAGTTACTCCAACCAACTTGGAGTGTATCATTTTTATAGAAACAAACAATTCCTCTCTGTGTAATAGGCAAATACAATGCAATTTTGTCCTGTGATCTCACAGAACCTGTATCAAAAAGTAAATTTTCCCAAGTCTCATTTATCCCCAAGGGGACAGCGGACATCAAAAGTCCTCCATATGCTGTTGGTATAGCAGTACAAACCCAGCAGTTTGAAACGTTCATAGTCTCTACATATACACGCTTCATGGCCAGGTATGTGTTAAAGTTTGGATGCCAGTCTATAGACAGTTCATCACGTTTTGTCAATTTCATTTGTGTGGTTATATGCAGGAAAAACCACAACAAAAGGAAAGTCACCACAATCATAGTTAATAGGTGTATAATTAGCAAGATGGTTAAACAATATCTTCGGGGTTGGTTCGCATTTTTATTCACTTTGCTCTTGGCCATCCTGCCTTAGTGGTGTATCAGTTACAAAATGTTTTTCAAGCTGAAAATTCTTTACAGGTTTACAGTGCGTCAGATGGACCCAGGACAACCTCTCAGCAACCTTTACTGCAGTAGGCGTTGCCAACAGTACCTGGTATGGACCTTCCCACTTCGGACTTGACCAGTTTTTCTTCTTGATGACCTTCAACCAAACCCAGGACCCTGGGGTCAGCACCGCTTCCAGTCTCGTTTGTTCTTTATCTGAAAAAGAGTTCAACTGCAAAACAGTCTTATTGGTTAACAATTTCCTCATATAATTAGCTAATGAGCTGTCAGCCTCCAGTTCTGCAGGCATGAGAGCTTTCCACTGTGGCACATAATATGCCCTTCCAAATATCACTTCAAAGGGGGTCAAGCCCTTTACATTTGGAACTGTTCTCATGCTCAGCAGTGCTAAAGGTAAACAGCAAATCCAATTCTTCTGAGTCTCACTCATCAATTTTCTTAACTTTCTTTTCAAAATTCCATTGTACCTTTCCACCAGTCCTGCAGACTGTGGGTGGTAAGCACAATGATTTTTCAAAGAGATCCCAAAGAATCTCCCAAGTTGCTGGATTGTCTGGTTAACAAAGTGTGTCCCATTGTCACTATAGATTCTTTCCGGTATGCCAAATCTAGGAATTATTTCTTTTACTAGGGCCTTTGCCACTGTTGCTGCATCCGGATTCTTAGTTGGAAAAGCTTCTACCCATTTAGAAAACATGTCTATAATCACTAAACAGTATTTTTTCCCTTCACATTTATTCAATTCTATGAAATCCATACAAATAGTATGGAACGGATATGGTGGTGTAGGAAAATTCCTTTGAATGCTCCTTGTGCATGATGTTTATTACAAATGTGACATGCTGCACAAAATTTTTGTGTGTAATTCATAAACCCGTATGTTTGGAATATTCTATTTACTAACTGTACCATCCCCCCTGTTGAGACATGGCTCTGCCCATGGCTCAACAAAGCTGCATATCTAAATAAATTAGACGGCAATATTGGCTTTTTCTCCTTGGAGATGTACAGTCCGTTTTCGAGGATCGCACCTCGTCTTTCCCATTTTTGTTTTTCTGCTTTTGTAGTCAATGTCTGCATTGTTTTTAACATTTCCAAATCTAAAATCTCAGATGGTTGTAATTCCTCATTCAAAAGTAAAGTTTCTGAGTCTGAAGCTGCCTGCTTAGCAACTGCATCAGCTCGTGCATTACCTTTTGAAATCGGATCCTGTTGTTTCGTATGAGCTACACATTTACAAATAGCTACTTTGGTAGGTAAATGAATGGAATCTAATAAATTCAAGATAAGTTGCGCATGATTAATCGGTTTGCCAGTGGATGTTATCATTCCCCTGTTCTTCCATTGCTGCGCAAAAACATGCACTGTAGAGAAAGCATACTGACTATCAGTATATATGTTGACACATTTGTCTTTCGCTAGAGTGCAAGCTCGTGTCAAAGCTATCAACTCTGCTGCTTGAGCAGACAGGTTATGCTGCAGGGGTTGTGCTTCTAGAATCTCTGTGTCTGTGACTACTGCATATCCTACTAGATTCTTCCCTGTAGGACCCTTTCTGCATGATCTGTCCACATAAAATGTCACCTCGGCATCATCCAAGGGCATATCAGTAAGATCTTGTCTGGGCAAAGTTATTTGCTCAATTTCCTGCAGGCAACTGTGTGGTGTGCCATCCACAGGAGTCGGAAGTAACATTGATGGATTTAATGTTGTACAACGTTCAATTACCATATGAGGTTGGCTCAGCAGTATTGTCATACAAGAAAGATGCCTAGCAGGAGACAGGTATGCTATTTTTTCTTGCAGTAAAATTATCGCGACTGCATGAGACAGTCTCAAAGTGAGAGGGTGGAATAACATCACTGAGGCTGAAGCCTGTACTGCCATTGCAGCTGCGACTACTGCTTGTACACAATGTGGCAATGACCGTGCCACTGGGTCTAATTGCAATGAATAGTAAGCTATGGGACGTTGCTTACTTCCATGCTGCTGCATCAGAACTGACGTCATGTATCCTTGCTTACAATCTACGGCTTGGAAAAATCTTTTGTGGTAATTTGGAAGTCCTAAAACTAATGATGAAGTTATCAATTGTTTTAGTCTGCAGAAAGCTGTTTCTGCTTCAGGTGTCCATTGTAATACATCTTGTGCTGCCATTGGTGTTTTAAATATTAAATTAGCCAATGGAGCAGATTCTAAAGCATAGTTCAGTATCCAACTTCCCAAGAAGGACATCATTTCCTTCTTGGTTGTTGGTTTAGGTGCCTGTAAAATTGCTGTTTTCCTGTCCTCATCTAGTATCCTACCTTCCTTGGATATTACATATCCTAGGTATCTAACCTGTTTTCTCCAAAGTTGTAACTTGTGTTTGTTTACTTTGTGTCCTTGTGCTGCTAAAAATTTTAATAATGCTATTGTGTCTTCCCTGCATTGCTGCTGGGTGGGGGCTGCTAGCAGGATGTCATCTACATAAAGTAGAATCTGACTACCCCCTGGTGGAGTAAATCCTGCCAGGTTGCTAGCCATTTCTTGTGCAAATATCGTTGGACTTTCACAATATCCCTGTGGTAGCCGAGTATAGGTATATCTCTTACCCTGAAATGTAAAGGCAAACCAATACTGGCTATCAGGATGTATAGGTATTGAAAAGAAAGCATTGCTTATATCTACCACAGTAAAATACTTTTGTTGTGGCTTCAAATCATTCAATAAAGTGTGTGGGTCTGGCACCGTAGGTGCTCTAGGTATTATTGCATCATTTACGGCTTGTAAATCCTGTGCCATCCGCCATTCCCCATTTGCTTTTTTAACAGGAAATAGAGGGGTATTACATGGTGAATCTAAAGATTCTACAAGTATCCCTTCCTTGAGTAATGCTGCTGTTATAGGCTTGATTCCCTGCTCTGCATCCTTCCTTAAGGGGTATTGTCTTTTTTGTGGTCTAAATGCTGATTTTGGTGTAATGGTTACTGGACCTGCTGTCCGAATAAGCCCTACATCTGATTTTCCTGTTGACCAAAGAATGTTTGGTATATCGCACAAGGCTTTTTCTTCTTCTTCTAGCAAAAATGCCAATCAGCTGTCCTCACTGTGTTGTAAGTGTACAACTGGACGCGTCTGCGTTAACCAATTCAATTTTTGTTTTTGTACTCCCTGCTCTGATAATTCTAAATCAGTTTGTTTCTCCCATCTTGTCACTTTTTCACCCAAGAATGCCCATCTCACATTTTTATGTTTTGTCAAACTGACATGTGGCAGTCTGTTGGATTTGTACAATTTCATGAATTCCTGAGGCAGTGAACAGCTTACTACACGGTTGCCCTCAGCATCCCAATATAAAGTTCGTAACACTAGTCTATTAGCTGGATTTTTGAATAATTCTTGCTCATATTCCTTATCGGGTCCTGGCATGCTACAGTAGTATAGAGTACAATGTAACAAATGCTGCTGATCAGTGTCAAGGGAGGGGACCTTACTGATGGCTACGTTCATCAGTTCTTCGGTTACTGCCCCTGGACCCGTTGTAACTAGGTCCTGGCTGTACCAATAATAAGCCTCACCCTCCAGTCGCACCACAAAAGTGTCCATTTGTCTTTGTGCTTCCATACCCTGCATGGTAGGAACTACTGCTATGCCAAATATCTGCATAAGGTCTCTTCCTAGTAAATTTACTGGACATTTTGCAGAAACTACAATTTTACTTTTCTGAGTCATACCTGAAATAGGATCAGTTATTGCTATATCATGGGAGAGTGGTTCCCTATATAGCTGTCCATTTGCTGCTTTCACTAATATATAGTCAGGTGATTCAGAGTGTTCTGGTAACTTTGAAGGGTGTATCAGAGTCCGTGATGCTCCTGAATCACACGAATTTCACTTCCCTTCCTTCTACCAGGAGTGTAACTTCCGGTTTTGTGTCTGCCAGATAGAGCTCCAAGCTCAACAATGCTAAGTCTAAAACTTCATTTTCTTCATCCTCTACATTTACTTGTACTTCCTCTATTCCTTCTACTACATTTACATTTCCTTTTTGTCTATTAACCTTTCCTGATGATTTTTGATTGTCATCACTATCATATAGTCAGTCCTCATCACCTTTATCTTTTTCTTGGGTTGGGAGGGTGGCCTAATGGTTAAGGTGTTTGCCTTGCAAATACAAGGTGCAGGGTTTGAGTCTCACAAGGGATAATTGGCTAGGCTTAAAATGGCTCGCAAGGGCAGTTAGCTTAGTACTAATCTATGAATCTATGAATCTTCTGTAGTCACCTTTTTATTTAGCCTGCAATCCCTTGCTAAATGTCCTTTTTTACCGCACTTTTTTTCTTTCTCTCTTCAAAATCCTCTGACTTTTTGTCAGAGTGTTTATTCCCCTGGGTATTTTTCTTACCCTTTTTACTTGACTGTACTACAAAGACTTCTGCTCCGTCTTCAGCTGTGAAGACTTGCATTTTCTTTTTCTTTTTACTATTGAAATGTCTTTCAGCATGCCTAGCATACTCCAGTAAGGCTTGTAGCCTACTTGTTTGGTGATCTATCATGTGCTTCATGATAAAGCTACTGATAGGGGCAATGCAACCTTTTAAAAATGCATTTTTCAATTGTTGTTCATATGCACTATCATTTGTCTGACTTTCAGGAATAGTCATACCACTATGGTTATTGAAGCATTCCAATAATCTACAATAGTATCCATCTACAGTTTCATTATCTTGTTGTATGCATTGGTTAATGCAAGTCCAATCCGCTCTAGGTTTCCATTTCTCAGAGATTCAGTCTGTAAGACCTTTCACTCTGGTGTCTAACTCTGCGTCACTATGTAGGAGTGGCTTAAGTTGTGCGTCCTCACGAAGGCTCCAGATGCCACAAATCATGTGCCAGTCTGGACCTATAATTTGTCTAACCACTTTCTCTACTTCTTCCCCATTTAAATGGTAACTTAGTCTCATACCTTGCAAATCTTGTATAAACTTTTTATGATTAATTTTTGGATGAGGGATTCCCTCTGTAGCTTTCCGGATGTCTTCCAGTGTCCATGGTCTATACACTAGGAGAGTTGGATCCTGTCCTTCTTGTCCTGCCTGAGGGTTTGTTACCTCGATTAATGGACACATTTCTTCACTCTCTTCTAGTGAATCTCTCCCTATTTGATATAAATCTGTGTCCCTAAGTGTTTTATGTGTCCGGGACCTAGTTTCAATAGGTTCTCTAACGAATGGTTGTTTTAGTGCCCCTGCAATTTCAGGATAACGTGGAGGAGGACTGGCCTGTCCTCCTGCTTCATATCCTAAAAAGGGTATCGGAGGGGGAGGGGCCGTCGCTATTACTGTATTATTATCCTCTTTGTCTAAAAATAATGCTTTCGCATTTTTAATTTTTTGTTCCCTTCGGTTTACTTTCTCAATCCACCTATGTGCCTGAGGAATGCCTAAATGTTGTTGTTTTTTTTTGCCTGACCTTCCGCGTCAGATTTAAGCTGTTTCAAAAGTTTAACTAACGAAATTTTGTTTAGTTTACCGTCAAATTCGTACTTATTAACCCATTTTGTGTAATATCTTACATTATCTGCTCGTTGTAATTGCATATATTTTGCGTCATCAGTTAGGGGCGGATCTCGCGATTTTTTAGTGCACTGATTTCCCATGTCTAAAGAAGACTGTTACGTAACCCTTTTCTTACCATGTGGTATCTTAGTTTCTTGCACAGTTTTTCTAGAATAGCTGCCTACCTTATTCTGTTTCCCTGATCTATGACAAAATATACAGTAATTTTCAATGTCCCTGATATGCACAACAAATCTATGACAATAACATTTTACTGTAACCTAGTCCCTGATCTAAAACAGAAAAAGGCAAAAATCTTCCTACCTGAGCCTCTTGGGTCCACCAGTTCGAGACCGTTCTTCGGCCACAGATCAGAAAAGTGGCCAGCCTCTTAAGACGACAATTCAGTCGGAGGTCTTTGTGCTTTAAGAAGAACCGTTTCGGTAGCTTCTCCTGCGCAGTATTCGACCACCGGTAGACTCTGATCTGCAGCTGTCGAGGGCTTCCAGTCAAATGCAGGACCAAACTGTTAAATAAAAATAAATTAGGACAACACAGGAGGCTCAGATGCAAGAAAACTTTACTAGTGTACACCAGGAGGCAAAAAACCATACAGTACAAGTATAGAATTCTGTCTAACATGATACAGGAAGTAAGCTTCATTATATACACTATACATCCAAGCTGTGCCCACCTCACTGACGTGGTCAGTCACAGGGCACCTACATCACTATAGTCTACAATATTCTATTCATAAGAAAGTGCTGAGGTTATACTTTTTAAAAGTTTTCCCATGACAATAATACAGCCTTGCAAAGCACCTTGTCAGTTATAATGTCTTTCTGTAAATGTTATTCTTTCAAGGTTTCAGTCCTGCTCAAATACAATAGTCAGTTCAGTTCTTAATACGCTTCTTTGTTCCTCTCGCAACATTAATTTTAGCAGCTGTGCTGATAATATTCACAAGGCCAACTATCTCAGAGGAAGGAAGAAAAGATTCAATGCCTTATACATTCATTTTCCTGACCCAGCAGATAATCATTAGTGAAAAACATAAGCTTGCTGAGCTGGCTACTGCCAGGGTCAGAGTTCAATCACACTGCAGCTCCAAAGCTTCAAGCAATTACATGTAAGATCCTTCTTACTGCCATATTGTAAAATAGAATAAAATGCATCACATACTATTTGCTTTTAAACTAGCACTTCATATATGTTTAAGTATATATTTTTCTAACATATACACAAAAGGGTTAAACTTTTTTTAGTTAGGAATATGCATGATTTGGCATTTTACTATGTAATACAAAAGGTTTTGTGCCTGGTACAAGTTTTAAGGAGACTTGCAGATAAACAACCTAGGTGCAAGAATAAACAACTCCCTATTGGTTGAAGACAGAAACAACTTTTTAACAGAAACAACTCTCTAAAAGTTTGAGATTGTCACATAATTTACCTTGAAACAGAACACAATAAACAGACTGCATGACATCAGGCAAATTTCAATGGTTGTTGTGTCTTTTGGCTTTTCCCGGTTAGGGGTTGCCACAGCGGAACTCCGGTCCGCTAATGATTGGTAGTTGATTTTTACATGCCGAGTTTCCAGCCCTGATGCACAACCTTCAACGAAGGTATGCCCATTCACGCATGTTTCCATGCAGAAGACACTCTAGCTGAGAATTGAACTGGACAGCGTCTTACTGTGAGGCGACAATGCTACCGCAGCACCACCACCGCGGGTAGGCAAATTTCAACGGTATTAATATTAAAAGACTGATTTCATAAGAAGTGCATAAAAAAGAACAGTGACTGAATGGTGGGGTAAATCTGATTTTTTTGTTAGATCTAGTACATGTAGGAACACATTTGCTCTGAGGTAAATGGAGAATAGAAAGCTACCATCCATACTTGTACTAAAAAAATAAACTCGAGACATTAAAATCTGTAAACTGTAACAGTATAGAACGTGTCATCTGTTACACAGATAAGTCATTTATTAGTAACTGCACATAAATTAATACAGTGCTGAAAAAGTTAATAGCCTACAAGGCTCAGTGTATTAATTAGACTTTGGTTTTAACAGCATCATCATAAATATATTTTCATTGATGAGCATAGCCTGTATTTGAACACAGGGGGAATGGTGCCTGCATAGCGTCACTCCAATAAAGGCGCAGTAACTAACATTTATGGATGTGATTGAGTCCTGAATAGGAGCACTTTGGTTTTCTATAGTCTGCAGCAGTATAGTTTCCAGACATCTGGATCTGGAGTAAGACTGCTGTGCATGAAGAGCGCAGTGTCATAAATTCGCCAAGTCAGTGAATTCTCAAGTTTTGACTCTGCAGCTGTCAACTTTGTTTCACCAGTTTTTCAGGTAACTACAGGGATTTTCCAACCATCTACAGTAAACAGACTGGCCACCTGTATTCCTGTGAAACTGGTAAGAAAACTTTCTGTATTACATGCAGTATGGATGCCGTTAGAGGGGTTAGTAAAACATGTAAACAAAGCTTTACTCCTAATGTGTCAGAACAACCAAATAAAATTTTGCACAAACTAGAGAGTTGGTATAAGCAACATATTGGCAAATGTAAAACCTTATTAGGGCAAGTTGACAGTCAGGCATTATGCAAATGGAGTATGTTTGACTGTTAAACAAAAACATGCATGGTATGACAGTAAATGTTTATTGTGTGAGTCATATGAAACTGCTTTCTGTGTACAATGTCATAAAAGTACAATTTAAACCATTATTAAAAAAGTTATACTGCAAAAAAATCTTCTAATGGTAAAGAACCACAGAAAGGTCATACACTGGCATTATATCTAGGTGTTAAACAGTTATGTCCTGTCACCAAATGTAAAATTTTCATTTCAGAGTTACAACAGCAGTCAGATAAGTTATTGACAGAATCTTCTGTACATCTTGTTACAGCTTTTAGACAAAAGTGGAATAAAGCCACTGCACAGCACAAAACAGATAAGGACAAAAACGAGGGCCATGGTGAACTGACAGAAGAATTTAATAAATTTCTAAAAGACAGACAAAATTAGTTTAGACAACATATACAAACACTTTTTCAAAAGTGCATAAGAGCTTTAGAGTCATCAGAACAGGTACGCATACAGAATTACACGACAACAAAAATCTGATTAGTAATGAGTTAAAGAAAGAAATTAAAATTAAATAGCAGTTAGCCACGCTGACAGAAAATAATTTACAGCACACTACTCTACATTTAGAAAATGGTTAGCATACACAGCGGAATCTAATGTATGGACAGATGCCTTACTTAAATGCTTTTACATTTTTATTCCCAAATGTTTTTAAAACTTTCATCCATTTAAATCAAAATGCTTATAAATTAGACAGTACAGTAGAGTTCCTATAACATAGGGACAGCCTCTCATAGCTAAGCTGTTAGATATCCCCATTTCAGATAAAACATAAAGTCACAAGAGTGACATGCATGTATGTTCTTTAACATAAAATGCACCAGTTTAAAATGCACAAGAAAAAAGGTAGACAGCAAATGCATATAATGTAAATATATCTGTTTTAAGTGTGTGTTAGTTAAACTAATATTTATTTTATTTTTTACAGTTTTTTGTAATTGTATATTAGCATCAGAAATAGCAGAGACTCCAGCAAAAAAAAGTATACAGAAGTAATTTTACCAATATAAAGTTATACTGGGTACATAAAACTCAAGGTAAATTCTCTTGTCCAGGGGGCACAAATTTCATATTAAAAACCTTTCCTTAGACCAGAGTGTCACAATCTGGAAGACAGCTAGAGGACAAATATATATCCAGCTTTCACAATATAAACCAAGCGTATCTTTAAAAAACAATACTGCAATAAAATGCTGCATACTACAAGGGAAAGGACACTCTTTCAATTTTACACTGACTGTGTAAACAATACTGCAGAAGGGTCTAAAATAAAGTTACAAAAATATTTTACAAATTGTACATTTACAGGCACAATAGTTACCTACCATATGTACAACACAAAAGAAACATATAATGTTAATGTTACTAAATGTGTAGACTGGACTAAATGTACTTTGCAGCCATTGTATGTATAAATGCAAAAAATGTTTTGTGCAAGCAAAAGTGATGGTAAATAATAAATATCCATTGCATAGGCTGTACAGCAAATGGTTCAATATGTAAACAGCATTCTTCAGTGTACAAACCATCCTCTGGATTTGCTAATCTTCCATGCTGGACTAGCTTAGTCCTGCATGGAAGCGGCCATTTAGGAGCAGGGCAGCAGCGCACTATGCATATTAATGAAGCACATTGCCTGAGCTCATAATTCTACACAGAATGTGTAAGAGTGCAGGGGGCATGTCTGAGAGTAGAGCTCTCAGAATATATACGCCCATGCAATGGAGAACAGCAGAAAGGCCTAAGAGATGAGCGAGACCGCTCATAGGTGTCCGCATATCCCCAGCAACATTCCCCCACATGTACAACAGCAATAGCAAATACAATTAAATGAACAAACTCTTTTTCTTTTAAAATCCAATTAAAGCTAACCATAGGTGCATGGGTGTACCTATCACTTAGCTACGGTTAATGCAGCTTAAATGGCTGAAGAGGATATCAAGGAAGATATATGCAAATGAAGCAGAATAGTAATAGTGTAGTGGGCAAAGCATTTGCCTTATGAGCAGGCATTCCTAGTTCGAGTCCCACTGCAGCATATTCCATTTTCTATGGCAAAGCACATTATGACCAATATTTTTGTTGTATAACCCACTAAATAACATATATTTGTGAACTGGAGTACTGCATTGAATGGATAGGTGAGGTGTCAGTGTCATAATGAATAAAGCATTAGTAAGCAAGTTTAAGCACCAATAAGCAGTAGTAAGCATATTTAAGCAATAGTAAGTGAGTTTAAGCCCATTTGCGTGGGGGTAAGCAATGCCCACACAGGTTAAGGAATTTTAAAGCTAACTCTCTGCAAGCATATTTAACTGGAGTTTAGCATTGCTTACCCTCGTTCAAACCTGCTTACAACTGCTCAGAAGTGCCTTAATCACTTTGTATCCAATGGCACTTGTTCTGCCCAGCAACAAAATAAACAGCCTTGCAGGTCTTGAACCCAAGACCATATACACTATAGTCACAGTAGTTAACCACCAAGCCATCACAATAGCACAGAAAAATGAGGTATCACCAAACAAGTCCTCACTATAGTGAAATCAAACTGAACCTTTGAAAGGAATAAGTATACTGTCATATGTTCCATAACCCACTACATAACATAAATATGTGAACTGGAGTACAGCAATAAGCCCAGAAGTGAGGTGTAATTGTAATAGAGTATTGAAGTCCCCAATAAAACACAAGGACCCCACAGAGTGCACATACACATTAATTGTGGATACCAGGCAGATATATAAGATGTAGTGAATAAGAAATCAATGCCAAAAAGAAAATGTAATGCAAAGTCTAATGTAAGCACCGCTAAGCATTGCACAGGCCAGCTTAGGAGGTCTAAGCAATGTGTAGGCCAGCTAACCCATTGTGCCCAGTGGTATACCCCTTTAAACAATGTCAACCTTAGGTAAGCAGGTTTGCCCATAGCTTAGCCTTTTCAAAACTGGCCAGTCATGGAAAAATGCGGGACATCATCCCTACTTAAACCCAACAGCCGGGAATACATCTCATAACTGGTTGTAGCTTCCCCTTGGAGGCACCATGTCAGGAAGGGGAGAGGGGGTGCACTTTATGGTGCAATGCTGGTGCATCCAGGAGCCAAAAGTCATCGCAGGACTCCTTGTCAAAGACCATGAGCAGAGGCTGCTGCAGGGCCAGTACCAGGGTTTCCAATATAAGGCAGAAGTCTGGGACCATCTCAGCATGACCTCACTAGTGCCACTGGCATACCCTGAACTGGTGAGCTGGTCAGGCATCACTATGCCGACCTGAAGCAGTGTAAGGGGGACCTCTTGGAGCAGTGGATCCAAGAGGCTTGAACAGCAAGGGATGTCCCAGCTGTGTGTAAGTATCACCCCACTATGTGCGTAATAATTGCCAGCTCATGTATATCATGGATAGGTAAGGCTAAATATTCCTCTTATATCCTCCACAGCTGGAATTGAGCGGGCCATGGAAGTCACCTGGACAGGTTGCGACATGTGGCAGGTCAGTAATACTCATGCATTTCCTGTTATAGGAAATAAATCTAAAAGCATTAGTAAATTAATTGCCTGTATAAAACCTGTATTGTTTAAGGCAAGTACTGCATACACCAGAAAATATGGCTGGAAGAGTCTCATTAAGTTTATATGTAAATAAATGCGTAATAGCCTGACAATAAAGGTCTAACTGCTGGACTGCATGTGTATACTCTGGTGTCATATGGTAATGTAGATTTGCAATCACATAATAGTACTGTTGTATTAAGCACTGTTACCCACAGTGTGCACCATAAATAGAACGTGTAGGAATGCCTGTATATGACTGGTGTAATCCCCAGAGGTTATTTAGTACAACAGAAAGACACATAGACAGAAAACCCAAATAGCACATGCAACTGCGATGTGAACTGTTGTATTTTTAGCACACATAGCCATGGTTCGAATCCTGGCAGTGGGAGTAGTCTGCATACAGAATCATACCCCATAACTGTACATATTTGTCCAGAATGTCCAGTAAAGTGGCCCATGTCTGTTGCCTGTCAACCTGTCCCCCATGGGAAATCAGTGGGATGATCCCAGATGTGTAGGCAGCAAACAGGAAATACAACTGTTTGACACACATCTATGAGAACAAAGCTGGCACACTAGCAACTCCCCAAAACCTTATGAGAGTAAGAAGCCACGTATGTCCCATTTACACCCCCCATGTTGTCAAGCTGTGGCCAGAGTGTGTACAGTAACAGAATGAGATGTATGTGCATAATAGTAATGTGAAATCTGGTACTGTGTGTGGCAACATTCAGGTAGTTCTAACAAACATTTCTCCCACAGGTCTGTCAGATACCAACACTGTGCCCAGAAATACAAGATTGATACCCTGTACTGGTACTGTTTACACTGGAATTGTATGGCATTGTGACTGATGTAGTTGCTCTAAATAATGAGGTATTACTCATCACTGTCACCCACACTGTCCTACAAAATATAACTGCCTAGGAAATCTGCATACGACTGTTGTAATACAAGGTCAGAATGCAAAAGCACAGGAGAATTATAAGACAGAAAGCAGATAGGATATATACAGCAATATCTACATAGCACACACAACCCTGATGGACAGTCTTTAAGTTGTAGCAGACACAGGCATGGTCTGAATCCTGGGAGTGGAAGTAGGCTGCATACAGAATCATACCCCACAACTGTACAGATAGGACCAGAATCTCCAGTATATGGGCCCATATCTGCTGCCTGTCACCCTGTCGCCCTGTCCCCCTGGGAAGTCTGTGGGATGATCCCAGAAGTTTAGCCAGCAAAAAGGGAATACAAGTGATTGTCAAACATCTATGAGAACAAACCTGTCACTGTAGCAACTTCCAAAATTGTTAGGAGAGTAATAAGCCAAGTATGTCCTATCTACACCCCCATGTTCTCAAGCTGTGACTAGAGTGTGTACAGTAACAGAGTGAGATGTATGTGCATAATTTATTTATTTATTCCAGTTTGATTACCGGGAAGTCCACTGGGTCAACATGGCCCATTTTCAGTGGAGGCCTGGGGAGAAAAGCTCCAAAAATGCATAAAAAATATTACATACAGGATTTCAACACAATCAAGACTTTAGAAAGCATTAAACAGTTTGTAAAAATACGATTTCAAGGAATACAGGACAGTATGAGAGTACAATTCATACTGAAATTGAATAAAATTTTGTTTTTTTTTACATTAAGTTATGGTTATTACATTTGCATAGTATAGCAGTATTTCTTAGAGATTCCTAAAAGATAGTTAAGGTTGAAGGAAGGAGAAATAGTGGTAGCGCTTCAAGTGAAAGTATTAGAGATAGAAATTAGTGCTCAATATTTACAATATTTACAAGTTTTGTTGAGCAGGTATAGTTATGGGAGTAGAAGGATTGTGTAGCATTTACAAGTTTTGTTGAGCAAGTATAGCTGTAGGAGTAGAAAGATTAGGTAGTATTTACCAGTTTGGTAGCAAATTTAGCTCTATGGGTAGAAGTAGTAGAAGCAGTTAAGTAGAGGGATAAAGCTGCAGGAGATTGCAGGGAGAGATAGATATAGTTGTAGGAATATGTCTATAGGAGGAGGATAGGGTAAATGTATCAGAATGAGGAGACTCTTACACTAGAAGTGGTCCCAGATTAAGTAGGAAGGAGGCAGGGGCATTTCCGTTTGTAGACAGGTGTTTGAAAATTATGGCCTTGAAATTTTCAGTGTTTGGGGTGGTTCTGAGTGGGGAAGGGAGGGAGTTCCATTTGTTGCCAAGGGCATAGGAGAGGAGCAGCTGGCTGGCAGGATGTTTAGGTTTGTGGATAGAAATCAAGTTCTGATGTTCAGATCTAAGGGCTCTGTTGGGAATATAAGGTGGAAGGATATTAGTTAGAGCTGGGCATTTAGTAGGATAAAATATGAGTGAGTGTGCTATGGAGAGTTGTAGGTAATCTAAGTGATTTGGTAGTTCTAGCCAGTTCAGGGATTGTAGGGGGAGGCAGTGATGAGTGGTGTTTTTGGCTTTGGAGGGAAATTTAGCAATTTTATTGTAGCAGCTTTCTAGTTTAGAGGTGGTAGAGGAAGACAGGTTGGTTAGGAGAGGTGCACCATATAGTAAGGAAGGAAGGAGAAAAGTAGAGGCCAGAGTATGTCTTGTTGTGTTAGAGAGAAAGTGGTTGTTCCTATACAACATACATAGCTTTTGGTGTTTTTTTTTATGTTTTGTTGTACACGTATATCGAACTTTAGTTGTTCATCAACAATTATGCCGATAAGTTTAGTGGAATGGATGACTTCTATAGGTGTGTTTGTTTGGCTGAGGATTTTGAAGTCACTTTTGTTGAAGGAGTAGTTCTTAGAGTGGGGAGAATAAAAGAATTTTGGATTTACTAGCATTAAGAGAGAGGTGGTTTTGGTGAATCCAGTTTTCATTTTTAGAGAAAGCAGTTTGCGTTTTAGACAGCAGTTCAGGAAGATTTGAGGCAGATCAGATTAGGGTAGAGTCATCTGCATATTGAATGATTTTGGTGTCAGGAATAGCAGAGTGGAAGTTGTTGATGAAGATGTTAAATAGCATAGGACCGAGGATGGATCCCTGTGGGACACCAGTGGGGGTGGGTAAGAAGGAAGAGATGGTGTTTTTTCATTTGACAGCCTGAGATCTTTCTGATATGTAGCTGGAGAAACAGGAAAGAGTTTCTGGTGAGATGTGAAGGTTAGAGAGATGGTACAGAAGATGGTTGTGGGAGATAGTGTCAAAAGCCTTGGACAGATCGAGTAGAACAGTAGATACTAGCTGTCCTGAGTCGCTGGCTTTATTAACGGTATCTACAAAAGAGATTAGGGCTGTGTTGGTGCTGTGGCCAGGGAGGAAGCCATGCTGGGTGGGTGTGAGGAGGTTATTTTGGGTGAGGAATGGCATAAGTTGGAGGTGGATGCACTTTTCAAGGATTTTAGAGATGGGGAAAGTAAGGCAATACGGTGTAAGTTTGAGATGCAAGTATTTTTTCCTCCCTTGTGGAGAGGGAGGATGAAGGCTGAGCACCAGAATTTGGGGACATAGGATTCTTTTATTGATCTGTTTATAATGATACTGATTGGGAGAGATAGGATGAGGGGATGTTGTCGGATGCATTAGAGCATGGTTTGAGTTTGGATAGGAGTTTTTTTATGAGACTTGTAGAGACAAGTTTGAGCTCAAATAGAGGAGGATGGTTGTTTGGTGGGATTGGCTGGAGAGGGTGAGGACTGGCTGGGTTATTGTTAGGAAAGGATTTAGTGAGGGCAGAAATGGTTTTGATTAAGAAATAATTAAATTCAGAGCCTAGTTCGAGGTCAGTTTTGCTAGGCTTGGGGCAGGGATTAGATTTTGAGCCTTGATGGAGAAGTGAGTTTATAGACTTCCAGAATTGTTTAGGATTATTACAGTTGTTAGGCCGGAGCTTAGTGTAGTAGAATTTTTTGTCTTTGTTGATTAGCTGTTTAGCAAGGTTGCGGAGCTGTTTGTATTGAAGTAATGTGTTGGGCAGGTTATAGTTTTGGTGAAGTTTCCATAATTTGTCCCTTTGGTGCATAATTTGTTTGGTCTCTTTGGTAAGCCAATGAGCTGAATTATATTTGATCCTTTTATTTCTTGGGGGAGCTACGGAGTTTAAAGTATCAAGGAAGACAGAGTTGAAATGGTCTATAGCTTTATCAAGGAGTAAGGAGTTTAACATGTGCCAGCTCATTTGTTTGAATAAATTAGAGAAGGTAATGGGGTTGAAGTTGCTAAGGTTGTGAGTTTGGATAAATTGATGCTGGTAAGGGGAAGAGGTAGTAGAGCGATGGATAAAGGCAGGGAGATTGTCACTAATGGTATTAGGAATAGTGCCAGAGTTGGTTATTCTGTTAGGGTTAGAGACAAGAATCCAGTCTAAGGTGGATCCTGGGGGATTATTTTTGTTAGGTCGGGTGATAGTGAGGATAGTCTAGATTAAATTATAGAGATTGATGGATAGGGAGGGGGAGGGGCAGTTGAGTTTGTTCCAATCAATATTTACATCTCCTAAGATGTTTTTGTGGAAGCCCATAGGAGAATTTCTTCTAGTATTGATATATTATTTCCAGGGGAGATGTAGAGGGCAATGAAGCAGATATTTTTGTGCCTGTTTAATATTAGTAGTCCAGTGGTTAGTTCAGTGTTGTGGAATTGTGGGATTGGAATTTGGAGCGGTATTATGTTGAGAAGATTGGAATATACTAGGGCAAAGCCGCCAACTTTTTTATTAATTCTGTCATTTCTGAGAATGTGAAAACCTTGGGGCAGGATTTATGAATCAGAGATGGAAGGTTAGAGCCAGGTTTCAGATATAACTAGGATATCAGGTTGGTTATGGCTTAGCCAGGAGTGAAATAGGTGAGATTTATTAATAAATCTTTGAGCGTTAATTGTAAAAATCCTTAGGGTATTATGTGGGGTGGAAAGGGTTGTGGGATTATTGGAGTTGTTACATGTAATTGGGCCAGGATTAGGGTGGATATCACCTGCTATCATTAGTAGGAAGAGGGAGACATCCTTTTGGCATTTAAGTTTGTAAGGTGTAAGTTTGGGAAGGTTATAAATTAGAGTAGGATACATTATCTTGGCTTTAGAGGAGAAGATTTTAGGATGGAATAGAAGCAGAGGATTTGTTTGAATGAGGGAAGGTGAGAGAGAGTGGAAATTAAATGCAGAATGAGGGTAGGGGAGAGTATGTGTGGAGGTAGTTTTAGTTGGAAGTATAAGGCATGTCTGGGAGGAATATGAGGTAGCTTTGTGCAAGGGAATTAAGAAGAGAAGAAGGAGGTGGGGGGCATGGGAGTAGTGGTGACTTAAAGAGAACATGTTAGAGAAGAGATGGGGAGGTAAGGATTATGATGAGTGAGAAATATTGACTTTAAAAGAGAGTGTAGGAGTGTATGAGGGATGGATTTATGTGGGAGAGTGTAGGAGTGTATGAGGGAGGGATTTATGTAGGAGAGGTAGTGAGCAGAGAAAAGGTATTTGCTAATTGAGCTGTGGGGTGTGGTAGTGGGAGAATAAAGCTGAGAGCACTGGGTGGGTGAGAATTGGGGGCAGGGTAGGGGAGTGGAGTGAGCCCGCAGGGCAAACGGAGTGGGTAGAGACAGGTACCAAAGCAGTTAGAGAAGAAAAAATCAGCGGTTCCGACTACAGAAGGTAAGTTTAATAAATCAGAAGTGGGAAAGACAGTGATATCTGAGCCTAGAATGGTAGTTATAGACAGTAGTAGAGAAGGGTTAAGTGAGAGGAGAAAATGTATGTTAGAAATAACAGCTACATTGAGGTAAGCAGGCTAAGAATAACAGAGGATAAGTAGGAAAGAGGCAGAGATAAGGGTGCTACCTAGTGGATAGGTCCGGTATTGCAGGAAGAATAGGAGAAGGGAGTTAGCTAGAGAAAACTGAGGAGGAGTGGGTGTTAGAAGAAGAGGTTACTATGGATGATCGGGGAGTGGGTGTTAGGGTATAGAAAAGGAGAGGGTTAGGGGTAGAGGCTGTTGGCTGTCCAGGCTCAGGATGTGCTTTAACACCTGTAGCTATTATCCAATGGTGGAGAAATGTTACTAGCAGGAATTATTCAGCAAAACATACTTTTTTGAATCCTTGAAAGGGAGTTGCAGTGTAATAGGCTGAGCGGTAAACCACAGGCATTTTGAGAGGGTCCTTTAGGTACCTAGACACTAGTGCCGTAAGCACAAGAAGAGCAGGGTAACTTTAAGGGGGCAAGAGAGACAAGGAAGTGGAGAGAAAAAAAAGAAACAAAAAAAAGGGTTAGCACACTGCAAGGAAAAAATGGTCAATTTACAAAAATCCTTCACAGAGACAATATATAAAGAAAGCAAATATACAAGTCAAAATTCTTAGTAGCAGCAATGATAATCAGTTTATAAAGCGCAACTCTATACCCCTAGGTAGGAACAGTATAAATTGAGTTTAAAATAAGCATTTCCCTATTTGGCAGTAGCTTTAGAAAACCTTTGAATACAAGATCTTCAAATAAATGCTGTAACAGGTACTACAATAGTACTGCAAGCAACACCTTAGGTTAAGGCATAGTAGTGCAACATACAGAGATTCCCTATCTGGGCTACTAATTGTGAAAAGAAAAATAATAGACTGCAGGGCATCATTCTGAGTAATGTCGAATGTGCAATGAGTCTTGTGGGACACTACCGTGCTAGAGGACCACTTGCCATAGTACAGTATGAGGAATAGACCTAGTACAGGAAAAAACAAGTATAACAGCCTCTACAGCTCTCATTTACCAGAGGAGGCATTTAAAAGCCAGGTCTCAAGAACAGCAAGAGCTCACTAGAGAGTCTACAAAATGGCTCAGGCTAAGGAAACAGAAATTCTAGCCGTTGACTCAGCATTCATAAAGAAATGGAATATATAGTTAATCTGTAGTCTCTAGATACAATTACAAACTAAGAGGGAGTAGAACGCTGCACAGGAGGGTACATGGAGGATAGCATTACAGCAATCAAAGGCTTGAACTCTTTATTATCTCCATGTGGGTGTTGTAGTTCATTAAGCTGTTAACAGGCTTAGGCAACATTGATAAAATCAAACGCTACCGAAGGTAGACATGTAGAAATGAGCAAGAGCTCAGATTGAGCGCTAAGGTAGTAATAATACTAATGTGTAATCTAGAACTTTGTGTGGCAACATTCAGGTAGTGCTAACAAACATTGCTCCCACAGGTACATCAGATAGGAACAATGTGCTGAGAAATAAAAACCTTTATACCCTGTACTGGTACTGTTTACTCTGGTATTGTAGGTAATAGTGAGTGTTTCAGTTTCTCTGAATAATAAAGTATCACTGATCACTGTCACCCACACTGTGCTACATAATATAAATGTGTAGGAAAGCATGTATATGTGTGTGTGTGTGTCAATTCACTAAAGGTTGAAGAGGGCAATAGTCTAGATATGTCCCGGTACACCTGCATGTGGTCAAGACATGGCCAGAGTCTGTGCAGAAAGAGTTGGATAGCTGTGTGCACAACATCAACCCGGAGTCTGGGAGTATGTGTAGAAATGGTTAGTGTTAACAAACATTTCCTCCACTGGTATATCAGGTAAGAGGTGTATACTGCAGGTAGAACCAGTTCATGTATAACATTGATGAAAACCATATCACTGTCCAAACTAAGCCTATAGGGTAGTGTAGTAATACTTGTAAGGTACAGATAACAGCACTGACTAGGAAAGTCATGTGGACTACAAGAATATACTAGTTGTTAATTGACATCTTTCTCTCTCCCCCCCACCATATCTCCAACAATAAACTACATACCGACCTCAACCGGTATGTAATGACGGCAATGTTCTGATTATGGCCCATTGGTTGATAAATATTAATATTTGTTTCCATGCATGTTCTATATTGAATCATTCCAACATTGGTGGCATGCTGCCATCAATGTACCTGCATGCTGTTGTTATTACCACTGTAAACCCATATATGCATGCGTTCTGTTTGCTATGCAACTGTTCCATATCTGGTGTCTGGGTTAATGGCAATATCTATGCATGCTGTTATACCAAACCCTGGAATGTGTTGACTATTACTAACCCACATATGATGATAAAATATAAACACTATAGTATATTTGAGAAGGCCAGTCCTAGCGGACCCACCTGTCCCAAATTAGCTGACCATGGCACCGGGCACCAGCATTGTCTGGGGCCCAACCCAGGACCTCCTCGTCCATTGGTCTTGCACCACCTCTGGGTGGAACTGCCACAGGGAATGGGGCTCGTTCCTCCCCGGGAATCTGTCACCCATCACCAGGTCTGGGTCGTGGTGCATAGCAAGCTCTGCAGGGAGGTCAGAGATCTGCTACACCAGCTTGAGGGCCGTGTGTCACAACTAGAGGTTCAGCCTGGCTCTGCAACTCAGCCCCCAGCACAGCCACCTTCAGGGCTGTGAAGGTGCAGTGGTGACTGCCCATGGGTGGGGATCTCAGTCCCACTGTTTCCACTAGAGGGCTCATGAGCTTCTGATTTCCCAACAACCCTCCCCACCAAGGTGTTTACCCCTGACATGTGTCATATACTGCCCCTGTATACGTTTTGTTTGTCTTGTCTGTTAACCAACCCAACCTACCTCCCCAAATATACTTACTATCCCTCCCCAACATCCCACTCTCACCTGGAATAAAAAGGGCAATCTATTCCCAAAAAATATCTTGCCCCATACATAGCCGTCCATTTTGCACATGTGTCCATGGACACATGCAATCCGGCCTAAATGGGATCACAACTTATTATTGTTGTCCTTACCCCTCTCCAGGGGTTTGAGTGCCCAAATCTGCCTCCATTTTCAGTGTATATGCACAATTAACCTACTCTGCACCCTTCCTGCACATCCCTAGCTATTTCCCTTCTGTCTTTCCCTCTTTGTGCCCCTTTTTCACCGTTTTCCTCTCAACCCTTTTTTCTTTTCTTTTAAAGAAATTAGCATTGGGGTAAGCGGGCATAAGCACTTTTAAGCAGCAGTAAGCAGGTTTAAGCCTGTTTGAGCAGTGGTAAGCAATGCCTACACAGGTTAAGCAATTTAAAAGCTAACTGAGTATAAGAAACTGTAACCGGAAGTTAGCAGTGCTTACCTCCATGCAAACCCACGCAAATCCGCTTACAGCTGCTTAAAAGTGCCTTAATCACTCTGTATCCAATTGCTCTTGTTCTGCCCAGCAACAAAATACACAGCCTTTGTAAGGCTCAAATCCAGGACCCTACATACCATAGCCAATGTAATTTGCCACTAAGCCATGCTAAATACACATGACCATCATGTTTTCACAATCATATCATGCAGCCCAGTCATTCAACAGTACAGAAAATGTATTTCAACATGTAGATATATGTGTGTTTATATATTTATATCTAAATAGGTATAACATATCTATATATGTAGATATAGATATAATATAGAAATATATATATATATATATATATATATAAAAACATATATACATACAAGTGCATACATCTATAGATACATATATCTACATCTAATGTCTCTCTCTCTCTCTCTCTCTCTCTCTCTATATATATATATATATATATATATATATATACAACAAGTTAAATATATGTAAGCAGATATATATATCTATATATGTATATATGGACATACATCTGTAGATAACAATGTGAACATAACATAAACATATATATGTCCACATGCACCGTTATTGGGGTTGAGAGGCCCCAAACAACATACATCTTGTACAAATAGGTATCCCCCCCCCAACAGCCAAACACATCTGCCCTGCAATACACTACCAACTGTTGCAGATCCCATACCCAGGACCTGACACGACATGGGCACAAGATGTTAACAGTACTCCATCCCACCTGTATGATGTCAGGCTGGTATCAGTAACATATCATGCAGTACAGTCAGGCTTCCATAGGGAATGTACAATGTGGAAGCAATCAACATCCCTAGGATACATATACACAGACACATATATGCAGATACAGATATAAATATATATATATATATATATATATATATATATATATATATATATAACTACACATACACATGCAGAGATATGTATTGTAAGATACATATGTAGAAGGTGCACACAATATGGAACAGCCACTATGCCTACAGTTACCACCTTACCAACTGGAAACTGTATTAGCCACCCATACAAATGACAATCGTTGCCTGCAACATATACCCACAGATAGGTCAAAGGATATAACACCACACATAGGTTTGCATAAATGGGAAAGCTTTATTTGTGTACTATTACAGTTGTATATGCCATGTCATATAGCTGTTTAGACACGGACATCCATATAAACTGAGAATGTGAAACAGTTATACTAATACAGTAGTCTGGAAAGGTTTACAAATGTTGCTGTCCAGGTCAAGGCCTTCAAGTAGTACAATAGTAAAGACAGACTGGGCCATAGGATACCAAACAATCAACAGTAAGTAATGCAGATGTATAGTTCATCAGCCTCTATCTACACTCTGTAGACAATCCCTAAGGGGTAAAGACCTCAGCTGACACAATGGGATGTAAATGTTACGTAACAAGGCATAACTGACACCATCACAAGCACACTGACAAACAGAACAGTCTGTATGGCAGGTGGCAGTACGCCTGCAATTACTCAAGGTGGATTGTATGGTAATGTACATCCAGATATCTTAAGACAGCTCACCCCTGATACCCCCACATGTTGTAACAGCCAAGGTTAGTTATGGTGCATCCCCCACAGACTCTATAATACAGGGCCATATACCACTGTTGCACTGGCCTCTGGAGTGCATAAGGGCACACATGTATTGTGTAGGTGAAACTCACACATATATGGCCCCAACCCCACCATATGTGTGGGGGACACAACAGCAGTGGACGGATGGCAGACATGGGAGTTTGACATACTCACAGCCCACAAAAGAATAACCCCTGACAGTATGTCATATGTGCAAAGCCTGGTATGTAGTTGGAGCACAGAGGCTGGAACACAGGCCCATATGTGGAAAACTGTTGCCATACACTAAGCAAGTTGCTGGTGTTACAGGATAGTCTGCAACATACCCTTAGTCAGAAATTTGAAGTTAGAAACATAAATGGATGTAACCATGTACTGATAGCACTCAACACACACACTGCCAGTGAAATATCTGACACAAGACCTGTGTGGTGCACAGACAAAATATAATAGGCACACTTCTGGCCATCAAGAGGATAGGCCCACAGTTGAGTGCTATGCAAATTGCATTCCAAGGTAAACTAGTATGTAAGCACAAACCCTGTAACACCAGTACTATACATTGTATACAACTCTACTCACACTTTGTCTGTAGTTCTGGAACCTCCTACAAATATGTAGCTGGCCTGAGTGTGCAAGTTCTCCTGTAAGAGGTATTGCTACCTGCTGTCTGTAACACTGATGGCCACACACATGAAAGATGTCCATCACACAGGAAAGGTAAAGGGACCACGTCCACATTATGTAGGGATTTATAGTAGGTGGTTGCCATGACAGTAGTAATTGGAAGTACTACACTGCAAGCTGCATGCACTTAACAAGTGGAGGACACTAATTGGTGCAGAGGCCATCACCTGATCATGTGCATCACCTATTTAACCATGCTGCAATCGATTCAAAGCAGCTCAATCCATTTACTGGAGAGAGACAGAGAGAGAGAGAGAGAGAAAGAAAAAACAAAAAATAAAACAAGCCTAAGGCAAAGGCAAAACAAAAGCCAAAGAAAAAAATAAACTATAATAACATCTAGCAAACTATCCAGAACAGACATCATTCCCACAACAGGTATGTGAAGTATATATGCATGTGATTGAATGTAGTATCTGGTCCATAATAATGGGATAGATGATGTGGAATGATTTATATGTGCCATCAGGTGTTGTTGTAATGATGTTTAGCTGAGCAACTGCTACGGACAATAGTGTCTGTCCCTGTGGGTAGTGGGCAATAGCCATCAACTCTGCAGATCAGCACTGACTGACAAGATGTAAGCCATAGTTGTGTGTGTTGTGTAATGGGAAGTATGTATATTACATGGCCAAAAGCTGGTAGTGGAAATGCCATTATGATGAACACGTGGGACCCACAGCCCACCCGTTGTAGGATACTCAGGTTAATCTGTAATGTAGCATGCAGGAATGCTATAGGTATGTAATAGGGTTACCTGCAATCAGGTCCTACATATACTCCCCTAATGTCTGGCTGTGTCCATATGTGGCACCTGTCTGTGTTATAGCAAGGCAGAACAGTGCAGCTGTGTAGGAAGGTATTGTGAAATTGTGGACCTGATGTCTGAATGTACCCCACATATAGGAATGCATATGTGTACATATGTACACAAATATAATATATGAAGCTATATATATATATATATATATATATATATATATATATATATATATATATATATATATATATATATATATATATACATGTATGTCCACAAATGTACAGATACGCATGTGTAGACATATATATGAGCACATATATATATCACATATATCTACACATATATAGATATATACCTATATTCACATGTCTACATATATACAAGCACACACACAAACATATATGCATGTAAATACGTGTCCCCTGTATTACTAACACAGTGATGCATGCTATGTGCAAGGCAACAGCACACATAGCAATACACATTGATATCTACAGCTGGCAGTGTGTGCAACATAGACAGGTATGTCAAATGTTAACCCCCTGTTGGGACCACATTGCCCTCGTCTATGAAGTATGGAATAGGAATATGGGGATGTATGGCAAGTATAGTTGTGGAGGTTGTCAGGGTTGGTAGATATAGGACAGTCTACAGGGTTGGTATCTGACACATATGGTGGGTGAACACCCTGGATGGTGTGTGTGGTCTGTGATGTGGACGCCCCATGGGCCCCAATATGGACACAATGGGAACAAGCCTCCCATCCACTGCTACTCACAACAGGAGTCCACATCCTGAAGGTGCCTGGCCTGGTTCCTGAGCAGGAGGAGCCTGTCAGCCCTGTGAATGTCCACTGGATGCCTCAGAGTGATGTAGCATATCCCACATGTGTCTGTGGAGCCTGTCATGGAACAGACCCTGGGCCTGACCTCCAGGGGACAGGAACATGTCTGTGTGTGTCTCTGGGGGGGGTGACAACATCCCCTGGGTTGCTTCCACCTGACAGTATTGCTGGACCAGTACATGAGGAGGACCCAGGGTGGGACACACATGTGATGTGGCCAGGTAACATGGCAGATGGGTTAGGAGAGGTGGTTTTGCTGGGCAATAGTACATATACATGTTATTGTGCCACTATTATAAAACATATGTTGGTAGTAATAGTCTAAATAATACCGGAACATGTCCAACAGCATGCAGAGATATCTCCAATAACACCGGATGTCAGATGTACAGCAATCACAAAGCACCCATACCACAGGCATATATGGAACCATAGTGACCCTTACAATGGCATGCAGGTGAATAGTCTGTAACAGGCCAGCAATGATAATGTCCACACAAGGAACATGGCTACAATCACATAGCAGAAAATGTGGTACAATACAATATCTGTCCCATTGGTAGATAAGCTGTAGCCATACCTAATGAGTTGTCTGTACAGTTTGTTGCAGCTGATATGGTGGGGGGTGACAGAGATGTGTATTAAGAACTGTGGTAACCTTGCTGTATGAGTTGCTCAGATCTGTTTCCATCTTCATGTCTTTCAGCCAAGATGTCCCATGCTCGTTTGCCAACTTATGCAACAGCCGAAAATGAAGAGCTGATCGCATACTTAATCCAACACTACCCTGTGCTGTTTGACAGGGCCACCCATGATCAGCAGGAGTGAATGGCCCTGTGGAATGACCTAGTCCACAGGGTCAATGATGTCAGACTGCACAACCGCAGTTATGAGCAGGTTTGGCATCATTGTACTGACCTGCTTCACAATGCCCGTCGGCGTGCTGCTGCAGTCCGGGGGGATCACTTCACCATGGGGGGGTGCCATGCTATCCATCCCCCGTGATATGTGTGGAGGAGTTCCTGGCCAGCCTCGTGGCACCTGCCAGTCCGGCCAGCCATCAACCACCAGACACCTTTGTCGAGGTGGGTGGCACCCACACAATGGCTGATGTGCTTGCAGGTAAGGACACAGGGCACACCAGTAGACCACTGTTGCGTATACATCTGCATCGGTACAGGTAGGTCATGCATATCTGACATGTCATAGATTTATTGTCTTGCTGCATAGTAGTGATAACCAGATGTCCAGATGTGGAAGTATTATGGAAATGCACCACTGATGCATTTTAATACTGCACACACCCTGTACCACTGCCACAGGTGTGGCCACTGACATTGCATCTCTCACCCTCTTATGTAGGTCCCTCCGGTATACCACCAAGGCAGCAGCCTGTAGCTGGTGAGTATGGTTTATGTAGATGCTTGCAAACACACCAGGGATGTAATGGTGATGATATATTCCATGCACACATCTAACACACCTACCCTGAATGCATGCTGTACATGTGCATATTGTTGCTGTGAAATGCATCGCGTCACAGGGGTGACCATGATGGGGTATAGGAAGGGTATGTCAGACACCTGCATGATAACTAACATCCTATGTGTCAACAGGGAGAAACATAATGGTGGGAGACATGGCCTACAGTAGGGACATGCTCGGAATAACACCCATATACAGTACAACACCAGTGTATATACCTGTAGGGCAATGGTAACTGCTGCAGAGATACACTATGGCATAAGGCATTACATTAGTCCACATTATCAGCTGGGACTAGGCTGTAACATGTGGTGTTCAGTGTATGGGACACTGTAAAGTGACACACATGTGTAGGGCTTACTTGTCATGCATCTGCTAAAAGTCTGAAGGAGGGGGGTGTCAGCATGACACACCAGTGCACTGCAGCAGGGATCATAAGGATGCTAGCAATGGCTCTATCTGCACATAGGTTCAGGAACTGTGGTAGCCATAACCCTACCTCCACAGCAATAGTGATGGCAGTGTGTGAACACCATGGGATGTGCACATGAGTAGACCTTGCAATCATGCAGAATAGGGGGACATGTGTAGGGCAGATTAAACATACACTGGCAAATGCAGATGGCCCACTCTTGTATACTCCTGCCAGGATTAGTGACTGCTGTAGTACACACAACAAAAGGTGCGATAAACCGTCATGATAAGGGTGTGCACACATATGCTCACACGGTGTGTATGCATCGTGGTCAGCAGCCGCACACCTAACACAATCCGTAGACACTGCATGTGAAAGTACAGGACATATGTCACATATCGGGCTCATGTACTGCTAAGATATGCAGTGATGTGGTTCCATGGCAGATGAAGGATGGATGCGTCAAATCAATAAAGGTGTGTACACCCCCCATAGCCATGGTATGCTCTGATGGTTGTCAGTGTAAGAGTATTGGATTGGTCATACATGGTCCTCTGATGTTGAGAGCTGTGCATCAGACATCAGGCATTCACAAATGACATCTGTCCGCATATCATACCAGGTATGTGTTGCTGGAAAACATAGTGGCTGTGAGCATTAAAGCTGACATAACTGACACAGTAGTACACATTCAGCAGCGGGCCATACACCTGTAAGGTGTGGTGCACAGTACATGGCAGGGTGCAGAACAGGTGCACAGAAATACTGTGTTCATGGGCACAGTGGTATCCAGGGGAAGGGGCTTCCCCTGGTGACACAGCACATGCATCACACAAATGTATACTGTTGCCAGCATGGATTAACTACAGCTGTACTGCATGCTGTCAGGTACCATATGTTGTGCATGTTGACAGAGAGGTAATAGGAGGACTGTGTGTACTTTCATTGTGCAACCTCACCTGTATGTGTGTGTGCATCCTGGTAGGTAGTCAGTTTGTCTGTAGGGTCACTCTGGTGAAGTGGAGGGAGGTTGATGCATGTTGGATGCTTGTGTGCATGTGTGTGTGTGTTTGTGTGGCTGGCCATGTATGCACATGTGTGATTGTGGGGTATTCATACAGCAGTACCTCCCTCTGGGATCATGCAGTACATGTACATGGACTGCCACATTACACAGCAGAAATGCCTGTCATGTGTGTAATCTCAGGACAGCTGATAGTATAATATGGTCTCTAGCATAGAACTGGCATCCAGAGGGAAGGAAGACACCAGGTACACCCTTAATATTGTATTCAGCAGAGAGGTCACCTATAACCCACGCATGCAGCACTGCATATGCATTGGGGAAGTACTAGTCAGCACCAGGGAGTGTATCCAATTATTACAGTTGTCAGATGATAGGCTGAAGGAGCAGCATATCTGGCAGGTACTGAGCATTACATACACATGACACCCAAGTGCGTGATATTATGGATAGAACATAGCAGCCCACACATATAGGGGGCATGCTCATGATGTCCGGACATACAGTGGGTGCATACCAAATGACAGCAGTGAGACCATGTAAAACCACTACACACAGGTCAGGCAGAAAAAGTAGCAACAGGCCTTGTGTTGTGACCGCTTGTGTAGGCATTTAGAAGACTGATATGTTAATGAGTGGTAGCAATGTGTGTATGTTAACAAGTGTGATGCAGGATGGGGGTACCACATGGACATATACGTGGGACTGTCTGTAAAGCCATGGATAGGTAGGTATTATGGAGGTGTGTGTGTGTGTGTGTGTGTGTGTGTGTGTGTGTACTGTTAGGCAATGCTGTACAGATTTTAAAGTGCATTTATTGTTTTCCCCACAGGTGGCGAGGTGGGTCAGGGTCCCTTCTGCATGCAATCTGATGTCGGTGTCCATACAGACACCGAAGATGATGACAGTACTGTTGAGGCACAGGTGAGGTTGTCAGGGGCCAACACTGTGCCAACATTTGACATCCCCCTTTTAGCCACCCCAACCCTGAACACAGTTTCAGTGCCTATACACACCCCATCACCAGTGGCTATACCGGAGGGACAGCTGGCATTCGATGGCAGTGCAGAGGAAAGTGTGGCAACCATGCCTACGGTCTGGTCACAGCAGCCATAGCTGGATGTCCGTCAGGGCACCACATAGGCAGATGACCCAGGGTGGTCATGGTAGGGCCACTGGACATCATGCCCCTGGCAGAGGTGACATAGCTGGTACCAACAGATGCATGTTTCAGGCTTTCATGGCAGCTCAGGCACATATAGAACATTACCACAGACAGGGCCTGAGGCTGCAGAGGGCTTCTCTCACATCTGCAAATGACAACTCCTGTGAACTGGCTGGTGCCATCCGTGGATTAACGGAGTTCATGGATAGATGGTGTGGTGAGATGATTGCCCACATCGACCGTGGTCTGTCCGTGGTTGACCATGTGCTGTGAGTCTTGCGACAGCTGCTTGGATTTAGGCCAGCAATGCCAGCAGCTGGTAGTCAACATGGACATGCTAGAACACCAAGGGGCTCCTGTAGTGGCAGTACCAGCCCCAGCACTGCTGGTGGGTGCTGTCCACACCACAGCAGGCCATGAGCACGTGGTCCTGCCCAGTCCCAGGAGGGACCTGGTACCAGTAGACATTTGTCATCATCAGGTGAGAGTAGCACATCGAGGCCTGTACCTGGATGTGCCCATGGAACCCCTGGCAGGCACAGTCCACATGTCCATGGCTGGAAGCACTGAACTGCACACCCTGCCAGGTATGGTCTGCAGCTGTCCATAAACACCTGTGTAGGACAGCCACATGGCATAACTGTGTGCATGCATACCCACACACTATGCAAATACACCTAGGGCAAACCCATACCTAAAAACACCACATCACCACAACCAGCTCACCACAGTACACCCCTCATCCACACACATGGTGTCAAATGCATCGCCCACCCTCAGCCTCTGGCAAACCAACATCACATCCTGTGCATAAGATGATACCTGTGCCACATTGCTGTCATCCATACCATCAATGCAGGGACAGGCTAATATGGTTCTGATGCACACAGTGACTGTACTACAGTGTACCACAGTACTGCAGTGTAACATATTGTAAGGAGTTAAGTGTGTTGTATAAATGGCAGGTAGTATAGCCCTCCAACAATAATGCATTATAGCTGTTAGTAACACTGGTTGGTTGTGGTCTCTATAACGTTATCCATTTGTGTTGTAAGTGTACATGTGTCAGCATGAGGATGGTCCGCAGTCATTATCCACAATGGGGTATGGCACTATGGTGACACCATGGCTGTGACATATCTGGGGTACAGTTGAACACAGGTCACAGGTTACTAAAATGGTTATTGCCTGTGCCACATGGACAGGTGACCCACTGAGGCATGTATACCCTGCAATCTGATGTAGACCCATCCACATACATGCACACTGTTACTTGGCAACACTGGGACTTGACCCCTACTTGGCTATGTAGTGATACTGAAGTGTGTGGCTTACATTGCACACACCACACAGCGTTTAGGATGATGTGTGTCCCAGCATATATGTTACATGCAGAACATCCCCAAACATGTACAGTATGCTAATGGGGGTGTAATGTGTGTATATGGACAATACGTAGTGTGACATACCATCATATACACATTAACAGACAGATAACAGCCAGACACACATCCGAGATACCAGGGCGTATCGCTGCTAACTAACCTGACCATGTGTCCAGTGTGTTACAGGTAGGCTGCACAACGCACATGCATAACTGGCTTGGATTGTGGTATCGGTTACCTGTATGGTTGATGGTGACAGTGGTAACCATAACGTGGTACATGGGACATATACCAGATGTACCTTGGTGTAATGACAGTGTACACAGCACCCACATCCCACAGTGGATATTGTACTCCCTGAAACCCATGATGAAACTCTGCCATACCCACCATCATACATTGACCATGACTGCAATACAACCCATAGCATACCCCAACAGTGACACTACAGGAATATGCATCTAATGTACATGCCACACCCATAGTAGGGTTTTACATTGTCATTCCTCACCTATGGGCAACAATAACACTATCTGTATTACTGTGTGGCAATGGGTATTATAATAGGAGTATGTGGCCTCAGAATGCTGTACCCTACAGACATACGGACATGCACAACTACACACACATGCCAGAACACAGTGGGTATCCCATGCCTATCAACCCATTTGTAAAACACTGTTGTGCTGGTACTGCAAGGCTTGTGTAGCCAGTATGGGGAGAGCTTAACAGGGTACATGTAATGTCCCAAAAAGCAGCAGCCACAACTGACTATGGCAATGGGTGTTGCATTGGTTGTGAAGGCCCTCCTGGAATTCCCAAGTACAGGTGTGCTAACACACAGGCACTGCTATACTCAGTCATGCACATGTACATATGTGTCAGTACAGGGGTGCATCACTGCAGGTGGTCATAGCTGAGTACCTAGCTATTGTCCAAGGGGAAATGGGTTATGTAGGGTGTTGTGTGTACAGTGATATCCTGGCACCTGCCAGGTGGCAGCAGGCAATCTATCAACAGACACTACTGTGGTGACCCTCAGGGTGAGAATGTTATGCATTAGCCAATCCTCCCGATGCCTCCTGCACATGGCCACTGAGGTGATCAAGTTGACATGTATGCAACATGAATTACAACACATGGTTAGTGTCTGTGATGGAGACCTGTACCCAAGCATGTTCTGTTGACTGTAGTAGTGTAGTGGAGGTACCAGTGGCATGTGGTGGATACAGGGTGACATCTCCTATATGTGCCGTTTTTACACAGCTGGGCAGACATGTCAGTGACAATCAAGCTTAGGTTGACTGTACATATCCCAGCTGGATATCTGCCATCTGCACATCTGCACAGGGACTGACAGTCATCAGCTTGGCAAGCAGCTATGCAGCAGCATGAGTGTGCTGACAGACAGATGTCTGGCAACAATATGTATGCCATAACTACATGTCAGAAGCCCTCGCTAACATGTGCTGTACAGATGGTAGTCTACAGTTACAATCCACATGACGGTTCATTACCCAGTAAGGGGTATATACTGTGGCACAGCTCACACACCAGGGATATAACAGGGAGGCCTCAGTGTCCAGCTATGCCTGCAAGTATGCCTGTTGTCAGCACTACATTTAGCACTCTGCTCTTGCATGGGTTAGTACTGTCAACAGTAGTACTGCTATGATACACTACATGCCAGTGTGACAGCATGTACCTTTGGCTACTACACCTGAATGTGACACATTCACACGGATTATGTCAATACATATGTATAGTATAGTTGTATTGGTTTTAACATGTTTGTAGTTTATAGTGTACATATGCATTTGTGAGTGTAAGCCATATACTCTTGTTCAGATACACAAGGGTTAATGATGAATGTTTTTGTCTTCTTGTCTGATTGGTTGGTTTGAATGACTAAAGGAGAAGATTTTTGTTAGTCTTTTTGTGGTCTGATGAAGCGGATTATATCCGTGAAAGCGCTTACCTTACTATTGAATAAAGTTCTATTGTGAGTTTCAATCTGCCGTGTTAACCTTTGTGCTTTTCTGTTTTTTGGCCTACTTGTTTTTTAGCACAAGGTTCTTTTGTCAGTTTTGAAGGTTTTTTTCTCTATGCCTGCAGGTGTGCCTGTTGTCAGCACTACATTTCACACTCTGCTCTTGCATGGGTTAGCACTGTCAACAGTAGTACTGCTATGATATACTACATGCTAGTGTGACAGCACATACCCTGGGCTACTACACCTGTATGTGACACATTCACATGGATTACAGTGCTGTACAGGCCTCATATATGTCTGTGTCCCACACATGATACTCACACCCCTTGCTACTGTAATGACAGCACATAGGCGCATGTATTGTACATGGCATTACATACACTTATTACAGATTATCAGACTGGGTGGTGTGACCTTGTTACCAGGGCTAAGCCATGTTTATTAAGTATCAACATTGTTGCAATATAACAGTTGAGCAGATCTGTGCACTAAGTGAAGCCTACACTGTGTAAGCACCATTATGTTTACCAGTAGCTTAGCACCGCTTAGCTTTACGCAAACCCGCTCAAAACTGCCTTAACCACTCTGTATCTGACTGTCCTTGTTCTGCCCAGCAACAGAATGAACAGACCTTGCAAGTCTTGAACCCAGGACCCTGTACACTGAAGTTGCAACACTTAACCACTATGCCATGACCACTGTGAAGACAGCTGTTGTTTTACCAATGTAGCTGTCAATACACATATTGAGTAGTATTGAACACTTGCCTTTAGTTCCTAAATTGAGTAGTCCTTGTTTTTAATATGACTGTTGCATCACATATGTTGTTTTATCATAATGTACACATAGCACATACATACGGTGAGATACATCTGGGAGGGAATACACAACCATAAGGTTTACTCATGACAGGACTATGGTTGTATACATATCATATGTCTATATATGTCTATATGTACATACACATGTATACCCATAAATATGTCTGTATACACATATGTATAGTGCAACATATATATGGCCATGTGTACATCTCTTCATATGTATATATATATATATATATATATATATATATATATATATATATATATATATATATATATATATGTACACACACACACACACACACACACACACACACACACACACACACATATACATATATGTATATATAGATATATGTATATACAGATATACGTATATGTATCTACAGATATACGTACATGTATATATAGATATATGTATATATAGCTATGTATGTATGCACATCCTATGTGTTCAGATATGACTAGTTATGTTGGTATATATGTAGATATCTCTAACTATATGTGCATAGATATCTATTCTGATATACCTACTACTGTCAATATATATGTAGACATCCATACATATATGTGCATATGTATCTCTATCTGTATATGTGTAGACATATATTGCTCTGTATATGTATATATCTGAGTTTTTATATGTATATCTATGTACATATACATATCCATCTATGTATGGCGATATCTATATGTGTATATATCTATATAGATATCTGGAGAATTATATATACCATATGTCCTGAACATGGAGTGGAGCCCTACCTCAGCCCCTATAGTCACAACTTCGTAGTGCAAGGGGATGTCAGGTATGTAGTACAGGTATATTTGTAGACTATTGCTACTGTAATCGGACTGTCTTCACAGACATGGTGTGTGTGGTAGGTCACATCTGCATTTAACATGTGCACCATTAACTACTGGCAGACATCCTAAGGACATCATAATACAGTACCACTGCTAGCACAGTAATACTCATGTGGACTACAGTAGAGATATTGCCCAATATATGTGGACAGTCTGACACACTCTGGACAGTCCAGAGGTATACACAGAACCCCTTGGTGCAAGACATGTGGAACAAGCCTGACAATGTGGATGTTAACAGCCACGTAGATGGATATAACACAGACCTACTGGTATACATTTGCCCCCATAGGATATGAATTCACACACCCCTGTCTGTCCTGACACATAATTACTGCTGGTACATAGGTGCCATGTCCACATACTACCCACTAGTTATTGACATACATCTGTACTGCTTCCCACTGCTTTTACTGGCATACATGACTGTTATGGTGGCCCAGCAGCAGTACATCGGATAAGTATATGGACATGACATCTCACTGGGTAATTACACTAAGCTGCTAGGCAGGTAACAAAGCATTGTGCAGGCTACAGGCATACTAGCTCAACACTGGCCAACATTTCCTATGGGGGCATACACAAGTACCTGCATAAATAGCAGGCTCTACAAGCATGTCACAGCATGGAGTAATAGACACCTGTGTTAAAGTGCATAACTACAACCAATGTGAACACAGCCACAGCCATATATGGTAAGCTACCGTAATATTACAGTATATGGATTATCTGTTCAACACCATCCTCATATGTGCAACTCACACACTAACCCTACATATATTGGCCACTACACAGTGTGGTCCAATGCCTGTCTGTAGTAGGGGACATGTGTATGTTTGGCCGTACAAACATGTAAGCAGATAGGGTAACATACAGTGGAACAGCATGTAACATCAGACAGACCAGGACCAAGACCAATGACATCTACCACAATCTGTACACAGGCCAAGGTACATATTAACAATACACACACTGTCGACAACCACTATAAGTACACAGACCTCAGTACTGTATACACAACCACAGAATGTCCAGGTTATGTCATCAAATATAACCCTTACTGTACATAACATGTGTAGCAGTCTGATATCTCACTGGCTTATCAGATATGATGACACTAATTATGGTGTGCAGCACATATGCACCTCTTACTGCATGACATATGTACAAAGGGTGACAGAATTGTGGCTGGAGTCACAAACACAGGGCTGATATTGACATGTTGCTGTGACAACCTCATACATTTACTGTTGTAACAGGGTTTGTTGCAACATATGTCCTATGAGGGATATGAAGTCAGTAACTCTCACGGCTGTCATCATCTACAGACTGCAATCCTCACACTACCTTCTGCAATTCACAGATAGGTGCTCAGTGGGTAACACATAAATCAAAAGGCCCCACACACTGCCCAGTCTGCAGATGACTCTACAGATGAGGGTTTCTCATAAACATAGCACTGACATGACAGGTATTAAAACATTGAAACACAGGTGCCCAGTAGGAAGGTATCTGGGATAAAGAAGCTGAACCACAACAAAGTAAAATCTTTTTAATGCAAAATGGTGAGCGCTTTCACAATTGTAACCATTGCTTCATCAGACAGTTCATTCAAACAGCAACAGCACTTAAATACTTTAATTCATTACTAGAACAACCAATCTTACCACTTAAAGTTAATTCAACACTCAGCAATCAATTAATTACTATGGTTATGTTTTGCCCTTAGTGAATTGCTGAAGTCAGAAAAGCTATGTTTAAAAACCACATACACAAAATGTAAAGACAAGAACATGTGGATAAATATAAATAAAACACATAAAAAGTCAATGAATAAATACATATTCTTATGGTCCCCATTTAGTAACTACTTATGTGCATAGATATAAGTATAAAAATATATATATAAAAAAATATATATATATATATATATATATATATATATATATATATATATATATATATATATATATAAGTATAAGCAGTACACACTCAGCAACTTAATGAATACATATATTCTGCCTAATAAATGCACACGTCCATCTAGTAAATACATATGCTTTAATACATACATCTCAACAAATGCTTGTCTTTATTGATATCTATGCTAGAAGCAGCTCAAGAAATACTGTCATATTGACCCAAAGCCCTGCATGTGTTTAGGTAGTCTTCTCTTGTTAAAATAGTGTTATTATTTTTTTATCTTAACTTCTAGATTTTAAAACTGGCTTCAATGGAACACTATAATTCAAACCCAAACCTCTATGTGCTCCTAAATGCAAAATCCATTTTACTTCCATATTTTCAGTAGTATTGACTATGTTCCCCATCCTTTTGCTGACATTCTGAATGTGTAAAAGCTGAAACAAAAATATATGGTCATCCCCCTTATCCAATGTATGCTTAGCCAAAGCACTATACAGTTGCCCTTTTCTAGTGCAGTAGAGGTGATCCCTTATCTGTTCCCTAAGGTGGCAGTTAGTTTTGCCAACATAGAAATGGAAACATGTTGTACAGTGAGCTACATACACTACTTTCTTAATATTGCAGTCAGCAGAATTCCTTAGCTCGCAAAGATGCCCCATTTCAGGGTGCTTAAAAAACCATTGATTCATCTATATAAATGCGCTGTGTACATTTTCCTCATCTATGGGTACCATTCACTGTGCTATCCATCAGAGTAGGTGTCCTTGGATAGCAAAGCTGCTGTTTCAGATTTTTCTAAATGCAAAATGTGATTGTTCACCCACTATGTTGGTAGTATCCTCATCTACTAACAACATAAGCCAATTTTGTCGTATGATGGTTTCAAACCTTTTCACATCCCTTGTCTATGGTAAAAACATCGGAATGTATGGTAATACACTATTCCTAATACCTACCCTGTCACTACCTACTCTATCAGAGTAGTAGGTCTTAGCTTTACTTTTACTTTCTTTGTGTACATTATGGTACACCTTATCAATTTCATGTTCACTATACCCCCTAGTAATGAAACCTGTTCTTATCTTTGTTAACTCATTTCTATATATTTCCTCTTGACAACATAGGTGAGATGTTCTCATTGCCTGACCTCTGATTATGTTAGGAAAATTCTTAGCGTTATGCATACTGTTTCTATGTAGAAAAGATGGTCTATAACATTGTTTCCTATGTACTTTCGTAGACCATTGGTCATTTTCTCTGTAAATGGTAATGTCCAAGAAGTCTAAACTCATTACAGAACAGTTCATGGTAAACTTTAAAATAGTCACTAGTAGTATTCAGGTATGCATACAGGGATTTAAGTTGTTCACCATCACCTTTCAAAAAAATAAAAAGATCATCTACAAAACATCTATAAAAGGCTTTTTGGGGATTACCTAATAGATGTTCATATTCCCAGTTAACTATAACCAGGTTTGTATATGTGTTGGCCAACTTGTGCCCATGGCAACCCCTGACAACTGCTTATAGCATATGCCATTGAACATGAATATGTTGTGCGATATACCTATTCTAGTAACATACAGAGAAAGTTTATCTTAGTATTAGAAAACTTTCCCTGCCCTGTCAACACTGATTTCACCATGCTTATCCCCTGGTCATTGGGTATACTTGTAAATAAAGACACTACATCTAGTGTGTCTAGCATCCTCGTATCTGCTGTTTCCATTTGCTTCACTGCCCCATAAAGGTCCACAAAAACTGTTCTGTGTCTTTCAAGACATATGCATTTTCATTGAGTGCTGTCTTCAATTCCTTATCCGGGTATATAGAGATGGGTTCAGTTAGCCACCCTGCCCTGCTATTATAGGTCTAAATTTCAGGTTGTATGGGTCTTTGAGTATCTTGGGGAGGCCATGGATTTGAGGTATGAGTGGATTTTCAACAGTGAAATAATTAAAAAAGTCTTTAATTTATAGTTTCATACACATGCATTCATATAAGGTACTAGCAATCTGTTCACTCATTTCAAACACAATTGTTAGTACTTCAGCAGTACTAACTTATTTTAGTTGGGAGGGTAGCCTACTGGTTAAGGTGTTTGCCTTACAAATACAAGCTGCAGAGTTTGAGTCTCACAAACACAATTGTTGTTGGTACTTCAGCATATACATTTGGATACAATAACATTTCATGCATAGCTAGCTGTATTATAAAAGTCAGCATTCAATATCACCACTGGTCCCCCTATTAAATGCTGACTTGTACAAGTTTCAAGGAGAATTACAGGTAAAACCCAGGTGCAGGAATAAACAACTCCCTATCAGTTGGAGATAGAAACAACTTCTTAACAAGAATGACTCCATAAAAGTTTAAGATCATCACACAGACTGCATGACATTAGACAAATTCCAACAGTATTAACATTAAAAGGCTGGTTTCATAAAAACTGTATAAAAAACAACAGTGACTAAATGGTAGGGTAAATCTGATTTTTTGTTAGATCTGGTGCATGTAGGAACATGTTTGTTCTAAGGTAAATGCAGAATGGAAAGCTAGCATCTGTACTTGTACTAAATAAACTAAGCCTGAGACATTAAAAGCTGTAAACTCTAAGAGTATAGTACGTGTCATCAGTTACATAGATAAGTCATTTTATTAGTAACTACGCATAAGTTAATACAGTGCTGAAAATGTTAATAGCCTACAAGGCTTGTGTATCAATCAGACTTTGGTTTCAGAAGCAGTATCATCATCATCATAAATAATTTTTCATGAAGAACCGAGATCGTACATTGTGGAATCACAAGGAATGGAATTTAGGTAGAATAGGAAACATTTACTACCGGTGTCCGAGCCAGTGTTAAAGCATCTTATCTGTAAAGGAGACTAATTCTCAGAGTGATTTGTCCAATGTTCCTGTTCTAGAGAACATTTCATCATCTGTTACTGTTCCTGAAAGAATCACTGAAAATCCTGAAGCAGAACATTCCCCAGTGACTGTCTCTGGTGTTAAACCCAGTTCTGATTATTATATTATGAGGTCAGGCCCTTTATCAAGACCTAATCCTAGATAGATGGCAACTTGGACATGATTGTAATTGTTTATATATGTCTGTATAATTTGCATGCCTATTCAATTATTATTTTTTTCATTGCATGACTTAATAGTCAATGAGGAAGGATGTAGAACAGAGTGTGTGTTGTACCTTTAAGAAGCATTTCAGTCTATGGGCATGCACACATAAGTACTGAGCACGTGCAAGCAAGAGTGTCATAGGTTCATAGGTTCATAGGTTCATACTAGGCTATCTGCCCTAGGGCATTTATAAGCCTAGCCAGAATGTGTTTGGCTTTCGCCACCCATTTTAAATTTTTTTTTTTTGCTCCTTTTTTTTGTTAGTATACTGTGCCTCTGTCTAACTCACAGCCACACAGAAGTGATACCTGGGGTAACCTCCATCTCCCATCCACCCATCAGATTCCTCTTCCTTGAATAGAATCAATGAGGGACTCTGATCTCTGACTGGGATTTATTTTATTCCAGAGGAGCCTCTGCCTCTCTATGAATCCGTCCCCCCAGTGCTGAGTTCATTATTTTTGAGCCGCCGTAGCTCAATGTTGAGTGAGCAGCCGGATTGAAAGCACGTATGTGTGTAGCAGTCAGTTAGCTAGTTAGCTTAAATTTAATGTTCCAGTCTTCCATCCAGATGTGTTTGTATATAATAAACTATTTAAACAGACCTTGGGAATGTTACTCTTATAAGTAGCGACCTGCCAATGTTATAGATGTTTTCGGGTCAAATAATCATGTGTCAATTACATGAGATACGATTATTCATAGTAAACTTGAATTAAATTTCAAATCCACATCTGAATAAAAAAAAAACATGCATCCACAAGGTGGCAAATTAATTAATATGCAGTCAAGCCTAATGAATTCTGATAGATTGCAATGCTTAAGTCTTCTTCTTCTTCTTTTGGCTGCTCCCTTTAGTGGTTGCCACAGCAGATCAACTGTTTCCATTTCCTCCTGTCCTCTGCATCTTGCTCTGTCATATCAACCGCCTGCATATCCTCTCTTACCACATCCATAAACCTTATCTTAGGCCTTCCTCTTTTCCTGTTACCTGGCAGCTTCATCCTTAGCATCTTTTTCCCAATATACTCTGCATCCCTCCTCAGCACATGTCCAAACCAACATAATATTGCCTCTCTGGCTTTGTCTCCAAACCTTCCAACCTGGGCTGACCCTCTAATATACTTATTCCTAATCCTGTCCATCCTCGTCACACCCATTGCAAATCTTAACATCTTCAACTCTGCCACGTCAAGCTCTGACTCCTGCCTTTTTGTCAATGCCACTGTCTCCAACCCATATAACATAGCTGGTCTCACTACCCTCTTGTAGACCTTCCCTTTCACTCTTACTAGTACTCATCTGTCACAAATTACTCCTGACACTCTTCTCCACCCACTCCATCCTGCCTGTACTCTCTTCTTCACCTCTCTTCCACACTCACCATTACTCTGAACTGTTGATCCCAAGTACTTAAACTCATTCACCTTCGCCACCTCTACTCCCTGCATCCTCACCATTCCTCTATCCTTCCTCTCATTCACACACATATATTCTGTCTTAGTCCTGCTGACCTTCATTCCTCTTCTCTCTAGAGCATATCTCCACCTCTCCAGGGTCTCCTCCACCTGTTCCCTACTCTCACTACAGATCACAATGTCATCTGCAAACATCATAGTCCACAGGGACTCCTGTCTGATCTCGTCTGTCAACCTGTCCATCACCATTGCAAATAAGAAAAGGCTCAGAGCTGATCCTTGATGTAATCCCACCACCACCTTAAATGCATCCGTCACTCTCACCGCAGACCTCACCGCTGTCACACTACCCTCATACATATCTTGTACCACTCTTACATACTTCTCTGATACTCCCGACTTCCCCATACAGTACCACAACTCCTCTCTAGGCACCCTGTCATATGCTTTCTCTAAATCCACAAAGACACAATGCAACTCCTTCTGACCTTCTCTGTACTTCTCCATCAACACTCTCAGAGCAAACATCGCATCTGTAGTGCTCTTTCCTGGCAAGAAACCATACTGCTGATCACTAATCATCATCTCCCTTCTTAACCTAGCTTCCACTACTCTTTCCCATAACTTCATGCTGTGACTGATCAATTTAATCTCTCTGTAGTTACTACAGCTCTGCACATCACCCTTATTCTTAAAAATCAGTACCAAAACACTTTTTCTCCATTCCTCAGGCATCCTCTCACTTTTTCCAAGATTTCATTAAACAATCTAGTTAAAAACTCCACTGCCATTTCACCTAAACACCTCCATGCTTCCACAGGTATGTCATCTGGACCAACAGCCTTTCCGTTCTTCATCCTCTTCATAGCTATCCTTACTTCCTCCTTGCTAATCCACTGCACTTCATGATTCTCTATCCACACATCATCCAACCTTCTCTCCCTAAACTAAACTTAAACTAAAATTTAATTCTTCATTCATCAACCCCTCAAAGTACTCTTTCCATCTGCTCAACACACTCTCCTCACTTCTGAGTACATTTCCCTCATTATCCTTTATCACCCTTACCTGCTGCACATCTTTACTAGCTCAGTCCCTCTGTCTAGCCAATCAGTACAGGTCCTTTTCTCCCTCCTTAATGTCCAACCTTTTATGCAACTCTTCATATGCCTTATCCTTAGCCTTCACTACTTCTCTCTTTGCCATGCACCTCATCTCCTTATACTCTTGTCTACTTTCTTCATCTCTTTGACAATCCCACTTCTTCTTCGCCAACCTCTTTCTCTGTATACTCTCCTGTACTTCTTCATTCCACCACCAGGTCTCCTTGTCCTCCTTCCTCTTTCCAGATGTCACACCAAGCACTCTTCTAGCCATCTCTCTTACTAGCTCTGCTGTAGTTACCCAGCTATTTGGTAACTCTTCACTGCACCCCAGTGCCTGTCTTAACTCTTCCCTGAACATCACCTCACAATTACCCTTTTTCAATTTCCACCATTTGATCCTTGGTGCTGCCCTCACACTCATCCTCCTCTTCTTGATCACCAATGTCATCCTACAAACCACCATCCTATGCTGCCTAACTACACTTTCTCCTGCCACCACTTTACAGTCTGCAATCTCCTTCAGATTGGCCCTTCTACATAAGATATAATCCACCTGTGTGCATCTTCCTCCACTCTTGTATGTCACCCTATGCTCCTCCCTCTTGTTAAAATACGTATTCATCACAGCCATGTCCATCCTTTTCGCAAAATCCACTACCATCTGACCTTCTGCATTCCTTTTCTTAACACCATACCTACCCATCACTACCTCATACCCTCTGTTCCCTTCATCAACATGCCCATTGAAATCTGCTCCAATCACCAGCCTCTCACCCTTGGGTACAGTCATCACAACTTCATCCAACTCACTCCAAAATGTTTCTTTCTCATCCATCGCACACCCAACTTGTGGAGCATATGCACTAACAACATTCGTCATTACACCATCAATTTCCAGCTTCATAAACATCACTCTATCCGACACTCTTTTACCCTCCAAAACACTCATAGCATACTCTTCCTTCAGGATAATGCCTACACCATTTCTCCTCCTATCCACACCATGATAAAACAATTTGAAACCGCCGCCGATACACCTAGCCTTGCTCCCCTTCCATCTGGTCTCTTGCACACACAATATACCAACCATCCTTCGGTTCATCATATCAGCTAGCTCCCTCCCTATACCAGTCATACTGCCAACATTCAAAGTTCTGACCCTCATTATCACAGTCCTAGTCCTTACCTGCCTTCGGGCATGCCTTCTGCCTCTTCTTCTCCTTCGGCCAACAGTAGCCCAATTTCCACCAGCACCCTGTTGGCCAACAGTACTGGTGGCGGTTGTTGTTAACCTGGGCCTCGACCGATCCGGTATGAGTTTCTGTACAGTTTTCTGCATGTGTGATGTGGCACAATTTTACACCAGATGCCCTTCCTGATGCAATCCTTCCCATTTATCCGGGCTTGGGACCGGCACAAAGAAATGCACTGGCTTGTGTATCCCCAGTGAGTACTCCTTCTATTCAGAATAAAGTGATATAATTAGGTGTGTGATGTTATGAGGCAGTGCCACCTGCGCCAGTGAGAGTAGGGCAGTATATATGTACATTTGCCAGCACAGCTGTGACTAGGGACACAGAGTTCCAAAGCAGTTAATGTGGAGTTTTGTGTGGGTTTGGGGAGAGAAGGAGAGTCCAGCCTCAGGTCTGGAGCATGCTCCTTGTCTGCCTTAAGGGAAGTTGTGCTTGGTGCAGGGAGCTGCATCTGAAAATACTGTGTGAATCCATCTTTGCTCTTAGTGAATTTCCTCACTGGAGTCAGTGATATGGACTTTGTATCCTTGATTGCTGGCCTGGATTAGGGAACATTCACAAGGTGTTTAAACAACTTTGTTTTATTTTTACATGTTTATGTCCTTTTTCTATAAAACTGTATTGGAAGTTGAATTTATCTTCTTCAGCTGCTGCTCCAAGATCAATTATTAATTCATGGACCAAGAGCTTCTGTTCATAGTAACCCGAAGAAAAAAGAGCAAGGGAGAAGAGAGACAGAGGAAAACAGAGAGAGAGAGAGAGAAGACTGAAAAGAAGAAAAAAATGTTATGATATTTCAGTTTTCCTGGAAAGACCATGATATTTCAGTTTTCCTGGAAAGACCAACTCACCCATCACATCTCAAATTCTTAACAACACTGCTAAATTACAGTATTTGCTGAGTTAATTATATAACCTGAAGTATAATAATGCAGTTTATCAATTTCACTGATTTTTCTTCCTCTTTGCATAACCTCCATGGTTCTGAAAACATTAGACTTGTTTTATGATAATTATACCACAATCATAAATCCAGATTACATTATATAAACTTCTGAACTGCTGACAGCAACAACCTTTGGGAGATAAACAACTAAACTGTACCCTTGTATTGTCTGAATATTTCTTGGCAATGTCAGATAATATCCTTTCTGCCTAACATTGCTTCGTACATGCTGCTTTGAAATGTAAGTGTTCTCTTCTCTCATCTGCCATCTACTGCACAACCCCAAAAAAGAAACAGAATTCATAATTCCCATAATGGGTTATATTTATTTTTCTTATTTGTTTATTTTTTTGTGGTTTGGTGACAGGGTACATGGGCTGGTCGATTGCCCGTTTTTAGCCATATCCTGGCTCATAAGAACATGTAGAATACCAATAAGGACCAGTGTAATAATAAAAATGGTTATTAAATTCCACAAAATAAACAAGCAAAAAAAAATGCAGATGTAATTGCAGTGTGGACTGATAGTGGTAGTTTTACCATTGTCATGGAAGCAAGTATAAGTAGTCTCATTAAAAGATGTTTGTTGAAACTATACAAAGTTTGTTATTTCTTTATTTCTACAGGGAAGTGGTTTCACCATACAGAACTTTTTAAGCATGGTGTGAACAGGGCAATGACTTTCTCCTGACTACCTCTTAGTAAGTATGCCTGTTTTCAGACAGCTCCAGATTCACCAACATTAAGCACCCATTTAGGAGCAGGACGGCAGCACGCCATGCATATCAAGAAAGGAGCACTGCCCGAGCTCCTAAGCTTACACATAGTGTGTACGAGTGCAGGGGGCATGTCTGAAAGCAGAGCTCTCAGAATAAACATGCCCCTGCAATGTAGAACAGCAGAAAGTGGGAAGAAATGTGTGAGATCACTCATAGTTGTCCACAGATCCCCACAAACAGTTTCCCATGTGTACAACAGCAACAGTACTGAAAAAGTAAATGAAGAAACCTTTTTTTTTTAAATCCAATTAAAGCTAACTGTAGGTACACAGGTGTGCCCATTGCTTAGCTACAACTAAAGCAGCTTAACAGGCTGAAGAGGATAACAAGGAAGATATATGCAAATGAAGCAGCATGGCAATAGTGTAGTGGGCAGAGCATTCGCCTCATGAGTAGGCATTACCGGTTCGAGTCCCACTGTAGTACAGTATATTTTACATTACATGGCAAAGCACATTATAACCAATATTTTTGTTGCAAAACACACTAAATAACACATATTTATGAACTAGAGTACTACAGGAAATGCACATGTGAAGTATCAGTGTCATACTGAATAAGGCACTAGTAAGCAGGTCTAAGCACAACTAAGCATTAGTAAGCATATGTAAGCACTAGTAAGCATGTTTGAGTGCGTTTGCACAGTGTTAAGCACTGCCTACACAGATTAATCAATCTGGAAGGTTACTGAGTATAAGAAACTGCAACCAGAAGTTAGCAGTGCTTAGCTCTGCCCAAACATGCGCATACCCACTTACAACTGCTTTGAAGTGCCTTAATCACTCTGAATCCAAAGGCCCTTGTTTTGCCCAGCAACAAAATAAACAGCCTCTGCAAGGCTAGAACCCGTACATTACAGTCACAGTAGTTAACCACTAAGCCATCACAATAGTCCAAAAGACTGAGGTTTTAACAAACAAATCCTCACCATAGGAAAATCAAACTGAACATGTGAAATTAATCTATATACAGTGTGATGTTGTATAACCTGCTACATAACATAAATATGTGAACTGGAGTACTGCAGTAAGGCCAAATGTGAGGCATTATTGTAATAAAATGTTGAATTCCCCTGGACCCCATACAGTTACAGATACCAGACATAGATATAACATGTAACAAATAATAAATTAATGTCAAAAGGAAAATATAATGCTAATTAGATATTATGTAATGCTAAGCATTGCACAGGTCAGCTTACATGGTGTAAGCAATGTGTAGGCCAGCTAACTCAATCTGCCCAGTGGTATGCCCCTTTAAGCAATGCCAACATTAGGTAAGCAGGTGTGCTCATAGCTTAGCCTTTTCAAAACCGTCCAATCACGAGAAAGTGCGGGAAATCGGGTGTACTTAAACCCCACAGGCACCAATAATTCCTATAACTAGTTGCAGCTCCCTACTGTAGGCAGGATGACTGGAGTTGGGGAAGGCACTCGATTTAGAGCACAGTGCTGGGGCACCCAGGAGTCCAGATTCATGGTATGGCTCCTGGTAAAACACCATGAAGAGAGACTACTGCAGGGCCAGTACCAGGGCTCACAGTATAAAGCGGAGGCCTGGGATAGTCTCACCTGTGACCTCATCAGAGCCACTGATATCCCCCAGACTGGTGAACAGGTCAGGCATTACCATGCTGACCTGAAGCAGTGGAGGGGTGATCTATTGGGCCAGTGGATCTAAGAATCAAGGCAGATGGCTGATGCCCCAGCACTAAGTACTCATTCTACTACGTAGATAATGCTTGCCTAACTTGTGTATACTGTGGATAGGTAATGGCTAAATATCACTGCATTTCTCCAACAGCTGCAGATGAGCGGGCTGTGAACCAGCAAGCCCATGCTGCTAGGCTGCAAAGGCTGCCTCGCGAGGCAGGTTAGTAATATTCTTGCATGTACTATCATAACAAATATATATAACAGTACTAAAAAGTGTTTTACCAGTATAAAAATGTATGTGTATGGGATATACTGAATAAACCAGACAATATGGCAGGAAGACTGTAATATAGGTTACGTGGAAAAAAGGTGTAATATCTAGTGATTAAAAGTATAACCCCTGGTGTGCTTGTGTAGATTCTGCTTTCATATGTTGTTTTAGTGTTGCATTCTATAAATAGTACTGTCATATTAAGCAGTCTTACCCACACTGTTGACCGCAGTTAAAATGTGTAGGACGTTCAGTATAACAATGTTGGAAGTCCCAAGGGGTCAATCATATAGAACAACTGAGGGAGACATAGAAACCACTGGAATGCTTTACACCATTTCCCTGATAGCACAGTGTACTGTGATGTGAATTGTTATATTTGTACCACACACAGCAGGGATTTGAATCCCCGGAGTGGTAGTAAGTTGTATGCATAATCATACCCCACAGCTGTACAGAGTTTGTGAGAATGCTCAGCTAGAAAGCTGTATGCATAATTACACCCAACAACTCTACAGACTTTGCTAGAATGTTCAGACAGTACGCTGTAAGCATTATCATAACCATCAACTCTACAGACTGTGGCAGAATGTTCAGGTAGTAAGTTGTATGAATAGTCATACCTCTCATCTGTCCAGCATGTCCAGATAACGGGCCCAAATCTGCTGCCCGGTAACCTGTTCCCCTGACAAATAAGTGTGATGATCCAAGAAATGTAGTCAGCTTATACTGACATATAATGGATAGTCAGACCTGAACATAAAAAGAGAATGTATATGGTAAGAAACCTGTCATTGTAGCATCTCACCCAATGTGTATGTCAGCTATTCCAAAATATGTCACATTAACACCTGCATTCTGTCAAGCCTTGATCAGAGTGTGTACAATAACGGACTGTTAGGTATGTGTATAATATCAACATGGCATCTGGGAGAATGTGTGGAATTTGTCAGGTAGTGTTAACAAAGATTTACCCCACAGCTATAACAGGTAAGAGGTGTTGATTGTAGGTACAACACAGTTCACTTATATACTTGTCTACAAGCATGGCATCTTGGAGTATTTGTAGAATTTGTCAGGTAGTGTTAACAATGATTTTCCCAACAGCTATAACAGGTAAGAGGTGTAGACTGTAGTTACAACACAGTTCACTCATATGCTTTTCTACAAGCATGGCATCTGGGAGCATGTGTAGAATTTGTCAGGTAGTGTTAACAATGATTTTCTCAACAGCTATAACAGGTAAGAGGTGTAGACTATATGTAAGACACAGTCTACATATATACGAATCTACAAACATACCATTGTACAAAGTAAGGCCATTGGGTAATGTAATAATACATGTAAGGGACAGATCACTGCAGTGACTAAGAAAGTTGTGAAAACTACAGGGATATATTATTTGTTAATTGACCTCTCTCTCTCACCCTCATCATATGTGCAACAATAACCCAATTACACACCTCAATGGGTACGTGTACACTCCATACTTTTGCTGGGACATATGTCCTATTGGTTTACAAATATTCACATTTGGTTTGATGCATGTGCCATATTAAAATACCCCCATACTGGTAGCCTGTTGCCGTCAATGAAACATGCATGCTGTTGTAATGGCCACTGTTGTCCCATATATGCATGTGTTCTGCTTGCTGTGCAACTGTTGTAAATCTGGTGTCTTGGGTTAACGGGAATACCTATGCATGCTGTTATAACTAAACCTGTATGCTGTTGACTATTACTAACCCATATCATTCTTAAAACTGCAACACAATAGCTTGTATGGGAAGGCCGGTCCCAGTGGACCCACCTGTCCCACCTCAGCTGGCCATGGCACTGGGCACCAGCACGTCTGGAACCCAGCCTGGGATCTCCTCCTACATTGGCCCTGCACCACCTTCAGGTGGAACTGCCACAGGGGATGGGGCTCAGCCCACCCACCTGGGAGTGGGGGCAGAGAGGTACCTGTCACCCACCATCAGGTCCGGACCATGGTGTGTAAGGAGCTTGACAGGGAGTGTCGAGACTGGCTATGCCTGCTTGTAGGCTGCATGGCACAATTAGAGGGTGACCTGCACCTCCTACCCAGCCCTCAGCACAGCCACCCTTGGAGCCGTGAAGATGCAGTGGTGACTGCCCATGTTTGGGGACCTCAGTCCCACTGTTTTCATTTGGGGGCTCATGGGCTTATGACTTTGAAACACCCCGCCCTGTCCAAGGTGTTTACCCCCCACATGTGTCATATACTGCCCCTGTATGAATCTTGTTGCCTTGTCTGTTAACCTACCCAACCTACCTCCCCAGATATACCTACTACTTCTCCCCAACATCCCACTCTCACATGAAAAAAAGGGCAATCCGTTCCCAGAAAAACATTTTGCCCCATACATAGCTGTTCATTTCACACATGTGTCCACTGGACAATTGTAATCTGGTCTAATTGGCATCACAACGAATTATTGCTGTCCTCACCCCCTCCCAGGGCTTTGAGTGTCCAAATCTACCTCCAAATTCAGTGTATATGCACAGTTGTTGCTGTAAAAGAAATGAGCAGCTATAGACCTTCCCTACACCCTTCCTGCACATCCCTGGCTATTTTCCCTACTGAATTTTCCTTTTTGTGCTCCTTTTTCACCACTTTCCTATCAACCACTTTTTTTTTCTTTTAAAGAAATTAGTGTGGGGATAAGCAGGAGTAAGCGCTTTTAAGCATCAGTGGGCGGGTTTAAGCCTGTTTGCATGGGGACAAGCTATGCCTACACAGGTTAAATAATATAGAAGCTAACTGAGTATAAAAAACTGTAACAGGAAGTTATCAGTGCTTACCTCCATGTAAATATGCGCAAACCCACTTACAACTGCTTTAAAGTGCTTTAATCACACTGTATCCAACGGCTCGTGTTCTGCCCAGCAACAAAATAAACAGCCTCTGCAAGGCTCGAACCCAGGTCCCTGCACACCATCGACAGAGATTTGCCAACAAGCAATGATGGATATACATAAATATGATGTTTTCAGAAACATACCATCCAGCCCAGTCATGCTACAGTACAGAGAATGTAACCAACATCTAGATGTATGTGTGTGAGTAAATATATTAATATCAAAACTGGACTACATGAAAAGAGACATGGAAGAGCTCACCGATCTTGTAGCCCAGGCGGGTATGACCCTAGCCCTGAGTACCATTCTTCCATTGCCCAGAATGATACCGCAGTACAAGTACAAAATGATTGACTTCAACAATTGGCTAAGCTTCTGGTATCATTCTAAGGGGATCCAGTATTTGTCTGCTTGGGATGACATGGTCGACAGACCATGATGCTTTGCCAAAGATGGCGTGCACCTGTTGCCCACGGGATTCCGGATACTGGCTAAGGCTCTTGCCACCCCTATAGTGCCTTTTTTAGGCAAGGTTCAAATGACAAATTCACCACCATAACAGGAACAGGCAAGCAAAAACTGAGGGTAATGCTACTCAATGCTAGAAGTCTAAATCTCGAAATGCACTCACTGGAGGCACTCCTTAAAATGGAGAACATCGATATTGTGCAGTGACTGGAGACCTGGTTCAAGGCTCCAGAGAGCACCCCTGCACTGCCAGGCTATATCTCATACCACACTTTTCAGCCATGTAACCTGAACCGGAACACCAAAGGCAGAGGTGTGTCCATATTCATTAATGATATCCACACCTCCAGGCTAGTTGCTCAGCATAATGCATCCGAGGTTATCCAAGTGCAACTAACTCTGGGCAAAACTGCAATCCAAATTGTAGCTTTCTACAGATCCCCCACCATGCCCCAGGATTCCCACTCCTCTTTTATTGATGTACTGAAAAATATTAGGGTTAAACCAAATAATAATGGGCAATTTCAACTACCCCACCATTAACGTGGGAAAACTACTCATGTGCTAACTCCTTCACACAACGCATTCTGGAATTAATAAACTCCAATGCCCTGGATCAACTTATCCACACCCCACCATGGGCAACAGTATCCTATACCTAGTCATTACCAACATGGATGACCAGTGTTCCACACCTGAAGTCAATTCCTAGTTGGTCCGATCCAACCATAAGCTAATCACCCTTGATGTCCACATCCTGTCCCCACCTCCCATTTAGGAAACCACACTAAAAATCTCTCCTAAGTCAAAGAGGATTACTGGCCTCAAACAGATGCCCTACACTGACTGTCTCAAAAAATTCCAGCTTTGCTCCGTAGCATATCGCCTTCTCCGAGGTGATCTCTGCCTAACATATAAAGCTCTGTCAAACCCAGAGCTGTTGCACATGCTACACCTAAAGAAATCCCAATCCCTCTGAGCTACACGCTCTAGGGACCTAAATCTTGTCAACACAATAAACAGGACATGCTGGAGGGATAGACTCCTGTCCCAGAGACTTCCCATACTCTGGAACAGGCTACTCATCTATGTCAAGCAAAGTTCTTCATTAGCACTCTTCAAGAAAAATCTTGATGAGTGGATGGGAAATAGGAAATACACCCCGTGGATCACTTCTGTGTCTCTGCTTGACAGTGGCAAAGGAAAATAACTTTCTTGGGTGGCGTAAGCCAGGGAACCTTGTAGGCTAGGCTGACAGCCTAGTACCTACCTATGAACCTATGAACAGGTACAACATATCTATATATGTAGATATATATATATATATATATATATATATATATATATATATATATATATACATATATATGTGTATTTAGAAATATATACACACATATATATATATATATATATATATATATATATATATAAACAAACATATATACATGCAAATGCCTACATCGACACATATATATGTCTACACCTATATGTCGATATATGAGCAGCTAATCGAAGGAAGGACACTCAGCAAACTCTGAGCTATAATATATAACATTAAGTATCCTGTTTTTTGTTTATTTTGTTCTTTATTTCTTTGTTATTTATAGCACTTTGTGTACTGTGTATTTTTTCTAGCTAGTTTCACTGTGTGTGAGGTATTAACTGGAAATTGTCCACTTTTATTAAGCATCTGTTGGGTTGTTTATTTCTGATAACTTGTTGCAGTTAAACTCTTTTTTCTAGAGGCTCCTTTATCTGTTTAAAACTTTCATTTAAAGGCTCACTGCTGCTTTTCAGCTGTGAGATACATTTCTGCAGTTTGTTTCCCACCCTCCCTCCGTGTTGGTATAGTGTTTTTATAGTTGATGGCTTTGCAGTTGCCCGCCCCTAGTGTAAATTTGATCTGGGACCCTCCTCGCAGTCTAGTGTCATTACCTCATTCTATCCAGTACAGGGAAAACATTTGAGAAGGCAAATCAGCTTAGTTTCTGCTACTCCTTTCTCTATTTCCACAGAAAAAAAAAATTATCTGCTTTTACTGTATTTGTGTTTCTTCCTACTTTATTTTGTTTTTGCGTCATCTTAAAAGTACTCAATTGTATTTATTACTGCTTGGTGTAACTCATTCTAAGCCTTTTAGTTTAAGCACCTGGGCTTCAGACCAGTTGTTTTACATTAGGAAGGTTTGTGGGCCGCACTGTAGTGGCAGAACAGGTAGCTTACATCCTTCTAAGTTGGGAACTGCTGATTAAGGGCTCAGTGTCTGTTATTCTAAAATTGTATTAATTCTGGTTTAATCACTTGGGCTTCAGGCCAGTTATTTTACATTAAGAGGGTTTGTGGTCTGCACTCCTGTGGGAGGAGAAGCTGGACTCTGCCCTTCTGAGCTGGGAATTTCTGGTTAAAGGCTTATAGTGCCTGCATATTTGAAATGCTTCTTGCTGAAATTGGTACACCTTGTTTGCTGTAGCATAGACTAGATCCAGGCCTGCTGAATCTAGCTTTGTTTGTATAACTTGAGCACTAATCCAGGCATTCTTTAAAGTATTCAATTGTATTTATTACTGCTTGGTAGTAACTTGATTAAAGTGTAGCTATCATTCTAAGTCTTTTGGATTAAGCACTTGGGCTTCAAACCAGTTGTTTTACATTAGGAAGGTATGTGGCCTGCACTGTGGTGGCAGGACAGGTAGCTTACATCCTTCTAAGTTGGGAACTGCTGATTGAGGGCTCAGTGTCTGTTATTCTAAACGTGTATTAGTTCTGGTTTAAGCATTTGGGCTTCAGGCCAGTTATTTTACATTAAGAGGGTTCGTGGTCTGCACTCTTGTGGGGGGAGAGGCTGGACTCTGCCCTTCTGAGCTGGGAATTTCTGGTTAAAGGCTTATAGTGCCTGCATATTTGAACTGCTTCTTACTGTATTTGGTACACCTTGTTTGCTGTAGCATAGACTAGATCCGGGCCTGCCGAATCTAGCTTTGTTTGTATGCTTGTTGTTTGTTTGCTTGTTATTTCCCCGAAAAGCTAATTCCACCAAAAACGCAGCTTTTCAGCACTTCTGTGGATCCCTAGTGATATCTGCATTGCTTACTGTACTTATTTCCTTGTTTCACTTGAAAGAAAGTTACTGTTTGTCATTTTTGCATTTAAGTTACCTGTAACACATTGCATTTAAGTTACCTGGCACTTGCTCACTAAAGCAATTATATAAGTCAGCACTAAAAAAATTAAAAGCACTACACCCTCGCAAACTCCCCTTGAGTACCTTTTTCCCCATTGGCCCTTTTTTTCAATTATAAAGGAATTCCCAATACTATTTTAGCATGTCCAAAGGTCAGTTGTCAATCTCCTCTCTGGTCCAGATGGTGAATCTGGGAATCTTGAGGCAATGTTACAACTGCCTCATGTACACAGACAACCCTCTCCTCCTCCCAACAAATTCCAACACATGTGAGAGATGCAACCATATAGCCAAACTGGAGGCTAAGCTCTCTCAACTCAGTACTGGCGTAACCAGTCAGGAGGAGAAGGAAACCACACTCACTACAATTCCAGTCTCACATAGACCTATCACGACAGCAAACCAAACACATAAACACACAAAACATACTGAGGCTCTAAATAAAAATCTTCCTAAGCAGCAGAGACCTCCAAAGCAGACACCCAAGCAACCGCTACCCCAAAACAAAACACATGCAACACATAGCTCACAAAGCCAGTGTGCTGAACAGTCACAGCCCTTAAGGCTAAACAACAAACCTGATACACTTGTAATAGGTGACTCTATCATCAGGCACACTGATGTCCCGCTCACCAGGCTGAACAAAGAGAAGGTCACGGTGAGCTGCCTGTCAGGCGCTAGGATCCGCCACATAACACAAGCACTCAGGTCACTCCAAGGCAAGTACAGATATGATTCAGTCATTGTCCATGCTGGTGTGAATGACTCCTGGACTACATGAAAAGAGACATAGAGGAGCTCTTTGAGCATGTAGCCCAGGCCGGTATGACCCTGACCTTGAGTAGCATCTTACCCTCATCAAGAATGATGCCACAATATGAAGACAAGATGATCAATTTCAACAATTGGCTTAAGTATTGGTGTCATTCAAAGGGGATCCAATGCCTGTCAGCCTGGGATGACATGCTCGGCAAGCCACGATGCTTTGCTAGGGACGGCTTGCACCTGTCACCCCTGGGCTTTCAGATATTGGCAAAGGCTCTTGCTACCCCCATAGTGCCTTTTTTAGGCAACGCTCAAAAGACAAACCCACCTCCATAGGTATCACAAGGGATAAGAAACTAAGAGTAATGCTACTCAACGCCAGAAGTCTAAACCTCAAGATGCATGCACTCGAAACTTTCCTTAGCATGGAGAACATCAATATCTGTGCAGTAACACAAACCTGGTTCAAGGCTCCCGCGAGCACCCCAGCACTACCAGGTTATACCTCATACCATGCTTTTCGGCCCCAAAACTTGGACCGAACCACAAAAGGATGGGGAGTATCAATATTCGTCAAAGATACCCACACCTCCAGGTTGGTGGCACAGCATGAAACATCAGAGACTATCCATGTGCAACTAACAGTGGATAAAACTGCCTTCCAGTTTATAGCCTGCTACAGACCACCCTCCCAAACCCAGGAACCCCACTCGGCCTTCCTGAGAACACTGGAAAATATGAAGGTCTCTCCAAACACCATTATATTGGGCAACTTCAACTACCCAAACATAGACTGGGAGCATTACTCTAGCTCCAACACCCTAACCCAAAGGTTCCTAGAATTTATAAACTCAAATGCTATGGAACAACTTGTTACCACTCCCACAAGAGGGGAAAACATACTGGACCTGATCATCACCAACATGGGGACTCTATGCTCCAGACCAGAAGTGTATCCCTCACTGATAAGATCAGAACATAAACTAATCTCACTGGATATTCACATCCTGTCCCCACCCCCTGCCCAGAAAACCACAGTAAAAAACTTATCTAAAGCAAATTTCACACTCCTCAAAACCGAGGTGAAATCCTTCAGCCAGCCTGTGGAAAATACGGCCCAGACCACAGAATCCTTTATAAACACATTCTATGAACACCTTCAGGAATGCATGGATCATGCAATCCCAAATAAAACCAAGACCCAATCCTCCAAAGGCAGACGTCCTGTCTGGTGGACCCCAGCCATAAACAAACTATAAAATAGAAGAAGGAAGCTACTACATGATAGAGCAAAATCCCAAAAAGGGAAGGCATCTCTGATCAGTATTAGCAAAAAACTACAGGCACTCATAAAATCGTCTAAGGCCAGCTTTGAGAGAAAAATTGCACAGGACACTAAGGATAATCACAAGGCTTTCTTTTGTTATGTTAGGAACCTTGTTGGGAATTCCCAGATATGCTCAGAATTATTCGAAAATGACAAAAAATACACCGAACCCACAGACATTGCCAACATCCTAGCTGACAGGTTCAGCGCAACCCCCTCCCACCAAAAGGGCAAATATCTATCCCAGCAGAGTTCTGCCCCCCTGACATCTCAGATGCTCAGGTAAGAGCCGCCCTCTCCAAAGCAAAAATCACAGCATCAATGTGACCAAACGGTGTCCCAGGCTGCATCCTACATGAACTCCAAGAAGAGCTAAACCCAAACATAAAACTACTGTTCGATCTCAGCCTTACTACAGGATATGTACCCAAAGAGTGGCATACAGCAACAGTGGTCCCTCTCCACAAAGGTGGTGCCTCAATGGATCCTGGAAACTATCGCCCCTTAAGCCTGACTAGCTTGGTCTGCAAAGCTATGGAAAGGATCATCATGGACCTCATAAATACAGATATTGTGGACCTACAGACACTGGATCCTACCCAGTTCAGCTTTGTTAAGGGCAGATCCTGCCTCTTAAACCTGGTCAATTTCTTTGAAACTGTCACCAAGGCCATTGACGAGGGGAAGGTGGTCCACACAGCCTACCTGGACCTCGCAAAAGCCTTCGATACAATACCCCACTCGGGGATTATAGATAAGATCACCAGCTTAAATATAAACCCCTATGTCACTAGATGGGTTGCAAACTGGCTCAAGGACAGAACCCACATGGTTAGAATTGCTGGAGCCATGTCAGACTCCAAACCAGTTACAAGTGGCATCACACAAGGCTCAGTCCTGGGACCTCTCTTGTTCGGTATATATTTCTCGGCGGTACAGGCCAACACGGAAGGACTGTGGCTGACCAAGTTCGCAGATGACTGCAAACTGGATGCCATAATCGACTCTCCAGCCGACACAAGCATCCTCCAAAAGGGCCTCATAGAAACAGACAACTGCTGCCAGAGCCATGGCCTCAAGCTAAATGCCAAAAAGTGTATAGTCATCCCCTTTGGCAAAAACAAAGTGCCTACAAATTACCACATAGGTGGTAATCCATTAAGTACAGAAGAAGTAATTAGGGACCTGGGGACCCAAGTTTATAGCAATCTCCCATTTGACAACCACGTGGCCAAAGTGGCTAGAAAAACATTTTATATAGCCCACCTAATCATGAAGGGATTCACATCTAGATCAGGGGAGGTCATTGTGCCTCTTTACTCATCCCTCATCAGGTCTATAACTGAGTACAATGCCCCTTTTGGGATGTACCTTACCAGACACCTGCAGCAACTGGAAAGACCCCAAAAGTACCTCACCAAAAGGATCAAAGGGCTCAAACAGATGCCATATGCTGCCCGGTTAAAGAAACTCCAGCTCTACTCAGTGGCATACCGCCTGCTCAGAGGCGATTTGTGCCTGACGTATAAAGCAATGTCCAACCTGGAATTAATGGACATGCTGCACATCAGAGAATCCAAATCCCATCGAGCCATGCTCTTGAGAGACTTGAACTTCAGCACTGAAATAAATAGGACATGCTGAAGGGACAGATTCATAACCCAGAGGCTCCCTTCACTCTGGAATAAAATCCCAGTCCAGGTTAGGCAGAGTCCCTCATTGACTCTCTTCAAGAGGAATCTTGATGAGTGGATGGGAGATCGTATCACTTCTGTGTCACTGTTAGACAGAGGCACAGTATACTAACCTCAAAAAAGGGCATAGCAAAATTAATTTAAAATGGGTGGCGAAAGCCAAACACACTCTGGCTAGGCTTATAAATGCCCTAGGGCAGATAGCCTAGTATGAACCTATGAGCCTATAAGGTACATATATGAACGCTGGTATATACCTATGTAGGTATATATGGACATAGTCATACATATGTAATCTGATATATATATCTATATAGGTATATGTGGCCATACATCTGTAGATAGCAATGGTAGATTAACAAAAACAAATATGTCCACATGCACCGTTAATGGGGTTGAGAGGCCCCAAACAATATATGTCTTGTATGAATAGGCATACCCCCCCAGCCAAACACGTCCGCCCTGCAGTGCACTACCAAGTGTTGCAGATCCCATAACCAGGAGCTGACATGACATGGGCACAAGATGTTAACAGTACTACATCCCACCTGTATGATGTCAGGCTGGTATTGGTAACATATCATGCAGTACAGTCTGGCTTCCATAGGAAATGTAAAATGTGGAAGCTATCAACATCCCCAGGATACATATACACAGACACATAAATGCAGATACAGATATACATATATCTATATATATATATTTATATATATATATATATATATATATATATATATATATATATATATATATATATACATGTGACTACACATTCACACGTAGAGATATGTACAGTAAAATACATATGTAGTAGGTGCACAAAATATGGAACAGCCACTATGACTACAGTTCACACCTGAACAACTGGACACTGTATGGGCTACCCATACAAATGACAATCATTGCTTGCAACATATATCCACAGAGAGGTCATAGGAAAAAACACCACTCACAGGTTTGTAGGAATGGAAAACCTTTATTTGTGTACTATTACAGTTCTATATACTATTGCTACTGTAACTGGGATTGTTTTCACAGACATGGAGTGTATGAGGGGTCACATCTGCTTTCCACATGTGTGCCATTGGCTACTGACAGACTTCCTAAGGACATCTGAGTAAAGTACCGCTTCTAGCACGTACTGCTCCTGTCGACTGCAGCAGATATATTAGCCAATATGTGAGGACATTCTGACACACTCTGTACATTTCAGAGGTATGCACAGAACCCCTTAGTGCAAAACATATGTACCATGCTAACAGCCATGTTAACAGCCATGTAGCTCGGTATAACACATAACAACTGGCAGACATATGGCACCATAGGTTATGCATTTGAACACGCCTGTCTGGCCTGACACATACTACCCACTGGTACAGGGGTGCCATAGCCACATACAACCCACTAGATATTGACATACATCTGTATAGCATCCCTCTGCTCTGTCTGACATACATGACTGTTAAGGGGGGCCCAGCAGTAGTACATCTGGCAAGTATCTGCACAAGACATCTCACTGGGTAAGTACACTAAGCTGCTAAGCATGTAACAATGCTCTGTGCAGGCTACAGGCAGACTGGCTCTACACTGGCCTTCATCTCCTATGGGGGAATGCACATGTACCTGCATATATAGCAGGCTGTACAGGGATGCCACAGCACTGGGTTAGATGCACCTGTGTGAAAGTGCATAACCACAACCAATGTGAACACAGCCACAGCCACATATGGAAAGCTAGCATAATATTACAGTATATGGACTATCTGTTCAACACCATCCTCATATGTGCCACTCACACACTAACCCTACATATACTGGGCTGCTACAAAGTTTGGTCTGATGGCTGACTGTGGTATGGGACATGTGTGTGTATGGCCCTACAAACACATAAGCCAATATGCTAACATACAGTGGAGCAGCATGTAATATCAGATAGGATGGGACCTAGGACAATGACAACTACCACAGCCAAGGTACATATTAACAATACACACACTGTCGACATTCACCATAGGTACACAGATCTCATTACTGTACAAACTACCACAGTATGTCCAGATTATGTCATCAAATATAACCGCTACTGTACATAACATGTGCAGCAGTCTGATATCTCACTGGCTTGTTATCAGATATGATGACACTAATTATGGTCTATAGCACATATGCATCTCTTCATGCACGACATATGTGCAAAGTTGACAGAGTTTGGGGTGGAAGCACATACACAGGGCCAATATTGACATGTTGCTGTGATAATCTCCTACATTTACTGTTGTAACAGGGTTTGTTGTAACATATGTCCTGTGAGGGATATGAAGTCAGTAACTGTCACGGCTTTCACCATCTACAGACTGCAATCCTCACACTACCTTCTGCAGTCCACAGATAGATGCACCATGGGTAACACATGAAACCAGAGGCATAACACACTGCCTAGTCTGCAGGTAACCCTGCAGATAGGGATTCCTCATAAACATAGAATTGACATGGCAGGTATTGAGACATGTAGGACATCCATATCCACACAAACATACTGTTAAACCAGCATTACTCCAAATGCAGTGTAGCAGGACTTGCAGTCTGTAGTCAGGTCAGGTACATCCCCCTCCTGTGTGTTGCCCTGTTTCCACAGTGTATGTTGTTAGAGGTAAATCCCCAATCCATCTGAGATGCTGTTTGCCAAACAACAGATCTAGTTCATGCTCACACTGAATGAAAAGGGCCAACACCAACATGATGTTCCTAGATATTGGAGTGTGTTTTCATGCAATTGGCTATGGGAATGTTACCACAGCTGCTCCATACGCAATCAGCTAGGGGAGGGCTGAAATTCGTGTAGAGGCCATCAGTAGATCATGAGCATCACTTAAAATACACATGCTGCTGCCTAAGCAAAGCAGGTGTAGGTCTCCACATCCACCAGAGAGGGAGTGGGAGAGGCAGACTGAGACAAAGACAAGTCAGGAAGGGGTGGGAGAGTAAAACCTAAACATGTTTGTGTCACACACCTACCAGCAGAGGGTATCAACCCCTAATGACTATGTAGTGCTATCACAGTTCTATGCAGTTATTGGATGCACCACATGGGTTACCTGTTGTGGAGCCCTCAGAACATATATGTGATGGTGAGTGACATCTGCAACAGGGATACAGTAGCTATACAGTAGGGGACGTACACTTGCCTGTCTGCATGAACAGATGCCACTATTAACACAGCCACACTCTCACAGGGATGCACACACATTGACACACTTGACAGAGCCAGGATTAAAACTCATTAATAGTGGGATTGCCACAACACATCACTGTGCAGGTATCACATGCACCACATGGGTCATATGGAGGTTGGATGGGAAAAGGGGATGGGGAGGTGTCTGACATCAGACAGCATGCTTCAGTATGCCAGTGGGGGTTGTAGTGAGTGGGGATGTGAACATACACACCATACAACACACACACAAACACACAGGGTGCCAGTATTGACATGCATGGGTGCATGTCTGCATGGGTGTGTGGTGGTCGACTGTGCCAGATGGCTATACAAGTCTAGGCGATGGGTATACCTTGGCATCAGGCCACATGACAATGGTCTGCATTGTGGCTCAGGGCTGTGGTTTCTGCATTTGCCCACATAGGTGGGTATTGTATCCCCCATCCAGTCACCTGGGTGACTATTGTGTGTGGCCAATGCTGTGCATCGCTTGCCATGTATGTATTCCTTAGTCCATGACATGGACGGTGTCTGGGATGTGCACACCTCGCACATGCATGTACAGTGACATGTGGAACTGTACCGGGGTGTCTGACCCATGTTGTGAACACAGATTATCATCAGATGTGCCAGTCTTGCCCACCTGTGGTGGGAACTGGTAATGAGCAGCAGGTCTACCCTGCAACTACATTGATAGCATGCTAATGGAATTCCCTGGTGTCAGTGGCATCTGTCCATAAAGCGCATGTTGTCAGGCATGGTATGTCCTTTGTGGGTCACATGTGATGGCACCACAGGTGTTGTAGGTGACCATTGGGGAACATGGGGAGGGTGCACTGTCTGCATGTAGGTGCATATTGGACAGATGGACAGGGTGCCATGCCCTCTGTAGCCCACTGCTATCACTTCATAGTTACTATCAGTGGCCAATATGCAGTGTACTACCCACATATTGGCTGTTGCCTAGGCAGCGGAGGCTCTAAATAAAAATCTGCAAAAGTAACAGAGACCTCCAAAGCAGACATCCAAGCAACCACCAATTCCCAACACAAACCATGAAACACATACTTCACAAAACCAGCGTGCCAAGTAATCAAAGCCCTTAAGGCAAAATAACATACCCAACATACTAGTAATAGGTGACTCTATAGTCAGGCACACTGAGGTCCCACTCACTAGGCTGAATAAGGAGAAGATTACTGTTAGCTGCCTGTCAGGTGCCAGGATCCACCACATAACACAACCACTCAGGTCACTCCAAAACAAGTACAAATATGACTCTGTTATTGCCCATTTTGGTGTGAATGACCTGAGCCATACCTCCCTGGACTACATGAAAAGAGACATGGAAGAGCTCTCTGATCACATAGCCCAGGCCAGTATGACCTTGACCCTGAGTAGCATCCTGCCCTCACCAAGAATTATATCACGGTATAAAGAAAAAAAATTATCAATTTCAACAATTGGCTAAGTTTCTGGTGTCATTCAAAGGGGATCCAGTGTTTGTCTGCCTGGGATGACATGCTCGACAAGCCACGCTGCTTTGCTAGAGATGGTTTGCACCTGTCACCCTTAGGCTTTCGAATACTGGCCAAGTCCCTTGCCACCCCCATAGTGCCTTTTTTAGGCAAGGCTCAAAAGGCAAACCCACCAGCATAAATAGCACAAGTAACAAAAAGCCGAGGGTAATGCTACTCAATGCCAGAAGTCTAAACCTCAAAATGCACTCACTCGAGGCACTCCTCAGTATGGAGTAAATTGATATATGTGCAGTAACAGAAACTTGGTTAAGGCTCCAGAGAGCACCCAAGCACTACCATGCTACAACTCATACCATATATTTTGGCCACAGAACCCGGACTGAAATGCAAAAGGTGGGGGCATATCCATATTCATCAAGGTTACTTACACCTCCAGGTTAGTGGCACAGCACAATGCTTCAGAGATCATCCACGTGCAATTAACAATGGGCAAAACTGCAATTCAAATTGTAGCTTGCTACAGATCTCCCACCATGTCCCAGGACCCTAATTCTACATTTCTGAAAACACCAGGAAACATAAAGGTTCTACCAAACACCCTAATATTGAATGATTTCAATTACCCAAACATTAACTGGGAGAACTACTCAAGTACTAACTCCCTTTCCCAACATTTCCTAGAATTTATAAACTCAAATGCCCTGGAGCAACTGGTCAACACCCCCACCAGAGGTGACAACATATTGGACCTGGTCATCACCAACATGGGAGACCAGAGTTCCACACTGGAGGTCAACCCCTCGCTGGTTAGATCTGACCATAACTAATCACTCTGGATATCCACATTCCACCCCCACCCCCGATCAAAGAAACAACCATGAAAAACTTTTCAAAATCAAACTTCACGTTACTTAAGACCGAGGTGGAAAGTTTCAAATCCCCCATGCTAAAGGATAATGCTGCCCAAGCTGCAAAACCCTTTACTAATGCACTCTACAGACACCTACAATAATGCATGGATCGTGCTATCCCAAGCAAAACCAAGACTCACTCCTGCAAGAAAAGGAAACCAGTCTGGTGGACCCCTGCCATAAACAAACTATACAATAGAAGGAGGAAACTAGGACAGAAAAAGAGTAAAATCCCAAGAAGGGAAGACATCCCTGATCAGTATCAGCAAGAAACTATGATCCCTCATGAAATCATCCAAGGCGTGCTTCAAAAGAAAAATTGCCAAGGACTCCAAAGATAACCACAAGGCATTTTTAGCTATATCAAGAATCTAAGTGGCAATGCTCAGATCTGCTCGGAGTTCATGCAGAATGGCAAAAAATACACTGACCCGACCAATATCACCAATATTCTGGCAGACAGGTTCAGTGCAGAATTCACCCCCTCTCACCCCAAAAGGGCCCATAACCATAACAGAAGAATGTAGATCCCCTGAAATCACAGACACTCAGGTTAAAAGCCCTCTCCAAAGTCAAAAACACAGCATTGGGACTGGACGATGTCCCAGGCTGCATCCTACTCAAGCTCAAAGACAAACTAACCCCTCACCTAAACACACTGTTGAAACTCAGCCTCTCCATGGGCTATGTACCCATGGAATGGTGCACAGCAGTGGTTATTCCACTCCACAAAAGTGGAGCCACAACAGATGCAGGGAACTATTGCCCTATAAGCCTGACTAGCTTAGTCTGCAAGGCTATGGAGCGCATCATCATGGAACCCATTAACAGAGACATTGGGAACCTCCAAACACTGGAACCTACCATGTTCGGCTTTGTTAAGGGCAGATCATGCCTCCTAAACCCGGTGGACTTCTTTGAGACAGTTACCAAGGCTATAGATGAGGGAAAGGTGGTACACACAGCCTACCTACACCTCGCAAAGGCCTTCGACACCATTCCCCATTCTGATATTATAGACAAGCTCACCAGCCTGAACATAAACCCATACATCACAAAATGGGTTGCCAACTGGCTCACGGACAGAACCCACATGGTGAGAGTTGCAGGAGCTAGGTCCAACTCTAAACTGGATACAAGTGTCATTCCCCAGGGCTCAGTCCTAGGACCCCTCCTGTTTGGCATATACTTCTCAGAGGTACAGGCAAGCACAGGAGGACTATGGCTGAACAAGTTTGCAGACGACTGCAAACTAGGGGCTATAACTGACTCTCCAGCTGAGACAGATATCATCCAAAAGGGTCTCATTGTGATGGATACCTGGTGGCAAAATCATGGCCTCAAGTTAAATGCCAAAAAGTGCATAGTCATCCTCTTTGGAAAAAAACAAAGTATCCACTAACTACCACATAGGTGGTAGTCCCCCAAATATGGAAGACATAATAAGGGATCTGGGGACCCAAGTATATAGTAATCTCTCCTTTGATAATCACATTGCCAAAGTGGTTAGAAAATCCTTCTATGTGGCCCACCTAATCACAAAATGGTTTGCATCCAGATCAAAAGAGGTCACTGTGCCCATCTACTCATTGCTCATCAGACCCATCATAGAGTACAACACCCGATTTGGAATGTACCTTACAAGACACCTGCAACAGCTGGAAAGACCACAGAAGTACCTCACCAAGAGGATCACTGGCCTCAAACAGATGCCCTATGCAGCTCGCCTGAAGAAACTTCAGCTATACTCGGTTGCATACCATCTACTCAGAGGTGATCTCTGCCTAACATACAAGGCCATTTCCAACCCAGAATTGATGGACATGCTCCACCTAAAGAAAACCTTATCCCCTCGAGCTACACGTTCTAGGGATCTAAACCTCACCACAACAATAAATAGGACATGCTGGAGGGACAGATTCCTGTCTCAGTGACTTCCCATGCTTTGGAACAAGATTCCAATCTACATTTGGCAGAGCTCCTCACTAATACTCTTCAAGAGAAACCTTGATAAGTGGATGGGAAGCAGAAAGTTTACCCCGGGGATCACTTCAGTGGCTCTGCTGGACAGAGGTACAGGAAACTAATCTAAGGGGGAGGTGAAAGCCAACACATTCTGCTAGGCTTATAAATGCCTTCGGGCAGATAGCCTAGTACCTAACTATGAACCTATGAACCTATATTTGTGTGTGTGTGTATGAGACATGGGTTGAGACTGTGCTCTGGGTAATACTGGGGTTGCTAACTGCGATTGCCTGACCTTGATGTCACATGTATGGGTATTGCTTTGCACCCCAGCTTCCCAGCTATTTCACATCTGTTATTCTTGTATGGTGGACATAAAGATATATAGTAGGGCCACCATATAAGAAGTATGCAAAAGCTGATCCACATTGGCCACAAGTGTCACACACTCACAACCACCTCCACCCAGGATACAAGTTATACACACACACACACACACACACACACACCTGTCATGTCTGGGACTAGAACCCCTACCTAACTAGTTTATTACATTACAGCACTACACAATCATAGTATGTGCCACAGAAATTACTGGAGTACTTCTTTCCCAAAGGTGTATATCACAGTGGATGACATCAGCAGGCTTGCCAAAGTATGCCATTCTAATTGTAGTTAGTGGGACTAGCCTAAAATGTATTGTTCCCTACACAGACATTGAGACACACACAAAACATCCAGAACTACTATGGATGGGGATAGAACCCTGCCACGGTTTGAAATCATACTACAGCAGTACGAAGTTACGCCATGCACTACAGAGATTACTGAGCTATATCTTTCCGAGAGGTGTATTTCTTGGTGGGTGACATCAGAAGCCATGCCAAAGTTGAGCATATGAATTGTAGGGAGTGTGAGTACCCTAAAAAGCATTATTCTATACAGAGACAGAGACACACACACATTTGCCATGCCTAGGATTAGAACATCCATCAAACTATTTTATCACACTACAGTAGTATGCAGTTACAGGACACACTATGGAGATTACTAGGCTGCAACCTTCCCAGAGGTTTATTTCTAGGTGAATGACATCAGCAGCCTTGCCAAAGTTGACCATTTGAATTATTGGTAGTGTGACTACCCTAAAAAGCATTGCTCTCTACACAGTCAGACATGCACAGTTGCCAAGTCTGGGATTAGAACTTCTACCTAACTAGTTTATCCCACTACAGTAGTGCACAGTTATGGTACACACCACAGAGATTGCTGTGCTATAACTCTCCCAAAGGTGTATTTCACATTGGATGACCTCAGCAGGCTTGTCATAGTAGGGCTATGGGGAGGGCAGTGTGTGTGCATGGGCCATAACCCATTCATCTACAGGTTGACACACCACATAAGGGCACACACAGGGTCATATTTCACAGGTACTTCTAGACAGCTGCTTGATGACTACTTCCTTGGACAGTCATGTTGCCCATCTGGCAAGTGCACCACATAGTCTGTCATGCTGACAGATACTGGTGGCTAGTATCTGCAGTTAGTGGCATCTGCACCTCATGTGTTTGGGGCCCTTTGGCTGTGTGCTGGGTGGGAAAGGCCTGGATTGCTCCTTGTCACAGTCAACCTCTTCCACACATCTATGTCCGTCTACCTTTGGATTATTATAGTGTGTTGTCCTTACATATATGTCTGCATTTCTATCCACTGTGTGTGCAAGGTATGAGTGGTGCATACTGACGAGGGTCCACAACTGTGACTGCCATATATGTCTGGTCCAATGGTGTTTGCAGACACGGCCTTCATGTGTTTAAGTGTGTGAGCATGCCCAGTGTTACCTTTCAGCATGTTGTTGACTGAAAGTGCCTTCATTTCAGTATGTTGTTGACTGACATCGCCTTCATTTCTCTCATTCCCCTAAGTGTGTGAGCATGCCCAGTATGGCCATCTGTACTGCATGTGTGGATCGAGTCCAGGTAGTTTGCACTGCAGTACTGACCTTTATGTTGTACACCGACAGGTAGCATGCTGTCTCTGTAGGGTATCCATCAGTCATTTCACATTGACTGTTACTACATTTCTGTATAGCAGGGTGGGGAAAACCTGACTGTTTCTACATTTCTATACAGGTTTGGGTGGTACACCTGACTGTTACTATATTTCTACATAGGATGAGGGGCACACCTATTTCTACATTTGCACACAGGATTGGTGGGGCACACCTGACTGTTACTATATTTCTGCATAGGATGGGGGGCACACCTGACTATGTCTACATTTCTACACAGGATTGGGGGGCACACCTGACTGTGACTACATTTTTGCATCAGATGGGGGGCACACCTGACACTTGTACACATTTGCTAGGACTGTACTGGTATGTTGGGTGCTCCATTTCAGTATGTAGTCTTACCTATCATGCTGGCTAGAGGCATACCAGTGTACTACAGATCTTAGCTTTTAATTACCTACATATTAGTTTCTGACTTCCTACCCTTCAGGACTTGAAATCCCACTGTCTGACCTGCTGTAGTCTGTCTGCATAGGCAGGGGGGGATACCCATTGGCCTCATTCAGAGGCCATAGCACAGCCTTTGTTTGTGTTTGTCTACACCTGTCCTGCTGGCTGTGACTGTTGTTGGGTATGTGACCTCCCCCCCAACTGGCATGTGTGAGTCACTTACCTTGTGGGTGTCCCAGTATTGAGGGTGGTGCTACAGGGCTGCCTATGTTGGATGGACATAGTACACTCCCTACACATGGTTAAGCATAGGTAGTGTAACGTTTGACATCCCTTTTACTGTATGTGAGAGTCAGAGAGAGGTGTTATTCCCTGATTCCCTCCTGTCTCAGTGTATGTGCTATGCACGCCATCTTCTGCCTACTGGGGCAGGCTCAGGTTGTTCCTCCTCTGGGTCACTCTGTGTCTGTGCAGGCCTTGGCAATGGTGGGGAGCTGTGTGGCCCTGCCCCGTGCTGTTCCTGCGGCAGCTGTTTCCACAGGATCATATTGTGTGGCATGGCACATACAAGGACAATTTGGGTGCATGTAGCTGGTGAGTACTGCAGTACAGTACCACCAGATGTGTCCAGGCACCAGAACCGTGACTTGAGCATCCCAAACACATGATCTACTATAATTCTGGTTTGTGCATGTGCCTCATTATGGAGTTCTTGTTCGGGTGTGTGTGCATTTCTGATGGGTGTCATCAGCCATGGCTCCAGTGTGTATCCAGCATCCCCCACTAGGTGACCGTGAGGGATGTCCCTATTGGCAAATATCAGGTACAGCTGTGTCAGATGCCAGATGTGGGAATCGTGATAGCTTCCAGGGCAGCCAGCACACACATTCATTATTATGCCCTGGGCATCACACATGACCTGGCAGTTGATGGAGGGGAAGCCGTTGAGGTTGATGTAGACCCTACCCCGCTCACCGGGTGGTGCTTTGATGCATATGTGAATGCAGTCTATGGCACCCACTACTTTAGGGTATTCTGCTATTTGGTGGAACAGTTGCATATTGCTAGCCAACACCTCACGGGTGTTGGGGAAATATATGTGCTCACCAGCATGTGCTGACATGGCTTCCAGGAACTGGTGGAGTACCCTGGATGCTGATATTTGTGAAATCCTCATCATATCCCCAGTTGGCCTTTGGAAGGTATCTGTAGCTAGTATTCTTAGGCCTACACATACCTTGGTATCCACTGCGATGCGTTCCCCTCTATTAGTTCTGTGTGTGAGGTGTGAATGGCACAGCTCAATAATTTGCTGTAGGAGGTCCCTGTCCACCCTTTAGCACTCCACTATCTCCAACTCATGTAGCCCCTGATAGGTTACCCTGGGTCTGTACACTCTTCTCCACACTGTGGGTTGGTCAACAGCATTCACATCCTCACCATCCTCAGCCTCTTACACAAGTTGTATGATAGCTATTGGAGCTCCTATCATTTTCTTCTGTGAGTGTTAAAAGTTCCTCACTTGTTTACACTGGTGGTGTAGAGTGTGGGAAAAAACACAGAGGAAGGTGTTTGCTTAGTTTATAGTGGTGCTCTGCACTGGGCTGCTCTGCTGCCTGTGTAATTGGCTGATTCTGATACAGTTCACCTGCCAGCTAAGCTAGTTCTCCTTGATTACTTCCCTAATGCTGTTTTCCCTTCCCATTGCCTTCCTGTTTAAGCCCATGTGTGCACCACGCAGAGTGCTCAAATGTGCAAACTGCTGATATTTCCGGGTTTAACCTCTTTTTTCTTCCTGGTGAACCCGGTGCGTGGTGCACACATCCACTTAGGCTTTATACAGAGTGCTAAGCAGGTTTAGACACACCCCCTAGCTTAGCTGTGCTAAGCTAGGAGCAATCCCGAGCCACAGGGCTCCAATCCGCTTACAGTATGCCTGACACCCCTCCCCCCATGATGTCACCTAACTCCTAGGCTTTAACCAAGATATTCCTCCTCTTATACTGTTGGGACCTGACTCACATGCTGGGGAAAACTGGGATTCACTATCATTCCCCTCATTTGCAGAGGATTGCCTGCTGATGCATAGTTACATGTCTCACACTGAGCCTCCCGTCTTAGCAACCACTACTCACTGGCCATGTTGTCTTCTGCCTGCCATTGACTTACATGGCAGAATACTGATTTTAGTTAGAATGCTTAATTTAGGTTTATTTTGTTATTTTCCCCCCAATCCCCTTTGCATGCCACTGCCCTATGCTTAAACAGCCGAAATTGACTAAAAAAATTAAAAGTTGATTTTTTTTATTTTTTGTTGTCTTTGCAGTGCCAATGGCCTTGCACTTGGCCATTGGCATGCTTCCTCACTGATATGCAGCCTTTATTTGGAGCTGTCACAGCTCGAGTTTGTATTTTGCAAAAATGTACTTGGTTACTAACTGAGTACATTTCTGCAGATTGCACTAGTCCTGCACGGATGGTCACATGCTTCCTGGATAACAAAATCACCTCATCTGCATGGATTTCACCAGCAAATGGGGTGATTTGCATACAAGGGCTTAGTCTGTGCAGGATTAGTGTAGGAGGTCTGGTGCATGCCCCTGCAGGCTGTTTCTGGATTGCACGGCAAACATATTGCCTGCTAGAGCTCCTGCACTGATCTTGCATGCCATGCAGGGCATAGTGAATCCAGGGGAGTAGTGACTTTTCTGTTTAACTCATTTAAGCCTGAACAGCAGGAGACTGATTAATCATCTTGTTTCCTGGTGCCTTCTAAGCCAGGAAACCACTTGCCACTTGAGAGCTTTTATCATAAACCCTCAACTGAAAGCACACTTCAGAACATTTGCAATATCTGATAAATGGTGTGAGTTTTGAAAAATGTAAAATATGAAAAACGTGTAGGTGACAGTGATTATACAGTGGTGTTTTCATCAGAGGTCTGTCAGCAGAGGCTCATAGGTTCATAGGTTCATATGTTCATAGGTTGGTACTAGGCTATCAGCCCTAGGGCCTATACAAGCCTAGCTATAACAATTCCCTGGCTATTTCTTCCCACATTATTTACTTTCCTGGACCCCTGTCTAGCAGGGTGACTGACGTGATCCCTGGGGTGAATTTCCTTTCTCCCATCCAATCATCAAGGTTCCTCTTGAAGAGGTCCAAAGAGGCACTCTGCTTGACATGTATGGCTGATTTTGTATTGCAGACATAAGAAAAATATGCTTTATATGTCAAAAATTATTAGTGCTATGGTCAACCAAATTATTACATCTCTGTAAGTGTGCAAGATAAACCCAATATGCAAGTAAGAGAAGTCTTCATTTGTCTGAGAAATTTCCAATGATATATGAAAAGAGAAGGTAGCTTATTGCTGTACTGTGATATTTCCAAATCTATGCAAATTATGCATATAATAGTTTAACAATATTGCAAAACAATTTTGATCCATAAATCCGTATGTGTTAGATGGCAATTATCAGGGCAGCATTGTGTGCCTTAATGTTTAGTAAAAGATGGCAACATTTGCTCACCTATAGATCATACAGCTGTTATGAAATTAATGCAGTTATGACAATATAGTTAATAGTCATAGGTTCATAGGTTCATAGGTGTGTACTAGGCTAATGGCCCTGGAGCCTTTACAAGCCTAGCCCATAGGATTACCCTGGCATTATGCCACCTGACCTTAGTTCCCAGTGCCTCTGATGAGAAGAGCCACTAAATTGATCCCCGGGGTGAATTTTCTATTGCCCATCCACTCATCAGGATTTCTCTTGAAGAGGGCCAGTGAGGTGCTCTGTTTGACATGAATGGGAAGACTCTTCCATAGCATGGGCAGTCTCTGGGTTATGAACATGTCCCTCCAGCATGTTCTGTTGATTGCGGTAATGAGTTTGAGGTCTCTGGAGTATGTGGTGTGGAGGGATTGGGATTTCTTGAGATGTAGCATTTCTAACAGAGCTGGGTCAGACATGGCTTTGTAAGTCAAGCAGAGACCGCCTTTAAATAGGCAATATGAGACAGAGAATAGTTGAAATTTTTTGAGTCTGTCCATATAGGACAAATGCTTAAGGCCTAGGATCCTCTTTGTGAGATACTTTTGCGGCCTCTCCAGTTGTTGCAGGTGTTTAGTGAGGTGCATGACAAATAGGGCATTGTACTCCATGATTGGCCTAATGAGAGAAGAGCAGAGGGATACAATGACCTCTGTCTTCCTGGATGCAAAACCCTTAGTAATGAGCTGTGCCACACAGAAGGACTTTCTGACCACAGTGGCAATGTGGTGGCCAAAAGAGAGGTTGCTGTCAGCCTGTGTTCCCAGATCTCTTATAACACCTTCTGTTTTCAGTGGACTAACATCGATGTAGTAATTCATAAGTGATTCACTATATATATATATAACATATAGGGATGTCTTCACATAATCCACTGTTATAATATTATTCTCACTAACACCCAGTGGTATCACACTCCCGTTTTAGCATTATTAATGTAAACATGGAAATATCTCACATTATTCATAACTTTTTGTAAACACTCCTGGATAACTCAAGTTCTGTGCATTCCATCCTGAGTATTTACTATGCATGCTTCTAAAATAATGTCATCTTGTAGACCTTTGTTGCATCTGTACCAGGACTTCAGAAATTAGACTTTAAAAACACTGCTGAAAATACTTGTTTCTGGAAACATCTGCATTTAGAATCTTATGATGTTTGCAGGTAGAGTGAAGGATTAAAAATGGAAGACCAGAAAGCATTGTGAAGAATGATGTAGTATTGGATGGAAGATCATAGTACTTTTGTTCTTTCATATTGTTGAATGTATTAATCCAGTTATCTTTCAGTAAGTGTGGTAGCCTCAAGCTAACATTTGCGGTGAGGCAAACAACAAAACACTAGATTGGTGGAAATTAAAGTTCACCATACTGAAATATGAACAATTACAGATAGATGTGAAACTGGCCTGTAACTTAGCTGGAGGTCTATATCAAATTTGTTTGTTTTGAGGAGTAATAAATCATCTGCACACATGTCTAGATTAAAGGGAGGTGGGGAAGTCATAGGTTAGATCATTTATAAACACAGAAAAAAGTAAGAGGCCTTGTACTGACACTTACCTGTATGCAGCGTGCCTACCATAACACAGTGTGCTATCATCAAAGTTAAATTTGAAAAGTTTATCTAGTAGCATTGTATTACTGACTGTATCAAATGGCCTCGTAATTTCTACATAAAGACCAACAGTAATCAGCTCATCTTTGTATGTTATCTGTAAAAGTATAAAATGCCATCTTAGTGCTGAATACACTGCAAAAAATAAACTGCACATTGCATAACCATGACTACTTATGTAATCAAACAGCTGTTTCTAAATTAACTTCCCAAACATTTTTTTCCCCACAGGATAAAAATTTTAAGTAAGCCTATAGTATTTATCATCCTTAGAAACCAAGGTTTTTAGTAAGGACATTATGACTATTTAATTACTGTAGGGGCAATCCTAGACAATAATAAATGATGTTTTTATAAGACTAGGTGCTACCATCCTAAGGAATCAATGATAAAATTACTAAATTTGCCACATGAAAATCCATTTAATTTATTTTAAATGCTATGTCCTTACTTGATATTTGCTTAAAGTAAAATGTGAGACAGCAGACTGCAGAGAGCTATAGCTGTGAGGATATTTCCTGAGCTATAACTTTTGTGGAGAGACAGGCTGGGCATTACATTTGTTCATTTTTCCACTGAAGTAAAGAGGAAGTGTATATACATCATGGTCAGTTTGAATTATTGTTATTATTAATAAAACCAGTGTTAATAAAAGGATACATCAGTAAGGTGACTTGATAGTTGTTTTTGTTTCTTTCCAGTGATATTTAACAGTGAACACTAAGGCATTTTATGTTGTTACTGTTAAGTTGTCTTCTTTAGCTGCATTATTGTCTGTTATAGTCCTCTTCCTGTAATCCAGATATGTTTGGTAGTTTGGTATAGTTATCCCTTGAGTAAGTCTCATGTCCACTGTTTCTACACATTGTCTCTAATTATTATTAGATGTTAATGTCTGACGTTAATCAGAGGCATATCTGGACTCTATTTTCAGTGTTTGTATCTAATTGTGAGAGTGGAGTCTTGTATTGTGATTAAGGTAGCAGTGAAGTAGGTCAGGTCTAAATTATGATCTGTATGAGAGTACATATAGATCCAATCAATAGATTTTTGTAGTTCATTTAAGTCAGCCTGTTAGGTATATCAATAAATACTTTATAGGTGGTATTCCTGAGTTCTAAATGGCCATGATTGCAGGACCATGGTCCATGGTTAGGAAGAATTGACAAATGTATGCACCTTTGATTTGTTATAAAATTGAATGTTGAGATATTTCCTATGTATGCATTTAATCTAGTTGGTTCCCTAACTAATTGCTCCAATGTATGTTGTCGAAGCATTTTGTTAAGTTAGTGAGCATCTTGACCAATGACAATCACATCGAAATCCCAGAAAAGCATTGTGTTAGTTTATACACAATTAGGGAGCATTTCCAAAAGTCACTTTTGAATGGCAGGAGTGAATGGAGCTATGTAGGCAGTAGCAATATGTAAATGAGTGTGTTTACTGAGTGTAAGATGGCTAATAAACAAATTTGGACTTCTGCCATCTTTGACAATGGATTTTATTGAGCTGAAGGTGCCCAAGGATGTGTTATTTTTATTAGTAGCAAAGAGCTAGAAGTTCCATTACCTAGTTTGCTGTCACTGTTTGTCAGTCTGGTTGAAGGTTCCAGAACTGACACGGATGTCAACTTACAGTATAATTTTTAAGAATAATTTGTTAAGATGTTTTTTAAAGTGGTTTCTTGGGATTTTGCAATCTTGTAGAAGTAATAATTGCATAGAAAATTGCCTTTTTGATGTGTAAGTAAGAAGATGAGTATAGTCTTTGAACAGAGTTGTTGGCCTTATATTTGATGTCATACAGTGGAGCTTTTATTAGGTCCAGTAAAGTGTGGGTTGTCAAATGAGAGTGTGTTTCAAGAAAAGAGGCGAAACAGTAAATGTTTTGCAAAAAGGCAATAAATGAGAAAGTATCTATCTTGTGCCATGCTGAGGGTAGGAAATAGGTGAGAGAAAACCAGTCAGGTGCCCTTTTTGAATAAGAAGGGGAAAAGAGGGGGTACTAGTAGGCTACCTAACAATAAGGCAATCACAAATGGTCAGACAGAAAACAGAGTGTACAACTTGTAGCCTTCATGTAGGTCAGGGAAGAAAAGAGGGGATGACAGTAAAATAATAAGTATAACTTTAGCTACTAGAGTGGAATTAGAGTAAACAGGCTGAAAGGATAGCCATGAATAAAGGAGTAAGATGCATCCAACACTGGCTGGGAGTGCAGAAGGGAGTGGAAAATGGGCAGCCAATTAGCCACCAAGGCTGTATAAGAAAGGTTGATCGGATATGTAAGTAGCTAAGATGTACATCTATCTGTCAGATAGGCTGTAGAAGCAGAAATGAGATGAGAAACAGGAAGCCTGTCCTCCACCATATCTTCATGAAGAGATGAACTGTTGATGATTAATCTTAGAATAAAGGAATTTCAATCTCTTTCATGAATATCTGGGCTCATTTTATTCATTTGTGTTTTGTAATGTATCTTATTTTACAATTCAGTTATTGGGAAGTTCACTTTTTAGCAGCAGCCATAGCCCTTTGTTCTGGGGTCACATCTGAATGTGTTACCTCTCTGGAGAGAGAGTGCTCCACACGCCTAGTGGTAAAAGTGATGCAGCAGGAGCTGTTCAGCATCATTCTGGATGCACACATATCACGTGCAATTATAATTACTCATATTTATCTTGGGGTGGGTAAATGGGGAAGATCACAATACTATTTGAAGAGCAGTTCAGTGTGATGGCTTTACTGCCTCCATCTACTAACACTGTTGGTCACAAAAGTCACAATAGTGAACTGACAGTGCACTTATTTGATGGTACTATATATGGATAACTTTAAGCAAGTAAAGCGTATCAATTTCAGAAAAGAGCAGAAAAGGATCTGAAAAGGATGATTATCAGAATAAAAATTTACCAGAATTTGTTGGTTGAAATGGAGGACATATAAATAAATTCTTAAATAAACAAATAGTTAAACAATAGCATTTCTGTTATATTTACTGGATATAATTTTACAAGCCCTAAGTCACTAGACTTGAAGCATACAATCCTTAATGGAGAAATGTCATTATCATATGTGTACCCATTTAGTATCTATACTTAGAGAAGGGGCAAACTGACATCAGCTCCCTGATTGGAGAACAAACATTCTCCAGCATGGTATTAATGTACAAGTAATGCCACTGCTTCATGGCAGAATATTAAGCTGCCGTGGAGCTCAGACAAATGGCCCCCATTATTTTACGCTTGCTAAGCAGCACTTCTGCTGTTCAATGAGTGTAAAATGTAAAAAAAGAAAAGAAAATGTAAAAAAAAGTGTGTGTCCATGTGTGTGGTATGTGTTTATGTCTGTGTGTCTGTAAGTGTATGTATGCATGTGAGTGGGTGAAAGGGAAATTGACTGAGCCATTATTTTACACTTGCTAATAAGTACTTTTGCTGTTTAGCGAGTGTAAAAAAAAATAAACAGAAAAAAGTGTATATGTGTGTGTGCGTGTGTGTCTGTGTATGTGTGTTTATGTTTCTGTCTGTGTGTGTGAATGAATGTGTTCATGTAAGCAGAAGAGACTGTGTATGACAGAGAGAGAACAGTGAAATTAATCAAGCCATTATGTTATACTTGCCATGCAACGCTTTTGCTGTTTAGCGAATGTAAAAAAAAAAATAAACAGAAAAAAGTGTATATGTATATGTGTGTGTGTGTGTGTGTGTGTGTATGAGTGTGTTTCTGTTTCTATCTGCGTATGTGAATGAATGTGTGCATGCAAGCAGAAGAGACTGCGTATGTGAGAGAGAGAGAGAGAGAGAGAGAGAGAGAGAACAGTGAGACTGATCAAGCAGCATTGTTATACCCGCTATGCAGTGCTTTTGCTGTTTAACAAGTGTAAAGTAAAAAAGAAACTTGAAATAACAATGTGTGTGTGTGTGTGTGTGTGGGTGTGTCTGTGTCTGTGACTGACAGTGTATGCATGTATGAAAGCAGAAGAGATGCTATGCGCGTGTGAGAGAGAGAGACTGAAGAAAGAGAGCGATCTCCGGCAGCAGCACTTAAGTGGTCCGCATACCTCTCGACATACCTTTCAACTGTACAGATTTTTGCAGATTGTCCATATTTTTACCTCATATGTTTGGTATGGTCCTCATAAAATTTTGGTTTTCTGGCAATTTGCTGGCAAAACATTGAGAATTGAAGTAAAAAAATAATGATGGGCATTTGAATTTCAGATTTCATTCCCTTCAGAAAATGCATGCTGATGCAACACCTGTTATTCTATCAGCTTTCTATGTTTGAAAAAGCAATATTTAAAAATTGTCACTTCTTTTGGGCCTTTGTTCCTCGATTATTTATGGCTTTGGCAAGATTTCTTGTTCTAAGAGGTTGAAAGGTATGCCTTTTAACCTCTTATCTCAGTATATGTTTTTATATACTTTATTTGCAAAATGCTTCTTCTAACACCATTAACATATACTACAGCAAGTTTGAAACATTAGAGGCAGAGGAACTATTTTACATCAAATATATATATATATATATATATATATATACATATATATATATATGTACATATATATATATATATATATATATACATATATATATATATATATATATATATATATATACATATATATATATATATATATATATATATATATATATATATATATACATATATAGTTTATAAATAGTATAGTACTTAAAAAATACATAAGCAAAATGCAACAATTTTACAGAGAGCCCATTCTCTAAGCACAATAATGCCATCAAAGGTGTATGCTGTAATTAACACCCTTCCAGGGGTGTAGAGGCATAACACCCCTGGGCGGGCATTAATTACACATTGACACACACCCTGCCTGGCATTATTACTTGTTTAGAATGCTTATTTATAGTTTCTTCTCCTATCACTCATTTCCTGGCCTCAAATCCTCAAGGTCCCAAACAAGAAGAATATCAACTCTAACCTTCTAAGACCTCTCTGTTTTTTCTAGGTAGCCCATGTAACCTGCAGTTCTCATGCTTAAACTTCTGAACATTAAAATGGACGGTTACATTTTATAAGACACTGTACTAAAGATGTTGGTCTTTAAGGAGAATGATATTAATTCAAGACATTATCTGTGATAAGAGATTCATGAAGATGGGACTTCTGAGACACAGGCCTTAGCTTCTGAAATTGCTGTTTTTTTAATGGTTGAAAAATTCTTTGGTATGAAAAATTATGCTGTTTCTGAAATGTATTTTCAAGCTAAAAATATATATATATATATATATATATATTGCAATATAGAACTTTTGATGTTGACAGGCTTTTGAGACATATTAATGAATACATTGTGCATCAGCTTCTGATGTCAAAACAATGGATGCAAGAGGCATTTAGACTGGGGGCTGGGAAGCAGGGATGGCATTATATGTTAAAACTGGTGACTGTACATCTGTTAAGTGCCTGTTATATAAGCAACTCTGTGGAAGTTTTCAGATATTGGGGTCAGCTCATTGCTTGTTTTTGTGAGCAAATAGAAAAGGTGTACCCAGTACGGTGAGAACATACATATATTAAAGAGGTCAAACTGTTTTGTTCTAAACAAAATACCAAGGGTTATTTTTGGTTTGATTGGAAAGGTTTGCCACCTTCCTCTGCTAGTCATCAGGACCACTTGCTCACTGATCTAGCCATCCAGTTACTGCCCTTACCCCTATGGATCTTGCGGTATTAGATCTTCCAGATATGAAAATGTTAATCAATCCATCATCAAGTGACACTTTATGTAATAATTTGGTGGGATAGTGGCTATTCCAGATCCAGTCTTCACTGACATTATGTATAATGCTTTATGTTCAGAGGGGGAGGGTAACAATAGATCAGATTCTTGTCATATTGCTGTGGTGGAGAAAATGCCACTTGTGGTTCAAGGATACAAAATTTTAAAACAAAATTACAACTGTAGAAAAGAGTTGAAAGCAAGGAGACTGGGTAAAATTTCAATACTCTCAGTCAATTGTATGATATATGTCACCTCCTTATCTATACATGGTGCAATAGCCTCTCTTATGCATGCTAACCTTACATGTTCTAGTGTATCTCATATTAGTAATATTGTATTTTGGAGCTTTACTCCCCTGGCCTCCACTGAAAACAGGCTACTAGTCCAGTCGGGCACTCCAGGTACACAAAAGTAAAATAAAGAAAGAAATATTATCTGTTTATTAGATATTCAACTACTTTCACAAGCAAAACAGGTGCAGTTTGAACTATTATTGGGAATAATTTGTTTGGTCATTTGGTCCTTAGCCTCACAAACATATATTGCCGCCTTTTTTAATAATTACAAACTTACCTTATCAGATGTTCACATTATAAGACATGGGAGAATGCTGTTGCTGGGTGTTCATCATCAGGAAAAACAGTTTGTCACCTTATTACCATATATGTCCCAGCAGCTTATTCCAAGAGCATTCATTTTCTTTTATGGTTTCTCACCCTTTTAGTTAGTCAACATGAATACTATCTTGCTGGTGATTTTTAAATGTAATTCTTGATGGGCAGGATGGCGACAGATGCATAATGTTAAATCATGTAGACATTGGATGTGCATGAGTGCTTTAAGTATATAGACTATAAATTACCCTTTTCTGCTCTCCAATTCCTTAATAGAATGTGAGGGTGGATGTCCTGTCTTAAACTTTACTGAATGCTGTGCTCTTTGGAGAGAGGTGGCTTGGAGTACATCCTAGTTTGATAATGGTAAGGAAGGAAATCATGTGATAAATGGCACATTGGGCTTGTGCAATTGTTTGTTTGTGTCTTCTGGCTTTTCCCTGTTAGGGGTCGCCACAGCAGAACTCCGGTCCGCTAATGATTGGCAGTAGATTTTTACGTACTGGCTTGCCAGGCCTAACGCACAACCTTCAATGAAGGAATGCCCATTCACGCATGTCACTACACAGAAGACACTCTAACTGAGAATCGAACGGGCAACGTCTAACTGTGAGGCGACAATGCTACCGCAGCACCACTATGTCAAAAAAGGTTGCTTCTTGTTGTTGGAGCAGTCTTCTTTGAGGGATGTTTATTGTTCATAGACTATTTGGTGGAGTGCCTCTAAAATTAAATACTGAGTGGAATATTTAAGGGAATGTAGTAGGCTCGGATGGTTTGATCATCAACAATATTGTCTTCATTTGATAGAATATGGTAATCTGGTAGAGCCCAAGAGTATGGCAGGCTATCAAGATAAGCATGCAAATTATGAACAGAATGTGAAGCACATGCATGAAATGCCACATAAGCAAATGAATTTACTTTTTGAGAGATAGGAAGAAAGAAGTTATTCCTTTGCTTAGAAAAAAAACTTAAATGAACTGATAATGTTATAAATTGTTTAAGAAATACTTCAGGGATGTGCAGGTGAATATAATCTGGCACACTCTAAGTTATATCTGATTATGTAACCTGTTAACTATCTCAGGCTCATATTTATGAGTCTTGGACGTTTTGTCAAATAGTGAATGTCCAAGCCTCCCACGCAGCAGTTTAGCAAATCACATCGACATAGGAATGCTAAGGAATCTCTGTTTGCTCCTACCCCACCACACTCTTTCTCTGGGGTCACCAGAACTGCAGGCCTGTCTCTCTGATGTCAAATAAGCATGCAGAAAACCACAACATTCTTGTTACTGGTGACAGTTCTCAGACATACTGAAGTTATGCTTACAAGAATGAATGAGGTAAGTGACCCTGTGAGCTGCTTATGTCTCATTAGGGTCAGGGACATAACCAGGGCATTATGACCCTGCACTGTCCCCGATAATAATATCTTAGTGTAGCATATACGAGGTAAATTAACTTAGGCACTCCAACTTGAAGGAAATGCAGAAGGATACCTTTGAAAAGTCTTCACTGGACTACAAAGATGGAAAGTCACTGGCATCTGTCATCATCAAGGACGAGGCCTGACTTGAAAAATAAAACAATTGGATACAACAGCCGGCTAATGAAATGATGTAATTTTAGGGGGAAACAGCATGTGTTCTCTTGGGAAGAAATGGTTAGTAGTCCCTCCTGATTCACCAGGAATGTAATGTAACTCTCAGTTCATGGCTTCTATACTCTGGTTAAAATTTTTACTACCCCCATAATGCCTTTTTATCCAAGGTGCACACCCAATCAGCAAATTACAATCTGGCCAAAATCAAATGCAGAGTTTTAGGATCCTAAAGAGGAAGATGTCTGTGTTACAGGCCTAACCTCTTTGAAGGAATATACACACACACACACACACACACACACACACACACACACATATATATATATATATATATATATATATATATATATATGGGTCTACTTGATATGGTCGACAGTTCATATGGTCGAAACTCATTTGGTCGATGGCTCATTTGGTCGACAACCAGTATTCAAGGCACTTAACAGGGATTTGCCCCCTTCCCGAAGTTGTGCGACCTTGGAGTTGATATATATATATAGTTAGAGGGATGTGGGGGGCACAGCCCCTCACAATGGGGGGTGTGGGGGGTGAAACCCTCCACCCATATTAGTTTAAAATGTTTATTTTTTGTTGTATTTTCATGTTTTAAATGACTATTAAATGAATATCAGTGGGGGCTTCGCCAACACCATTGAGGGGCTGTGCCCCCACACCCCCAGCTATATATATCAACTCTGGTTGTCGACCAAATGAGCCATCGACCAAATGAGTTTCTACCATATGAACTGTCGACCATATCAAGTAGAACCATATATATATATATATATATATATATATATATATATATATATATATATATATATAGAGAGAGAGAGAGAGAGAGAGAGAGATTTACCGAAACATGGTTTCATTGCAAAGTGCCTACAATGCATTCAGGCCCAACTGGTACTACTGGGATGTAGGAATTTTTATTTGGAATCCCATTGTCTTGGAGCAAATCACACATAATACTATGCTACAACCTGCAGAACATTATCTAACCCTTAATAAAAAATACTTGCCATATTATTTCCACCTGTAGAACCCCTTATGTGACCCCTTCCTGGCATGCTGAATAACTGGACCAACTTGGAATGTTGTCCTATAAGTCAAATACAATGATTATGGGAGACTTTTATTACCTGTCCATAAACTGACATACTTATATCATTACCAGCAAATAAGCTCAGCGATTCCTTAATTTTGCTAATGCCAATTATCTTGATCAAACTGTACCACTTCACATAACAGGTTACATTTCCTTTACCTTATCCTTAACAACTTTTCCTAGCCTGCACTATCCCACGTCACAATTACTTAGTTATATCTTCACTAGCACTGATCTCCTGCTTCAAACCATGTTTTATTCCCAAAGAAAGTCAAACAATATTTATAGGTTATTGAAAAATACAGTCTTTTATTATTTACATACATCCTTGACAGTTATAAATAGCATAACTCACCAGTAACAAGGTACCAGATGCTTCTGTTCAAGCATTTGAATTCTATACCCTTTTAAATTGTTGCATTGAACAATCTATCCTACTGGTCATAAAATAATGTCAGTTTTAAAAATAAACCCATTTGGCAGAAATCCCATATAAACAAGTTCTGCAACATAAAGAATATAAATGAGATTAACTAACTAGTGAAACTGTTAGGAAAATTAAGGTAACTAAGGGTCACTGCAAGTATTAAAGTTAACCACAAGGCTTTTTTTGAGCTACATTTAAAACCTATGACATGACACCCAGCTTTGCACCAAACGTATCCAAAACTGAAACATCCATTCAGATCGCAAGTTTGTTGTTAATATCTTAACAGATAAATTCAGTGCTAATGTTTCACCCCCTATCAAATCTGTCTATTCTACTACAGCTCATAACACTCCTCTTCTTGGACCAGGCAATATCCACACTATCCAAAACTAAAATGCCAGATCTGTGGGACTTGATAATACATACATACATACATACATACATACATCTACATGATTTCAAACATCATTTAGCTAAATTCCTCTTAAACCTCTTTAATTTCTTTCCACACTCCATGAGGAGTGCAGAAGGCCACAGTGGTATCATTACACAAGGGTACACTCACAACTAACTCAAGAAACTGTACATCTATTAGCCCTACACATATCATCTGTAAAGCTATAAAGCACATCAGTGTTGAACTAATAAGCAATGTTGTATTTAACTTGCAAATCTTAGACTTCTACTAATTTGAATTTGTAGAAAGTAAGTCATGGTTCTAAGAGTGATTCATTTATTTGAAAGGGTTACTGAAGCCCTAGATGATGGACTAACTATCCAAACTTTCTAACTAGATCCCAGCAAGCCCTTAGATACTATCCTACATGCTGGTATCATAGATAGAGTCTCCTAAACTTAACATAAATCAATATGTTGTCCATAGTTGTCAATGTGGTAGCTAACTGACTTTCTGACAGAAATCATACTGCAGAGCAGGGAGCACATCCTCAGCACACAGGACTCGGCCTCCCTTGCCTTTGACTTCTAGTTCTCAGAGGTGAAAGCAGATTTTAAGTCAACATAGTTAACTACATTACTTGATGAGGGCAAAGCTGGAGCAGTTATCATATTTGCTCCTGACACCCTGCCACTTTGGCTGAGACTTGATCAGACCGATCTCTATTTTGTAAAGTATGGTTTTATCCTCAATGCCAAGCAATGTAAAATTGTCATTTCTTAGAAAAGACACTGTCGCTTTTTCTTACTGCTATGGGCAGTTCTCTGAAAACAGACAAGACTATGTAGGATTTAGGCACATACATGGAACAAAACTCACCTTTGACTACCAGATCTCATTAGTGGTCAGGAAATCCTGATAGCTTGACATGCTGATTTTTAAGTGTATTTTCTGTAACTACAAAGAGGTCTTCATGTCATTATATTCTTCCCTCATCAACTTCTTAAATGCAATGAACTCTTCGGTATTTCCCTCACAAAGTATTTTAACTAACTCCAGTGACCCTAAAAATTTCTATTCAAGAAGATTTCTTGACTAGAAAAGTGGAGATGGTATATCATTTTACTCCATCTGTCTGTCTGCAGGATCTTGACAGGTGCTCTCTGCTTAGCATTCTGTGTGCTAAAATATCCACCCTTTTCCATATTAACACAACTATTGGCCTAACAAATACTAGAAACAAAGACCTGAACCTACAACCTTACAAATATGTGAAACTAATACCTGAACCTACATCAGAACATTAATGAAACCTACTGGCATGATGGTTTCTTGACCCAATCAATCTCCATCCTTTGGTGTAAACTCCATCACACATCAAAGAAAGCAACACCCTCATTACCTTCAGTACTATGCTTAATAAGTGGGTGGGAGATTGAAAACTCTTCCTTGGAATATTGGTATTAACCTTCTTACTAGGGAGGTTAACTTATTCATGGACACTGTAGGGTGTGTGGCTAAGCTTCTTGAAGGCCTCTGGCCATAAGATGTGCACAAACCTGTATACTTCTAAGAGAAAAAAAAAACGGTAAAACTAGTATTTATAGCAGCAACCATTCTCAGAGGAGCTCATGATAATCAAAGAAGCCTGCAGTCTTTTTGGAATTGATGCTTTTGTGCAGTAAGAAATGGTTGGAGAGAGGTGAGCATGATGGGATGAGAAAAGGCATGTAAGCAACCTTAAATCTTATTTCATAACCTATTTCTAAAATCTGACACAAAGTAGTAGAGATTACCAATGACTGCCTTTCTTATTATTGGACATGGTGTATTGTTTGTGCCTTGCTTTATCCTTTTCTGATATAAAAAAATAATTCTAAAAGTAAAAGAGAAAGACAAATCTAGTTCTAATGTCTCTGTTCTGGTCATCCACTCTGTGCTATGTTATGTGTCAGTAGTATACCACCTCTCATTAGCAATCTTCTCTTCCACAGGAAAGGGAAAGTCTGGAAAGAAGAGGTCCATATTTGGTAACCTGTACAGCTTCATGCAGCAGTCACTATAGTTGCCTGCAGATAAAAATTCTAAAAGTTCAAGCCCCTCCTTTCCTATCTTAATATTTATGTAACACATCTATCAAGTTCTTTCCTATTAGGAAATGTTTAATGAAAGAAATGGTCTCATACAGCTGCAGAGTTATTTTGTGGCATTTTTGACCGGATCATACTAATTGCATTTTTGTCTGTTCTTTTTTTAATATATTCGTGTTTACTCGAGAGTGGGACCTTTTTTTTCTATTTATTTAAGAATACTCCCCACCCCTGCCACACTCTCTCACTCTGGGTCTAAGTCTAGTGTGATTTTTTTTCTCAAGATGACGTCAATGAATTTTAAATTTGCCTGCTAAAGGCAATTCCTGCCTGCTGATGGGTACAGTAAATGTTTATACTGTTTGCAGAGTTAATAAGATACTGCTAATTTCTCATTCTGTATTCACTTCAACACTGCTATGAAACACTTCCAAAGAAAAATTTTTGAGTCCTTCCTCATATCAAAAAAAACAAAAAAAAACAAAGTTGAAGAGTGGAGACAATGCCATGTTAAGTAATGCCATTGCCTGCACTGACTCTTCAACTCCTTTTACTTCTTTATCAAAGCACAAGGGGCTTCATTCCAAAACAGAATGTATCCTTCCAGCGAGAAGAAGAAGAAGAAGCTTTCAATTTTCAAGCAGTAAGAGCTGTTGCAATCCTCCTCTGTGCATTCCCTGAGCTTATATAGTTTAGGGGTTAGTGGACGTGGCCCATGCTTTTGAGTCAGATGAGTTATGTCCATCATTGTGGTTTAGTGTTCAGTTGTGGAATCTCCTGGGATGTAAGCATTCTCTGCTCCTTCCCCTGCACCTCATGATATATTTCTTCTCTTATTTAATGCTCACTGTGATTAATTTCATCGAACATGTTTTCCTAGCACTTCCTAGCAGCTAATATTAATATGATTAATGCCAGAAATCCTTGCAGAACTACTACTCATATCTTAATAAGTCCGGAGTGTCAGGAGTCCCCTGGTTCCCTCTTGTTTCACATTAGATAATGATAGACCAGGCATTTGTTTCCTTGGTGACCATACATAAAGTTGTTTTAGGTGACTGTTGGTATGAAACTAGTTTGCCTCTCACTGCATTAACTGGAAGGCTTCTGTCCAGCCAGAAGCATTTTATGCTAGGTCTTCTATTTTAAATCTGGCCTCCAAACATTGGCCTCACTGGCATTGGTCAGGCTAACAGAAAGACAAGCACTGGCCAAGTGAATGTTGGCTAAACTGGAATCTACTTTTCTGAATTCAACCACCATCATCAGTTTTACAGATTTTGGGAGTGCAAACATTGCTTTTTACTGATACTTGATATTCCCCCTATAGAAGCCTTTCCTCCTGTAAGAGATTTCTCCTTAGGTTCTCCTATCCATTCTGCAGTTCTTACTCCATTCATTATTCCAGTTTAGTATACCCATATGCCCATACCTCTCAGCTGTACAGATTTTCACAGAATGTCCAAATTTTTGGCTAGTACTTTTGGCCTGTTCCTCATAGAATTTGTGGTTTTCCGGCAAATGACCGGGATGATATGAGGAATGAAGTCACTAAATAAAGATATACACTTGAGTTTCAGATTTCAAATCCTTCAGAAAAAGTATGTCAAAACAAACCCTGTTACTCTAGCAAAGTTCTAAGTTTATAAAAGCAATATTTAAAATCTGTCCCTATTTTTTGGCCTTTGTCCCCCGATTTTGTCAGGCTTTGTGCAGATTTATTGTGCAAAGAGATTGAGAGGTTTGCATATGTCTATTTGCTCCTCAGGTATCTTCACCCATGACATTATCTCTATTCTATATGTTCACTGATAAACCTGGGTACAGACTTTAAACATCATGTTGGACTCCTCAGATATGGATATCTTGAAAATGCACTGTTTATTGCCTTTTTTAGGTCCTGATATGCCCCTCCATTACCTTACTAATGCTTGCTAACCACATTTAGCAGTACACACAACCACTCACACAAACACACACACACACACACACACACACACACACACACACACACACACACACACACACACACACACATACACACACACACACGCACACACACACACACACACACACACACACACACACGCACACACACACACACACACACACACACACACACACACACACACACACCACTTAAATATATCCTCTTCCTTACCCCTTACTCTAACCCCAGCCCAAAAACAGTCATACACATACTCCACATTTGATAACAAAACATTTGGTATATCCATAAGTTTTGGCATTATAATCTCAAACCTGCAGTTGCCTTATCCATACAAACTCAGTCCCTCTTCTATCGACATTTTCAGCACCTGATATTGAGTGCTCTCAATTAATTTTGCAAACACTTCAGTCTGTTGCTGAACTGATGACTTGACAAATTGAAGTGTACTTAAGCCAAGATATTGTTATATCTAGATGGCTGGCTCTTGCCTGTGCTGAGATGAAATAGTCTCATTGGGCAGAGGGAATATCTTCTAAGAATGTACTTGCAGTGACTGTGAAGTTTGCAAAGCCCAAGCTCCTTCCTGTACAACTTTTGTCTTTTGCAGTTTGTTAACATAACTCGTCCGATATTTTTTGCTCTCAGAAAAGGTTCAGTCTCTTTGCCAAACAATTCATCTGCTATACGCCTCCATTTCCCTGACAGCAGTACTGCATCTTAGGGCTCTTGATTTAGTATTGTTTTTCATCATGATGGTACTTTTTTAGACCTTTACATGAGAATGTTGCAATTGACTCTGACGTTGACAGTCTTAGCATTCCTTTCCAATGTGCCTATCCAGAGTTTGACATTTCTAATTGTCTTAATGTATGGATCTTTTCATCATCCAATCAGGAAATCCTTTCAGCTTTTCAGACCCTCAGGACATGCTAACCATGGAAGGTGTCTCTCCTAAGATGGAAGGTTGCTCAGAAAATGTAGAATCCTCAGCATTCAGACTTTACTGAAATGCTGCCCTCGGAAACAGATATTCTGCTCTATCTACAAGTTTCCTCTGCTCTCTTTTTATGGGTGTTCTGCCTGTTTATCCAGACCAAAGGGCTGTTGCCTCACATCTCATCAAAAATGGTGGGACTCACTTCCATCTGCTACACTGAGAGGCCATGAAGGTGTAACAGTGGGTGTACAAATAGAACATTTCTGTATTATGAAGCTTATTATGGAGATGCCAGTTCCCTTGCAGACAATCCAAGCCATTATCTTCTGAGGTGCCACAAAAGGTTCTTGAGCCTGACAGTTGCCAGGTGTATTTTCCACAAATTGTATAAACTACCCCGTGACCTGTTTATATCTTCAGCCATCACTAATGTCCCAACTTCTCTAGGATTCCTCCTCTTGATCTTTGGGCAACAGATGTTAATGTTTACCTGTGACTAAAGAGTATTCTTTGCCATTTTCCCCAAGTTCCTATATTTATGAAGTCTATTTATAAATACAGACTCCACAAGATAAAAGTAATTATGATAATTCCCTTGAGGTTCAGGCAGATATGGTTTCCCCTTCTCCAACAGCTGCTCCTTTTACCTACCCTGAAACTGCCTCCCACCATGATACTGCTGTCCCATGAGAGGAGGATGGAAGTGAGCAGCCAATGCCAGCTCATTCATCTTGGGGGATAGCTTGGCTAGTTGCATTGGCAATGCTTACAGGAAAACAGGTGTGTCACCTGAGAAAGGAGTCTAGTATGCCTACACTTTACAACAATGAGCCTCTTAGCTGGGAAATTGCTCATGTATAATAGTATGCAAGTAGTATGTGCACACCTCCTGAGAGCAGTGATTATAGAGCATGCAATCTATTGGTGGAGATAGGACAGTTTATGGTATCAAAAGACTGACCCTCTCACTAACAATAGATGTTTACCTCCACCAGGAAACAAATAGGCTAGTGGTCTGTTACCCTGAAAGAGGGAACAAATGGATTAAATGGACGCAGAAAGATGGAAGAATTGGGAAGAACCCACAGAGCAAAAAAAATTGTTTCATCCTTTGGTGAAAAGACATGCAGACTATCACATTATTAAACTGACTACAGAAATGCTGCAATTCTATCAGAAGCAAATTCTAATAACTTATCTAACAGAGTAGTCTCCAGCATTTCTTCTATTTCCAGAGACCTTCTACTCATAAAACCTGTTGACGGTTACTAAAAAGATTCCCCATTCTGGACTATGAGCCATAGAATAAAATTGTCTCAGTATCTCTATGAAGGGTCTTTTATAGCTGCTAGAGAGAGTTCTGATTTGGGCATCAGTTTTCTGACTAATAAGTAGTCTTAGCCCCATTACCTTGACCAGTCTTCTATGTTAAGATCTTGAATAAAGTTGTAATGGCATGTGAGACCTATTACTGTGGCATATGGATATGGAACAGTCTGCGTTTAGTACAGGGAGAGATTGACTTTTGAATTTTGTGTATGAAGCATACTTTTGGTAGGTAAGGATTAGTGAAAACTGGGTAACTTAATTATTTTAATAAAAAAATAAAGTTCTACAAGATAGTCTACAAAAATACACACCAGATCCGATAGTAGTGATGTAACACATTAATATCAATATTTTTTCGTCATGAAAAGGGACAAAAAGTACATAAATTATTATTAGAAAATAAGTGGTCAGATCATGAAAAAATGTACTATAAAAGGTCGATGTGCAATTTAAAACAGTTTACACTGCGACAATTATGTCTGTATCATAGTAAAGAAAGTATATTCTGGGAGACCGTTTATTGAATGCAGTGCAATGTTCTGGAGTCTTTGAGCAACCCATCTAAAGCAGCATTAAAAAGTGCAACTCCTTACCAGAAAGTTTATGGAGTTGAAAATTTGAACTATTTAGAAGACTTTAAGAATTACTAGTCTCCCCACCCTATTCTTACTGTTTTCGTAGAGGTGACCTCTGATAGGAATTTAAGGCAATGCCTGATCCAGTTTTATCAGAATCTCTATGCCTAGAGTATGCTGATGAGGTGGGTAACACAACATTACACAGCTAACTGTGAAACCAGAGGTAATACCAGACAAAATTAAACTGTTAAATTGTATTTATTTTATTTTTCTGTTCTGGTTTCTTCATCTGCAACCAGAGTATCAAACTCATGGCAAGATGAATGTTTGATGTGTTGTCTTTTTTGAATATAAAAGATCAAGGAATGCTTTTTAACTGTATTTGATCATCAAACTTTCTTTCTCCACTTGAAATGTAACACACAAAGAAGAAAGCCAGGAACTGTACTTCCTTTGAGATCCAGTTGCTGTAATCTCTGATGAAGTGAATGGCTGCATATCATTAGGACACCAGGGTAGATGCAAAGGGGAAGACATAGATTCAGATGTCTACTGACAAATCTTCCACTGATTGCTGTGATAAGTAAAATAACTAATTTCACTACTTGTTTTACCCAGCAACAGGATGGTGATGTCATGGCCACTGGCATCCAGACAAAGGCACGGAATACAGCCATGCAATGCAAAAGATGATACTAGAAGATGTAAAATGTTGATACCTTTTTTTTATCCCTTTCAGATCCAATCTTTCTGACTTACCCCAGTGCCTTTGTCCATTGCCATGCCTACAAGCCTCCTATAGCACCCAACTCATCTCTATTCTAAGGTTGGAGTCAGTGTAGAGCCTAATTGCATACTGAGGGGGTTGTGTGTCCTTGACAACTTCCACCAGAGGATTTTTTTCATTTATGACCTACTCCTTGGTGCCCACCTCAACTGTGTTTGCCTCTATACATTTGCATACTACTCCCCTCTATGGATCATTCCTCCCTGTAGAGAACACATAGAGGAACACTTTCCTGCCCCCAGATTGGGCACACACACATCCCTTCAGGCCAGTACTACAGATGCTCAAGCTTCTAACTGAACCTGGTTTGCCTGGACTATCTCTTTCCTATGAGGCTGACTCAGTGTTGATGCTGTTTTGTTGGTGTGGAACCATATGTGAGCACCACAGTTAGATTAGCAAAGTGATGATGGAGATGCAGCTCTAAACTCACATATCAGAAATAGGTCCTGTGACCTTTGCAACAACTTCAGTCAAAATCCTCTGCTATTGTCACACCAAATAAATAAACCTGATATGATCTTTCAAAAATTTTTCTGTGTAAGCTCTTGACAAGGAATTTAAGTATATATGGAGCTTTGGTTTTCTTTTATGCATTCTGTATATCTTTGTTTCATTTTATATCTTTTCTCTGTGTCTGCCAACCTCTATATGTTTTACTATACATCTGCACCATGTTCTTTATTATTTAAGTTAAGTTTATTTATTAATATTTAAGCTCTTGTGGTTGGCATTTATTGTTTTAGTGGTAAGAATATTTATGCACTGTTATTTATATAAGAAGATGGTTATCATTATTTAAACTATTAGTTAATAAGCTATGTTTCAAGATATATCTGAAACTGACACCTCCAGCTGTCACACAAGACCATGTTCTAAAAGTGCTATCAAAAGCTAAAAATCCTGCATCACTGTTTTTTGACAATAGCCCTGCATGCATCTTAAATAGCATGAAGCACATTGCAGCCACATCCTTTAACAACACATTTCAGTCTCACCCTCCATACAGGTTTGTATCAGACAAAAGCAAAACAGCTACAGTCTTTCCGCTGTATAAGGGAAGACCTTCCACAGACTGGCAATTACAGATCTATAAGTCTGACCAGCTTCATATGCAAAGCCATGGAAAGACTTATCATGGAATTAATCGATCAGGATATAGGGAACCTCCAAACATTGGACCTGTCTCAGTTTGGATTTATCAAGGACAGATCATGCTTACTCAACCTGGTGGAATTTTTGGAAAGGTCACCAAAGTAATAGATGAAGGCAAAAATGGCACACACTACATACCTTGACCTGGCCAAAGCTTTGACACAATTCTGCACTGAGGCAAAGTAGAAAGGCTTAATGAACTGAGACTAAACCACTATGTCACCTGCTGGATTGCCAACTGGCTCACAGATAGGATGCAGATAATCAAAACAGGGAAAGTTATGTCCACAAAGAGACCAGTCACCAATGGTGTCCTCCAGGGTTCTATGTTTGGCATCTACTTTTCTGAAGTAAAAGCAAATACCAAAGGGTTCTGGCTGGCTAAGTTTGCAGACGACTGGAAACTAGGAGCAGTCTTTGAACCCCCAAATGACATAGCTATCCTGCAGGAAAATTTGTCTCAAATAAATAGCTGGAGTCAACATCATGGTCTGAAATGAAATGCCAAAAAATGTGTTATTAAATCCTTTGGAAAGTCATCTACCGCAGTGAACTACCACATTGACAATATGAGCCAAAGAGTTAACTCAGTTGTTCGGAGTTGGGAACTTACATCGCTAGTGACCTAACTTTTGAACAACATGTGCATATTGTTGTAAGAAGGTCCTTCTGTATTGTACAGCTTATAAAAAGGGACTGTGTCTATATCTGGAGATATCATTGCCCCCTTTACTCAGCCCTCATTAGGCCAATCATTGAGTATAATGCCAACTTTGGCATGTATCTGTCCAGACACATGCAACGACTGTAAATCCCACAAGGTTACCTTATTAAAAAGCTACAAGGCCTAAAAAAGATGTCCTAGATGGATCGACTCAAAGCAGTGTCACTATACACAGTGTCCTACAGACTGCTAACAGATGACCTCTGTCTGGTACAAAAAGGCATCCCCTGACCTACTATTAGTGGATTTAATGCACATCAACAAGTCAAATGGCATTGTTCTAGGGATCTAAACCTTTTCTGCAACATGAACTGAATGGTTTGGATGTACAGGTGCATTTCACAGAGAATATCACTGGTGTGGAACAGACTCCACAGCCATGTAAAACAAAGTTCATCACTGTCCATTTTCAGTCACAACTTAGATCTATGGATGAGAAACAGAAAATTTACTCAAGGACTTCCCCCTATACTACTAATGGATAGATGCAGCTCCTAAATGCTTTATCCCATGTATTGGTCCTCTCAGATTATCTATGGTATGATCCCAGTTATTCTCATTAGAGGTAATATATAATTACTGACTAGGAGATGGGTGAGGCCAGTCTATAACCAAATAAGAAGTTATTTTGAGCATAAAAAGGGAAATTGACAAGGATTAAAATGGCCCATGAGGGCAGCTAGCCTAGTATTTACATATGAACCTGTGATGACTGGGGAGAGATGGGCGAAGGCTAACAGCCTAGTCAAATAGAATTTGATACATAATTCTATCAACTGTATAAATAAATGTAAAATACAGGCTTGTGTTTTTAAATGTAAGAAAACACTGTAAAATGTGAACTTCAAGATTGTTGCAACATTGCCATCTGCTGTAAGGAAAACCAAGCCATGTATTTCAAATGTGTCATTTTAAGTTGAAAAGATCTTATGAATCTCTTTAATGTTTTACAAGTCAGTTCCAGTGTGTCTGGATGAAGGTTTCATGCCCATTGTTTTAAGGCTAAAGTTTATGACCAGAATTTAGATGTGGAAGGTGCTCTATTGCTCTAGCTTCTGTTAGAATATACATGTGAAATGTCTTCTATTGTTGTAAGTTTCTGTGCAGGTGTTAGATTGCTAAATAATGCAGTTTGTTTGTCTGGGAAAACCTAAGTGTCAAAAATGATGTAATTTGGGGTGGGACCCAGCAAACATGTTTGTTAGTAATGTTTAAAATATTATTTCTCACAAGAGACTGGGAGCATTTTGACTTTGGACATCCAACTTATCAGCACTCTGCCTTATGCTCATATGTAAGTTTTAGCACTGCGATTTCTTGTAGGAATAGTTAAAGCTAGTAAAGATTAATTAGGTATTTTTCTTTTAAATCAGACCTGTCCTACTGTATTATTTTAAGTTTCTGTGTGATCTCTGTGTGCACTTAAGGGAAATTGTACTTTACTGTGTGCATTAGTTATCCTTATCACTTCTAGGAGACGGCCTCCCTGGTATTAGTGGTGAGGATTGAGGCTCCTTGATTGCTGGGCCAGGGCACGGTCATCACAAGTGTTTGGCAGTGGAGGGATCTACTTCACATACTAATGGCTTGTAGTGGTGTGGGGTAGAGCGAATGCCTGTAGCTTATGTACAGTGATCTCTAAAAGTGTTTTGCACTCTAAAACAGACACGCAGTGTACACAAGAGTTCAGATCACAATTGTTTTATTTCTTTTGTTAGCTTAGTGTTAGTCAGGGTGAGCAGACAGCATGTCAGCAGAAGAGTATGGAAAGCTGACAAGGAGCCAGCTGGAGGAGATGTGCCAGGCTAGGGGACTGGTGCATGGAAACCTGACTAAGGTAGACCTGATTGCAGCCTTGGTTACAGCTGCATCAGAAAACAGCAGCCTGGAGGATAATCAGACTGAGAGTGGAGATACAATATTCTCAGAGAATGGGCAGCTCAACCTTTCTGCAGTAGACTTAAAAATCCAGCTGGAGCTAAAGAGACTTGAGTTGGAGGCCAGGCATATGGAACTAGAAGCAGCCAAGAAAATGAGGAGTCTACAAGCAGAGGAAAATGAACAGCAGAGGAGGCATGAGAGGGAAATGCTGACTCTTCACCAGAGTCATGAAGGTAATGGGGAAGGGAGTAACAGGACCCCAGAAACACAAAAGATCAATAAATTTCTTCCACAGTTTAAAGAGGGGGATAATTTTGATAGCTTCATTCATATGTTTGAGCAGGTATGTAAACAGTATGAAGTTGATCAAAGGCTCTGGGTACAGTTCCTGACCCTCTTACTCCATGGTAAAGCTGTAACTTCTTTAGCAAAAATGCATGACAATGACTGTTTTGATTATACTGCTGTATAAAGACATTTATTAGAATGTTTTGAGCTAACACCTGAAATGTATAGGAAAAAGTTTCGTGAGCATAGATACAAGGCAGATGAAAATGTATGTGAATATGTTGCTGAACTGAGCACTTATTTTCATAGCTGGGTGAGTGGATGTCAGGTCACCACTTTTGAAGGGCTGGCAGACCTTTTGGTAAGGGAACAAGCCCTTAGCACTTTGCCTGACGACATGAGGATCTGGTTAGCTGATAAACAGTGTGCTACTTCAGAGGAGTTGGGAAAGAAGGGAGACCTATACCTAGCAAGCAGGGCAGCCCTGCACAGGAAATGGACCCCCCCAGTACTGCTCATGGTACTAAAGGAATCCATAGTGGGCAGCACAGACTGCCCCAACAGAATCTGCCAGTAGCAGGGGAAGCCACAAGTCCAGGTACACATCCAGGAGCTACAGTTAAATATTTTGATGCAATCAGTGGGGCCATGGGGCTTACAGATGTCCACGGAGGCAAGGTGGAGAACCAAAGGTGAGGGGGCCAGTAAGTGGGAAAGACAAAATGCCAACAGGGGGTTGTCTTGAGACAACAGGGGTATGGAACTATCATCCTGCAGATGTCTTGAGCGGGAAGGATTTGGATGAGGCAGTACTATGTACTTATGCAATTACACGCAGTGAGGCTAGGAGACAAGCATGTGCGTCTGGTAGTCTGGGGTAGACCCAGACAGACTGCATACTTGCAGCCAGGACTGCTGAGGTAGTTACTTCAGGGAGTGAGCTACGCTGTAGCAGTGAGACTGGATGTGAGCCACAGCTGCTTCTAGGTACTGATATTCCCTTGGACAGGGTAACTGCAAAGGTAGAGGTGAGTAGCAGTACCCAGGCTGTCAGTGAGGCACCGCTGTCAGAGGATGCCAGACTTACCATGGAAGGGGAGCTGGGAAGGGTTACAAGGAGAGACTTGAGACAGGCTCAGCTCTCTGAGTCTACATTGCAAGGCCTGAGGCAGGTAGCTAGGGAGGCATCTTATTCTCAAGGGAAGGGGGAATCTGTATACTGGAACAAAGGGTTACTGTACAGAGAGTGGACCCCTGAGGGAGGGCTAGAAGGTGAGAGAGTACAGTAGTTGATAGTGCTTAGAGCTTACCATCTGGCACTTCTAGCCATAGCCCATGATATTCCCTTTATTTATTTTTATTTATTTATTTTATTTTAAATTTGTTAACTGGCGGTGTCTGACTGAGCCGAAAAGGCCCTTTTTCAGAAGAGGCCCGGGGAGAAAAGCTTCACAAAGAAAAATTACAGACACATTTAGTTATTTAGACATGACCAGTATACACACAAATTACAGGAGACATGTTTTTACAGTGGTATGCGGCACATAAACAGTTACAGTGGAGAGAACAAACAAAAAAATATTAATTTTAAAAATAAAGGTAATTAATAGATTTGTGGTATACAGCTGAAATTTAGAACATAGGTAGAATACATACATAGTGCACAGGTACAGTACATACATTGTAGATTAGCCAGTGTTTGTGAGTAAGATTGAAAACTATTATCAAGTGCTCTAGATTTTGTATGTATGTATTATCTGCTTTCACTAGCCTGGGGAGCAATCATGGCACTGCCACCTTTCCTTGAGATGTTGCCTGATGAGGTCTTTAAAGGAGGCTTTGGATTATGTGTTTTGAATGCTTGTAGGGACACAGTTCCATTTTTTAGCCACTGAACTACTATATAGTGCATCTCCAAAGCTATTGTAGCTGTTGGTGAGTTCTAGTAGTAGTTTGCTTGATGATCTAAGAGGCCTTTTGGCTGAGTGATGTTGTACTAGGTTTTTGAGGGCAGGACACTTATTGGGGAGGTATTAGATAGAATGACAGAGGCAGAGCTGATTGTAGGTTAGGAGGTTGGGCAGTTCAAGCCAGTGGAGCTGTCTCAAAGCAGTACAGTGACGAGTTCTATATGAGCAATTTGCAGCAAAGCGGGCAATTCTGTTATAGCAGGCTTCCATTTTGCTTAGTTCAGTTTTGTTGAGATTAGTCAGAATGGGAGATGCATAGAGTAGGGTGGATAGAAGTTGGGAGTGAGCAATGGCTGATCTTGTGTTGTTGGTAAGAAATGGTTTGATACGGTAGAGCGATCACAGTTTGGCATGTACTTTTTTAATAGTTAAGTTGAGATGACTATCAAATTTTAGGTGGGAGTCTATGGTTATTACCAATAGCTTAGCCTGTGCCACTGGAGCAATTGGAGTAGCATTAGTGGAGTAGATAGTGAATTGACTGTTAGTGTTTTTGTTAGAACTGGTTATAATCATAAGCTGAGTTTTCTTTGGATTGAGGATAAGTTGGGCTTTGGTAAGGTAGTTTTCAATGTCAGAGAATGCTAGATGAGTTGTTTGCAGGAGGGTGGGAATGTTTTGTGCAGCACAGATTAAGGTAGTGTCATCTGCATACTGAATTATAGATGCATGCTGTGTGGAGGAATGGAGGTAATTTGTGAAGACTGTGAATAGTAGTGGTCCTAGGATAGAACCCTGTGGGACTCCTATAGTTATGGGCAGCTGTGGAGAGAGAGACTTTTCCCATTTCACAGCTTGGTACCTGTCAGTTAAGTAGCTTTGGAACCAGGTAGGAGTGGAATTTGATAGATGATATTGGTTTAGTTTGTTTAGCAGGATTTGGTGTGAGACTGTGTCAAATGCTTTGGACATATCCAAAAAAAGAGTTGACACTTGTAGGCCTTCATTTTTGAGATGGTTTACTGTGTCTGTGAAGCAGAGGAGGGCTGTAGTGGTACTATGGGCAGGTCTGAAACCATGCTGAGTGGGTGACAGGATGTTGCTGTCTAGGAGATAGTTTAGCTTCTGGGTATGGATGCATTTTTCTAGGATTTTAGCCAGGGGGGAGAGTAAGCAATGGGTCTGTAGTTATTAAGTTCAGTGGAGGTCCCGCCTTTATGTATGGGTGTAACATAGGATATTTTCCAGAGTTTGGGCACATAGTTTTCAACAATTGATCTGTTTATGAGAGTGGAGACTGGGATAGCAATAGCATCTGCTGTGAGTTTCAAGAAATAGCTGGGGAGTAGGTCGGCTGCTGTTGATGAGGTCTTAGTTTGGAGAGCATGCTTTTGATTGAAGTGGTGGAAACTGTTTTGAGGGTAAAGCTTGTATTAGTTTTATTTGTGTTGGGGGGGATAGTGAGGAAGGAACTGTCCTGTGATACTAAGGATAGAATTGAGTTCACAAAGTGGGAGTTGAATTGTGTTTCGATGTGAACTTTAGTGTCAGGGGTGGTTGGTTTGGGGGTAGCCTTTTGGGTGGATTTTACTAGCTGGTTTACATTTTTCCAAAATTTTTGCGGGTTGTGTTGGTATTTAGTTTGTAATGTTGCATAGTAGGATTTTTTGTCCAGCCTAATGCATTTTTTGCACGTTGCAGTTCTTGGTACTTAGTTAGGCTTTGTGTTTCTTTGCTTTTTTGATAGTAAAGCCAGGCAGTGTCTCTAGACTTGAGGATTTGTTTGGTTTCTTTACTGAGCCAGGGGTTTGTAGAGGTTCTAACCTTGATTTTGCGCAATGGAGCGACAGTGTCTAGGTGTTGTAGAAATGTTTTGTTGAAATATGCTACAGCCTGGTCAAGTGGGAGGGTTTTTAGGGGGGTCCAGTCACAGTTACAGAGTAAAGTGCTGAGGACCTCAGGAGAGAATTTTTTTGTGTTTCTAGTGGATATATAGTTAGTGGTTTTGCATATGCTTGTTCTACTACGTATAAAGTATATTATGTTGTGGTCACTTAAGGTGTCTGGGAGACTGCCTGTGTGAGGGTACAATGTGGGGTTGTTAGTTAGGACTCAGTCAAGGATGGATTCCCTTTTAGATTTTTTATCACATCTAGTTAGAATTTGGACTAGCTGCTGGTAGCCATGGAGATTTATTAGATTACTCGGTGGTTCTGATATACAGGTGAACCAATCTAGGTTGAAGTCCCCCAGAATAAGGGTTTCTTGTGAGTATGTGGAAGAACACCAGGATAAGAAGTCTTCAAGGCTAGCAGGTGTATTGCCAGGTGGAATATAGATCACAATTGTGGTGATGACCTTTTTAGGGTGAAGTTGAAGTTGTGAGATAAGTATGTCCCAATTATTGGGGGAGGAGTAGGAGTTTGGTAATTGACGGACAGTTAAGTTTGACTTGAACAGTAAGGCAGTTACACCCCCTTTACGAAGTGGTCTGTCTTGTCTAATGATATTGTAGCCGGTAGGGAGAACTTCTGAGTTAGCTATGTTTTTATTTAGCCATGTTTCTGTTAAAGCAACTATGTCTGGGGAGTAGTGTGCTGTTTCGGCCTGGAGTTCAGGTATTTTATTTTTGATACTTCTAATATTAATATTGGCATTAAAAGATGGTTGGTTTTGCTGCTGTTGTTGATTTTCCCAGGGATGAAGAAAGTGGGGATGTTATGTTCTGACATTTGTGTTGGAGCAGTTTGAGTTGGACAGGATGGATTTGGGCCTGGGTTGGGGTGGATATCCCCACTTATGGTGAGCCTGGAGTTAAAATGGTTATACAGATGTTGGAGTTTGGTGAGGAGTGTGAGAAAGTATTGTGCTTTTTTGGAGTAGGAATGAGAGCATATGTGTTTAGTCCTTAACTGTGGGCAGAATATTATTATAATGTGTGGTGTCTGTATACGAGAGTGCATAATGCAGTGTTGTGCTACTAAGTTTAAGGATATTGCTAGAGTGATAACTTGTGGTGTTGTAAAGAATTATGAGAAGACAGACTAGATTTAGTTGCGTGATAGTCATGGTTATAAAATTTAAGTTGTTTCTAGTTGAGGGGGTCTGAATAGGAATTATAGGTTTGAACTAATATGTGGATGGGGAAGTAGTGTGGGTGATGTAAAAAGTGCCTAGTGGGAAGGAGAGTGATTGGGCGTATTTTGTGTGGAGCAAGTTGGTGTGGTATAATGTGATATGACTTAAGGAGCTGTGATTGGTGGAGGTGATGTGACGGTGAGCTGTGGGTGTGGCTTTGATTACTATAAATGTAGACGTAGTGGGGTGGGAGGGAATAGGGGGCAGGGCAGGGGAGCAGAGAGAGCCTGAGCGTTAGCGAGGGTGAACAGAGCGGGGCAGAGCCAACCAAGACAAAAGAAAAAGTATTACTTTACAAACCTGAACACTTTAAAAACAAATTCCTGAGGTCTAATGGCTTACTGGCAAGCAGAATGTAATTGCTGATGAGCACCTGTATCCTGGTGGGAAACTAGAAATTTAAAGATGGCTCCATGCTCAGCAGGATTCTAATATATACTTTGTATTGGGGGAGGGAGATAGCACAAGGGGTGTAAACCAGGTGGAATGCAAAGAAACCAGAGAGGCAATCAGTGGAAATCAGTGAAGGCCTCAGAGGGGGTAAGTAATAATTCAAACTACCTGTAAAGTGAAGGAGAGAAGAGACAGCAAAGTTTATTAAGGTTGGGAGTGTGTCTTCACATTGACTTGCTGATTAGTAACCAGTTTGTGCACAGATTAGAGTAGGGAGATACATTAGCAATGAAGGGGAATGTATAGAGATGCAAATAAAGAGGTGGGCCTCCAAGTGATACAAACTAAGGCAGAAAGCACCAAGAGGGCTGTTTGATGGTTAATTTAGTCACAGGGATGTGAATTAAATGTATACTGTCTATTGGACAGTTAGGATTACTGTACTAGCGGGGGGGGCGACACAAGGCTACAACAGTCAGTTTTATTAACAAGCTGAGAACTACTAAGAAATACTGCTAATGTAATAGCTTCACTCTCATAAAATATACAAGTAGAATGCCTGGGTGGACTGACCCTGCTCTTGAGGCTCAAAATGTATATCCTTGTTTAGATTGCAGTACTGATTCCTTCTTATACTGTATGGGTGGAATGGTAGCCGCAGACTGCATATTTGCTTGAGTGTGCTCCTGCTCTTGAGGCTCAAAATGTATATCCTTGTTTAGTTTGCAGTACTGATTCCTTCTTATACTGTATGGGTGGAATGGTAGCCGCAGACTGCAGATTTGCTTCAGTGTGCTCCTGCTCTTGAGGCTCAAAATGTATATCCTTGTTTAGTTTGCAGTACTGATTCCTTCTTATACTGTATGGGTAGAATGGTAGCCGCAGACTGCAGATTTGCTTGAGTGTGCTCCTGCTCTTGAGGCTCAAAATGTATATCCTTGTTTAGTATGCAGTAGTGATTCCTTCTTATACTGTATGGGTGGAATAGTAGCCGCAGACTGCAGATTTGCTTGAGTGTGCTCCTGCTCTTGAGGCTCAAAATGTATATCCTTGTTTAGTTTTTAGTACTGATTCCTTCTTATACTGTATGGGTGGAATGGTAGCCACAGACTGCAGATTTGCTTGAGTGTGCTCCTGCTCTTGAGGCTCAAAATGTATATCCTTGTTTAGTTTGCAGTACTGATTGCTTCTTATACTGTATGGGTGGAATGGTAGCCGCAGACTGCAGATTTGCTTGAGTGTGCTCGGCAAGCAGAATGTAATTGCTGAGGAGCACTTGTGTCCTGGTGGGAGACTAGACATTTAAAAAAGGTTATATTGTAAAAAAACATACAAAGAGCCATATTATGCAAAACTTCTATTGGCCTGGAATTTCCAGAGATGTAACAGGGTACTGCAGGACCTGTGAGCAGTGCCAAAAGGTAGGCAAGGCAGGAGACAAGGTGAGAGCTCCTTTGATGTCTTTGCCTGTGATTCAGGAGCCATTCAGAGGGTAGCTATGGATATTGTGGGTCCTCTGAGTACCCTAAGTTCATAGGTTCATAGGTTCATAGGTTGGTACTAGGCTATCAGCCCTAGGGCCTATACAAGCCTAGCCATAACAATTCCCTGGCTATTTCTTCCCACATTATTTTCTTTCCTGGACCCTTGTCTAGCAGGGCGACTGACGTGATCCCTGGGGTGAATTTCCTTTCTCCCATCCAATTGTCAAGGTTCCTCTTGAAGAGGTCCAAAGAGGCACTCTGCTTGACATGTATGGGCAATTTATTCCAGAGTCTGAGGAGTCCCTGGGTCAGGAACCTATCCCTCCAGCATGTTTTGTTTATTGTGATGACAAGGTTTAGATCCATGGAGCGTGTAGCTCTGAGGGATTGGGATTTCTTTAAGTGTAGCATGTCCAACAGCTCTGGGTTTGACATGGCCTTGTATGTTAAGCAGAGATCGCCTCTGAGTAGACGATATGCGACAGAGTATAGCTGGAGTTTTTTAAGGCGGTCAGCGTAGGGCATCTGCTTTAGGCCTGGGAAAAATAATATCCTAGCGATTGTAGATTATGCTATACGATCCCCTGAGGCAGTGGCTTTGTCCTCCATTGAGGCAGAGAAGGTGGCAAATGCTTTGCTAGAGATTTTCAGCAGGGTAGGTTTTCCAAAGGAAATATTGTCTGACAGAGGTGCCAATTTTATGTCAGACCTGCTGGCTTGTCTGTGGAAGTCCTGTGGGGTGAAGCACATGAAGACCACCCCATACCATCCCCAGACTAATGGTCTTGTTGAGAGGTTAAACTCTACAATCAAGTCCATGCTACAAGCATTTACAGATGAGTTTAAAAGGGAGTGGGAAAAATATTTGCCCCATCTGTTGTTTGCTTACAGAGAGGTTCCCCAGAAATCCACAGGTTTTTCACCCTTTGAGTTGCTGTATGGGCATAGGGTGAGGGGACCTCTAGTTTTAATTTGAGATGAGTGAGAATGTGAGTGTGAGTCTCACAAGGAGTCTGTTGTGGCATTGTCCTGAACCTCAGGACAAGGCTCAGGGAACTCATGGGCCTGGCCCAGGAGAACCTGGCAGAAGCCCAACAACAGAAATAGGTGTGGTATGACAGGATTTCTTGAGCTAGAGAGTATGCTGTAGGGCTGCAGGTGATGGTTCTTGTTCCTGTCAGACACAACAAGCTGCAAGCAGCTTGGAGGGACCCTACAAGGTGGTAAGAAAGGTAAGTGATGTTAACTACATGGTGGAAGTGCTAGGCAGATAGCAGGGGTACAAATTGTACCATGTTAACATGATGAAAGCTTACCATGATAGGGAAGCCCTTGTGCTGAGCATTTGCAGTGGATTGCAGGAGGAGTCTGAGAGAGATCTTGTGAACTGATCTCCTCAGTGTGGCTCAGGCTGACACCTCAGTGTACCGGGTAGCAATGTCCCAGCAGCTATCTCCTACCCAGGTTTGAGAAATCTGAGAAGTGTTGCAGGAGTTTGGGGGCATGTTCACCGGGAAACCAGAGAGCACCCACCTGGTGCAGCACTAGGTGGATACAGGACCCCAAAGGCCTATCAGGCAGGCCCCTTATAGGGTGCCTGAGAGAGTCAAACAGACTCTGAGGGAGGAAGTACAGGAGATGTTGGAACTAGGGGTGATTTAAGAGTCCAACATTCCCTGGGAGTCACCAGTGGTACTGGTGCCAAAGAAGGATAGCAGCACCAGGTTCTTTGTGGATTACATGAAATTAAATAGTCACACAGAGGCAGATGCTTACCCCATGCCTAGGACAGATGAGGCCCTAGAGCTGCTGGGTAGGGCTAAGTATCTTACAACCATTTATCTTACCAAGGGTTACTGGCAGATACCCTTCACTCCCAGTGCTAGAGAGAAGTCAGCCTTTGTGACTCCTTTTGGCTCATATGAGTTCACAAAGATGCCTTCTGGGATGAAGAATGCCCCAGCGACTTTCCAGAGGCTGGTAGATCATATCTTAGCAGGAGCAGGAGGGTTTTCCCTTGCTTACATGGATGATATTGCTATCTACAGCCATTCCTGGCAAGAGCACCTTCATCATGTCAGGGAGGTGCTGGGCAGACTACAGAGGGCAGGATTGACCATAAAGCCAAACAAATGTCAGGTGGGTATGGCAGAGGTCTCCGACCTAGGACATAGAGTGGGGAGTGGTGAGATAAGGCTAGTACCTGCCAAAGTGGAAGCTATTCAGGCATGGCCTGCACCTGTTACCAAAAAGCAGGTGAGGGCATTCTTGGGGACAGCAGGGTACTACAGAAAGTTCGTTCCCAATTATAGTACCATAGCTGCTCCCCTCACAGACCTGACAATGAAGAGCAGGCCAGATAAGGTAATGTGGACCCCAGCATGTGAGCAGGCATTTCAGAAGCTTAAGGAAGCTTTGGGAGGACCGCCTGTGTTAGCCAGTCCAGACTATAGCAAGAATTTGTTGTGCAGGTGGATGCTTCAAACTATGGGGTGGGGGCTGTACTTAGCCAGATTTCTTCAGTGGGAGAAGAGCACCCAGTGGTTTATTTCAGTCGTAGGCTCCAACCCAGGGAGGAATGCTATGCAGCGGTAGAAAAGAAATGTCTAGCCATAGTGTGGGCACTACAAAAACTTCAGCTTTATCTGTATGGAAGAAAATTCACTGTGATGACAGATCACAACACTCTAACATGGTTAAACAGAGCCAGTCAGCAAAATGCCAATTGCTAAGATGGAGTCTGGGGTTGCAAGAATATGATATGTCAGTGCAGCAACACAGTGGGAGTAGCAATGCCAATGCAGATGGGCTCTCAAGACAGGGAATGGGATGAGGTACACCCAGACAACATGACACTCTCAAGCAAAGTTTCTCAAGGGGCACTTGAAAAACTTGCTTGAGTTCCCCGGGGGGGGGGGGTGATGATTGGAGAGAGATAGGCGAAGGATGCCAGCCTAGTCAAATAGAATTTGATACATAATTCTATCAACTGTATAACTAAATGTAAAATACAGGCTTGTGTTTTTAAATGTAAGAAAACACTGTAAAATGTGAACTTCAAGATTGTTGCAACATTGCCATCTGCTGTAAGGAAAACCAAGCCAAGTAATTCAAATGTGTCATTTTAAGCTGAAAAGATCTTATGAATCTCTTTAATGTTTTACAAGTGGGTTCCAGTGTGTCTGGATGAAGGTTTCATGCCCATTGTTTTAAGGCTAAAGTTTATGACCAGAATTTAGATGTGGAAGGTGCTTTATTGCTCTAGTTTCTGTTAGAATATACATATGGAATGTCTTCTATTGATGTAAGTTTCTGTGCAGGTGTTAGATTGCTAAATAATGCAGTTTGTTTGCCTGGGAAAACCTAAGTATCAAAAATGATGTAATTTGGGGAGGGAACCAGCAAACATGTTCGTTAGTAATGTTTAAAATATTATTTCTCACAAGAGACTGGGTGCATTTTGACTTTGGACATCCAACTTATCATTACTCTGCCTTATGCTCACATGTAAGTTTTAGCACTGTGATTTCTTGTAGGAATAGTTAAAGCTAGTAAAGATTAATTAAGTTTTTTTCTTTGAAATCAGACCTGTCCTACTGTATTATTTTAAGTTTCTGTGTGATCTCTGTGTGCACTTAAGGGAAATTGTACATTACTGTGTGTATTAGTTATCCTTATCACTTCTAGGAGATGACCTCCCTGGTATTAGTGGTGAGAATTGAGGCTCCTTGATTGCTGGGCCATGGCATGGTCGTAACAGAACCTATGTGGCACATGTCTGCAATTACACTTCTTAAAGGCTATTATCAGTGAAGCAAATATTAATTCTTATATTTAGCTTGAATTAAGAGCAGAAGGTTACTTGAAGTCTCTAGATTACCATAGCAAGAGGAAGGCTGTGGAGAATTGAAAATTCTGTCAGTACTCCTGGGAAGTGTGTGTAGTTTCGGTGCATGTGTGCATATGTGCGTGCGTGTGTGTGTGTGTGTGTGTGTGTGTGTGTGTGTGTGTGTGTGTGTGTGTGTGTGTGTGTGTGTGTGTGTGTTGAAACTTATATTTGAAACCAAGAGAGATCAGTGAGCAAGGGCCTGGAACTACTTGGCCAAAGATGCAGCTCAGTAACTGGCCTGTATACTGTCCAGTTTGGGTGTGGATGTTGGAACCCCATAACAAGAACAACAGTGCAAATTGGGGCCTGGTTGTCGCTTGTGTATTAATTACAAAGACTCATGTGCATCTTCTTGCTATTTACTTTATCCATATTTGGAAGTGGTGTGATACAAGCTGCAATAATACCAGCCATCTTAATTTTAGAGGATAGCATCCTGCCCTCTGGATGTCTCATAAATGTCAGTGGTACATGTGTGCCATCACATTTAAATTCAATGGTGTCAGCCCATAGTCACACTATCACCAAAAATAATTTATCAGTAAGATGACATGATAGATACATTACACATCTACCTCACAAATAATATAAAAGAAGTTTCTTCTAACAATAAGTCAGTAATTAGCTTCTTTCAAAAATAACCTTCATATTTATATGTGAAGTTGAATAAATAAACTGGCTGTTAAAGTGCTCAAGCCTTTTGAATGGTAGTAGGCAATTACATTCCCTAAAGGTGTGCACAGCTTTGATTTTTTAGGACTTCATTTTTCTCAGACATCTCTTGAGACAATCAGTTTCTTTGGGGAATTTATTTCATGTTGGAAAATCTGATCTTCCCATGTTTGATCAAGCAGATTTTGTCAGTTTAAAGGACTTATGTTGTAAAACCTTTGGTTGCTATTTTATCTGCAAAACCACTTTTAGGGCTTCAGAATCTTTTTCAAAAACTTCATTATCTGACTTTCCATAAAGAAAGGGCCAGCCTCAGGACAAATCTATCTTTTATACATAATGACATTATATAATCTAATATTTTTTCCAATAAACATCTATATTAAATTATCACATATGGCAGGCAATCTTTCATTTATATAAATGAAAAACAAGCATTGACACCACTTTAGTTGCAAATATTATACATCACAGGCACTACTGAAACAACTGTAGTTGCAAACATTATACATCCCTTATAATCTATACAGTCATTGTCATTTAAGCACTGTTGAAGTTATGGGAAAGAGTAGTGGAAGCTAGGGTAAGAAGGGAGGTGATGATTTGTGATCAGCAGTATGGTTTCATGTCAGGAAAGAGCACTACAGATGCGATGTTTGCTCTGAGAGTGTTGATGGAAAAGTGCAGGGAAGGTCAGAAGGAGTTGCATTGTGTCTTTGTGGATTTAGAGAAAGCATATAACAGGGTGTCTAGAGAGAAGTTGTGGTATTGTATGAGGAAGTTGGGAGTGTCAGAGAAGTATGCAAGAGTGGTACAGGATATGTACGAGGGTAGTGTGACAGTGGTGAGGTCTGCAGTGGGAGTGACAGATGCGTTTAAGGTGGAGGTGGGATTACATCAAGGATAAGCTCTGAGCCCTTTCTTATTTGCAATGGTGATGGACAGGTTGACAAATGAGATCAGACAGGAGTCCCTGTGGACTATGATGTTTGCAGATGACATTGTGATCTGTAGTGAGAGTAGGGAACAGGTGGAGGAGACCCTGGAGAGGTGGAGAGAAGAGGAATGAAGGTCAGCAGGACTAAGACAGAATATGTGTGTGTGAATGAGAGGGAGGATAGAGGAATGGTGAGGATACAGGGAGTAGAGGTGGTGAAGGTGGATGAGTTTAAGTACTTGGGATCAACAGTTCAGAGTAATGGTGAGTGTGGAAGAGAGGTGAAGAAGAGAGTACAGGCAGGATGGAGTGGCTGGAGAAGAGTGTCAGGAGTGATTTGTGACAGACGAGTACCAGTAAGAGTGAAAGGGAAGGTGTACAAGAGGGTGGTGAGACCAGCTATGTTATACGGGTTGGAGACAGTGGCACTGACAAAAAGGCAGGAATCAGAGCTTGACGTGGCAGAGTTGAAGATGTTAAGATTTGCACTGGGTGTGACAAGGGTGGACAGGATTAGGAATAAGTATATTAGAGGGTCAGCCCATGTTGGAAAGTTTGGAGACAAAGCCAGAGAGTCAAGATTATGTTGATTTGGACATGTGGAGGATGCAGAGTATATTGGGAAAAAGATGCTAAGGATGAAGCTGCCAGATAACAGGAAAAGAGGAAGGCCTAAGATAAGATTTATGGATGTGGTGAAAGAGGACATGCAGGTGGTTGGTGTGACAGAGCAAGAAGCAGAGGACAGGAAGAAATGGAAACAGTTTATCTGCTGTGGAGACCCCTAACGGGAGCAGTCGAAAGAAGAAGAAGATGGTTCATTCAAATCCTGCCTCTTACACCTCGTTCCTTCTCTGCATATACTGTTCACACAATTCCCTTTTTTTTTCTATGTAGTTTGCTCCATCCCTTTTCTAAAGATCCCAATTCCAGTTGTTTTATTTCTGTTACTATATTCACTACTTCTACTAAAGTTGATCTACACTTTGATTTCCATTTTCTAGTAATTGCTTTTTTGGCAGCCACAATAATTAGACTCAGCAAGGTTTTACTATGTCTAGGCAATTCTGATTCTGTATCATAGCTCAAAAAAATCATCTCTCCAGTCAATCTAATCCACTCACCCAGCATCTCTAACAGAGTGGTTCGCAATGAATCCCTAAAGTCTGCCAGCTCATTACACTCCCAAAAAATATGTTCCCAGCTTCCTCTTCCTTGCCCGTCACACCTCCACCATTTACTATCCACCTGAGGGAAATTCTTTGGAGTCTACTTGGGGTATAAAAATACCTATATAAACACTTCCAGGCAAAGATCCTAAATCTTCTAGACTTTGTTGCATATTTGGGAGATACACATATATCTCCAATTGTGTCTTTGTGAATTGTTTATTCATTCTCTCTTCCCAATCCTTTCTAAGCCCCTCTGACTGATTGTTATAATTATCATGCAATATTTTATATGCTCTATTAATTATTCCTTTTTTTAATATCTGCTTCTGTTCTTAATTTTATTGAAAACTCATCCAGTGCTGGTCTTTCATTTAGGACCCCCTCTATTTCTTTCTCTTTGCCTATATTCTGATATCAGTCCTTGATAGGGAAGGCAATCTTTAACCAGCGGTCCAAATAAATTATTGGCCTCTTCCCATTCCATTACCTTTCCCTTTCTAGTTATTTGCTCCAAATACCTTGGTTCCTTTGCCAATTTTCTCCAATAAATTCCAGCCCCCTCTTGCCTATTATCTGTATCCCTAACCACAGTCATCCCTATTGGCAGAATCTTTTTTCTCCATTCCCATGTTGGATTAGTTCTTAGAATACTCCCTGCTATTTTATGAATATAATACTCTGTATGATTTTTGCTCTTCTCCTTACGAGTCTGCATCCAAAATCCCAGTCTCTCCTTATTTCATGAGCTTCACCCCCTGTATCATCATCATTCCTTTCCACTTTCAATTATAGCTTTCTGCTTGTGCTATGTATAAGATCCTTAACTGTATTGCTCTAAAATACCCTCTCAAATTGGATAATCCTAGTCTGCCTTGCTCTGTTGGGAGAGTCAGTTTATCCCACTTGACCCTTGCTGTCTTATTACAGAATCTAATCTTTTTATCATTTTTTCAGTCTCTTTTTCTTCTCAGATAATGGAAATCAAAGTGAAATTCTTTTTCAGTGCGTATATGTCCCTAGGCAAGTCATGTACACATCTGAATCCCTGTGTGAAGATGGCCAGCTCTTTGCTTCATTTACTAAGAAACATTTGAGTCGGAAAGTAACAACGCATACCAATCAAGTTCACTTTGATGGAATCCAAGAGAGTAAAAATCCTTTTTTGCTGCACATAACTTAAATAGTTTTAAAGGTTAATATTTAAGATTTTGAAACACTTAACAATAAAATACAATGGTTCTCAGCCTAACATTGTCCAATAACTGTTATACAGTTATCTGAATAAATGAATGGGCTACCAACATAAGATCTAAAAATTGAAAAGGCCAAAAATAAGCATCTAGCTATAATCAGGATGAACTATCTAAATAGCCCCAACAACTGTTATTATTGCTTCAAGCAAAATGAACTGACTAAATAGCCCCAATAACTATTAATACAGCTTGATTCTAGTAGGATTTTTTTAAATCCAGAAAGACCTGCCTAATAGCTCCAGCAGCTATTGCCACAATTAAAGTTAGAAAGATCTGGTGAAAGGCACCAACAGCTTTTAGAACAGATTCCATTAGTTGCTGGCTCAAATATCCGCCCCAAAATTTGTTATAAAAAGTAAAATTATAAAAAAGATCCTGTCTATTGCCCCAGTTGCTGTCATTATAACTAACTGCAGTCATTTGATCTCAAGCCATCCCTAATCTCAGCTCAGTCAATTTTCTTTTTTGGAAGACTTTGTTTCTAGTGGCTGCTACATTTGATAGAAAAATTTCTGACTTACAAATCCTAATGTGTATGGATCATTGTACAATTTTCCAGAATGAAAGAGTTTCTTTAACTCATTCAAGCCTATAGTGCATTAGCTTGCTATGGCATCCATACATTTTTGTGTCTGGCTTCTTTAACAAAGCGAATTACCGGCTAATAATAAGCAATAATAGAAAGTGTGAGGAGATATTGACAAAATTACATTATGATTGTTAATCTAGGATGCCCTGCAGAAGAGAAATGAATCACTGTTTAGCATTTATTATTCATATTTATATATTTATGTTCATATTTTCATACCTGAGTGCCTTAAATGATATTGAGGGGTATGGTGTGATATGCCATGATGGGAGACAGGAAAATTATTTATCAGTGTCCTTTTATATCACTCCATATCTGAGATATTGCTAGTTGTTTGTTAGTAATTATGAAAATAAATATGTCTATATTTCTTTATTACTTTAAAACCAAGTGACTTACAACTTGTTGCATGACATCAGGTGAAACATTACATGTTGATGAAAAACACTATATTTGAAATTTGCACTGTAGGTTGCTCATCTTGAGGAATATATAATTCTTTTACTTTACTTTTTATTATTTTTATTTTATTATTATTGTTATTGTATTATTGTTATTATTTTTTTATTATGCTTTTATTTTACTGGCTGTTTACTCTAGACTTTTCACTCACTCGTATTTGAATACTGAAAGATTTCTGATGAAGTTCCAATAATAAAGAATGAAAGCACTCAAATCAGAAATTTGTTTTTCTAGTTCTTTTTCCTTCCTTCATTACAGTTTTTTTTATTTTACACAGTATTCAGTAGTACCTTTTGGATAGTTTTAGTATACAATATAATTATTTTTATCTATTTATTAGCGTTTGTTTACCGGGACAGTCCACTGGGCTTTTCAGTGGAGGCCTGGGGGAAGAAAGCTTCACAGGAAACACAGTTAGAATATATAATGCACAATGGATAAACTTATTACAAAGCAACACATGTAGGTATCTAAAAGCACACTGGAGAAAGTTATTACAAAGTGATTTGAGCACAGTTGACATAGCACAATGGGTAAACATTATATCAAATGTTTTGCAAACATATAGCAGAGGTTCTAAGCTTCAAATACATTAAGAGACTTGAAGCAGCCACGTTATGGGAGTGATAGGGTATAGGAGGAAATAATGGGGAAGATATGACAAGGCAAGGTTAAAGAAATAGATAGTGTTAGAGTAAGTGAGTAAGGGTGAGAGTCAGAAACAACTAGAGATGTATGACTGGGGAGAAAGTTCTTAATAGTAAAGGGTGAAGAAAGAGAGACTGTGAAGTAAGGTAGTATACTTGAAGTGAACTTAGAGTAGAATATTAGTTGAAGTAGCAGATTATGAGAATGTTAGGAGGGAACTGAGCAACTAGGTTATAGAAGGAAGAAGCTTAGTACAATTACAAATCCAGGTAGAGTGGAGGTGATTATGAAGAGGTGTTTTGAAGGAAACAATGCTTTGTGAGGTGCAAATGGGTAGAGAAAGGCTGTTCGAGGTTTTAGCTATTGCCCAGGAGTATAGTAGATGACCAGTAGGCAGTCTGGGTTTATCAATTCGCAGTAGGTTTTGGTTTTCTGTTCTTAAGGATTTATTGGGATTATAGTGAGAAAATAAGGAATTTAGGGTAGGGCAATCCTGAGGTTTTGTCAGTTTTTTGTGTGTGGTAATTAGTTGGACATAGGTGAGGTAGTGAGAGAACTCAAGCCAGTTTAGTAGTTTTAGAGGAATACTGTGGTGGCTGGAAATGCGTCTGTTTGTTGCAAATGTAGCTATTTTGTTATAGCATATTTCTAATTTAGTTTTGAGTGAGGACTGGAAGTTGGTTAGCAATGGGGCACCATGAATAAGAGAAGGAAGAAGATAGAGGGAAGTAAGTACTTGTCTCATAGCGATAGAAAGGAAATGTTTTTGTCTGTAAAGAAGGCCTAATTTTTTATGAGTCCTACCAATGTTATTTTGCATGTGTAGGTCAAATTTTAAGTTTTCATCAGTTATGACTCCCAGCAGTTTGGTGTGGGAAACTAGTTCAATTTTTCTGATGCTCAGGGAGAGTAGGTCAAATTGAGAAATGTTGATGCATGTATTTTTCTTTGGAGTGAAAATTATGATCTTGGTTTTACTGGGGTTTTGTGACAGATGGTTATTGTGGAGTCACATCTCTATGACAGAAAATGCAGTTTGAGTGATGCATTGCAATTGTGTTAAATTTTCAGAAGAGCAGATAATAGTCGAGTCATCAGCATATTGTACATGAAATGATGAGTTAAGGTTGTTGATAAAAACATTAAACAGAAGAGGTCCTAATATGGAGCCTTGAGGAACACCAGTGGGGTTGTGAATATATGGCAAAACAGAGTGTTTCCATTTTGGGGCGGCTCGTGCTATCATACTGCCAGACTGCAGCCCTCCCACCTAGAAAAAACAAAAGAAAAATTTGTAAAACAAGAAAACAAAAACAGAAGAAAAAAAATCACGAGTCCTGACTCCTCTGTGCATACAAGGACACATTAGAGAACTCAGACTGCCTTTATCAGCATTCCGAATACAGACAAAGAGGTACCCAGCAATCTGTGCTGTGAGATACCCAGGAATCTGTGCGGTGACGACCGCACAGAACAGAGGAGCTCTGGACTGCTTCAGCTGCAGGCAGAACCAATGAGGACTGAGGGGTGAGCTGCTCTCGCGGGACTTTCACTGCTGCATGAGCTTCGTTCGTGGATTACTGCTGGACGAAGGCTTCAGGTACATGTTTGGTTGCTGGCTGGATTGTGGGCTTCGTTTGTGAAATGGGTAGGACATTTTTTACAGCAGGTAGGTGAAGCCTTCATGACATGAATTATACTGCTGGACAAAGGAAGGGTGTATGTGTGTGTGTAAAATGCCCCTGTTGCTATATACTGGTGGCTAGAGAGAACAAATGGTGGTGGGTAGAGATACTCAGGCTTGAACCCTGTACCTTGGATGCAGGTGGCAAGGACCTGAATTCCCTACCCACCACCATTTCTAAACAAATTTGCAGATTTTTGCCTCATATTTGTTCTGTTCCTCATAAAATCTGTGGTTTCTGTATCTACATTTTTCCTTGCAAAGTCTGTAGTGCAGTGGTGCACTGGTAGCATTGCTCCCTAACACCTACAGATTCTCTGGTTTGAACAGAAGTTGTAGCAGAGAATAAAATATAAAATTGCAGTACAGGTTGATATATCACATATTAGAGTGACAGCAGAGATATCCCATAGTAGAGAATTCATGTGAGCTGCAAAAAAGTAAAAGAAAACTACTGATTTTTATTAAAAGTAAAGAAGGGTGGGTGGGGTCTTCATGTAGGGTCTTGGCAGAGGCAGATCCATGAGTTAGACAGGAAGTTTATTAGTTATTTGTTTAATCGACTTATGTGTTTGATGTTTATTACATTAGTAGGGTGTTTGTTCCAGGCTTGAGTTGCAGAGTATTTATATAAAAGTCTGTCAATGGTTTTATTGTGCTTGTAAATATCTAGGAGATGTTGGCCAGAGCTCCACAGTGTATGATTTGAGATGCAGTAAGATACTAGAGAAGAGAGTGAGGGTAGGCAGTGGGGTTGTTGAGTACAGAGTGTGTTATGTGTAGCTGTGATAGTAATAGCTGTTGGGGAAATTCTAACCATTGTCGTTTCTTTAGTGCAAGGCAGTGGCGAGAGGTGTAAGGTTGATTTGTGGCAAATCCTGCAATTGTGTTATAGATTTGCTCGGATAAGTGTGTTAGGATTGGAGAGACATAGAGTAGGCCAGTTAGTAAGAATGCCTGAGCCAGAGAATTTTTGGATTCTGAAAATGACAAATAAATTAATTAAAGCCTGTATTGCATTTTGTTAACTGTATTTATTTGAATTGCTTGCTGCTTCATTTTTGCTGATTGCATCTGTATTTTTTTCTCCACTTTGAAAGTCTGTACTACTACTGCCTTATATAGGCTAGATTCGGACTTGCTGAATCTAGACTGCTTGGTATCACTGTGCTCTAAACCAGCCATCTTACATTAGGAGGGTCTCCCTGCACCCTTGTGGCAGAAATGTGTAGCTTAGCTTCCATCTGAAGTGTGGATTGCTGGAGAAAGGCTTAGTTTGGGGCTTTCCCACCGGTAGTTTGTTTTAAAACTGCTGAATATCACTTGCATTTAAGCCTTGTGCTTGTGAGGGTTTGCTCTCAGTTAACTGCAGCTGCTCAGGGTTTGTTGACTTTAAACAGAGATCTGGAGTGCATCTGAATTGAAATCCAAGACATCCACTGCAAACAACTGAAAAATAAGTATAATTATAGCCTGTATTGCACTTTAACTGTATTTATTTGAATAGCTGCTTCATTTTTGCTGATTGTGCCTGCATTTTTTTCTGCACTTTGAAATTCTGTACTACTGCCTTATATAGCACAGGCTAGATTCAGACTTGCTGAAACTAGAAGTTTGGTATCACTGTGCTTTAAATCAGCCATCTTACACTAAGAAGGCCTCCCTGCACCCTTGTGGCAGAAGTGTGTAGCTCAGGTTCCATCTGAGTTAGGGATTGCTGGAGAAAGGCTCAGTTTGGGGCTTTCCCATGGGTAGTTTGTCTTAAAACTGTTGAATTTCACCTGTATTTAAGCCTTGCATTTGCACCTAGCTGTGCATTGCACAACAGGGGGTTAATGCTGCCCTGTATAGACACCTGGAAACTTAAATTTTTCCTAGACATCTGTCAATAGGACCTTCCCAAGTGCCCTGTTGCTCTGCAGGCAACTCAGCTGCACACTGAGTAGCATCAGCATAGCTCTTCACACTAAACCATCAACAGAATAAGCCCCTGTGTTGTTTCTACATCATTAACTGATCTAACTGACTCACTTCCCAACAGTACTACAGTATAAATCTGCCATTATGGATGGTCATTTTCCCACCATTTCTCCAGCCAATCTGATTGACTTGGGCATGCTGAAGCAATGTAGTAATTGCCTCATATACTGACAACCACATTGTCCTGATACAAAGAAATATCATATGTGAGAGATCAAATTACACTATCAATTTGGAAACAATCCACATGTAACAAAAAACAAGACATCAAACAGGTTGTCAGCTCACGCACTTCACCTCTCTCACAAGTTCAGGACGCAATAAATTAGCCCATATACCCAGAGGTATTTACTAGAAGTTTAACAAAAGATCAGAGACCTCCCAGTCGCAAATTATCTGCAAACCCCTCAGCATGTATAGAAACCACTGCACGTAACAACACACACATCAATGTCTCACCAAATAACCCCTAAGGCAAAACACCTCAAAACCTAATGTCTTGGTCATAGGAGGAGACTCCATATTGAGGCACACAGATGTCCCCCTCACCAGGCTGGACAAGGAGAAGGTCACAGTCAGCTGTCTATTGGGTGCCAGGATCCGTCAGATCATGCTTTCACTCATGTCACTCAACAACGAGTACCATTATGACTCTGTCATAGTCCATGTTGGGGTGAATGACTTGAGACATACCTCCCTGGACTACATGAAGAGACACATGAATAAACTCTCAAATTATGTGTCCCAGGCAGATGTGAACCTAGCCCTAAGCAGCATTCTACCTTCACCCAGGATGATGCCACAAAATAAAAAAAATAATTGATTTCAACAAATGGCTTAGCTTCTGGTGTCATTCCAGGTGGATCCAGTATTTGTCAGTCTGGGAAGACATGGTCTGCACCAGTCTCCTCTAGGCTTTCGGATACTGGCTAAGGTGCTTGCCTCCCCCATAGTGCCTTTTTTAGGCAATTTCAAAAAGGCAAAATTTCAACATAGCAAATCCACTCAAGACAAACTGAAGGTTCTGCTGCTTAATGTTAGGAGTCTAAACACAAAACTGCATTCCCTGGAAGTACTCCTCACCTTTGAAATGCTGACTTCTGTGCAGTCACTGAAACATAGTTCAAGGCCACAGACAGCACCCCAGCTGTGCAAGCCTACAATGCCTTTCATACTTTCAGACCTCAGAATGAGTGTGAAAGAACCAAAAGTGGAGGTGTGTCCATCCTCATTAAAGCCAAGTGCACCTCGAGATTGCTCAAACTGTATGACTCTTTCTAATTACTCCATGCCCAATTAACTATAGGCAAAACACCCTACCACATCATTGCTAGTATAGGTCCCCCTCCATGAACCAAAAAAAGCACTCTGCCTACCTGGACTTACTGGAGTCACTCATCATACAGCCCAACACCTTAGTCGTGGGAGATTTCAATTATCCCTCCATCAACTGGGTAACATATATGAGCTCAACCAAACTCACCCAGAGGTTTCTGGACTTTGTCAACATAAATGTTCTGGAACAGATATTCTGCAACCTCACAAGGGGCTCTAATATTCTTGACATAACATGGGTGGTCACTACACTGCCCCTATGAGATGCCCTCCCTGGTAAGGTCTGACCATAAATCAGTCTCATGTGAAGAAATTATTCCCACACCCCCAAAGGAGTAAAACAACTAGGGAACTTCTCCAAAGCAAACTTCAGCCTACTAAGTGATGGTATAAAAAGTTTTATACCCACTGCAATCACAGGCAATAAAGACCCCTATGCAGGGATGTACACAAATACCCTGGATAATCATCTCACCAGCTGTATAGACTCAGCTGTACTGGATTAGAAGCAGGCCCACCTGAAAAAACAAGCCACATTGGTGGACATCTGGTATAAACAGATTGTATAACAAAAGGAAGACTCTGATGTTCAAGAATAAGAGGCAACTGCCTCTGCAGAGTAAGAATTCCCTCCACAGACTGAACGACAAAATCAAAAGCCTAGTAAAGTCCTCTAAAGTTAATTATGAAGCTAAAATAGCACTCCTACCCAAGGTTAATCATAAGGCATTGTTTAGATATGTCCTAAATCTAAAATAGAGTGCCCAGCTATATGCCAAATTAGTAGTAGATGGTACCATTCACACTATATTGGAGGAAATTGCCAACCTGCTAGCTGACAGATTTGTGCAAACTTCACCCCACCAGCCATACCTCCAAAGCATACCTTACACAAGTTCTCCATCTAGTATCTCTAGAGATCAAGTCATATCTGCACTATCCAAGGTCAAAACACAGCTTCAATGGGACCAGATAACATTCCAGTTTGCTTACCCACTTGCCATTATCTTTAACCCATAGACTAAGAACTGGCTTTGTACCAGCAGAATGGAGAACAGCAGTAGTAATCCCCTTGCATAAAGGGGGGCCCATCAACCAACCGTGAGAACTATAGACCCAACAGGCTAACCAGTCTCATCTGCAAGGCCATGGAAAGGATTATCATGGACCTTATCAACAAGGACATAAGTGACCTTCAAACTTTAGACTCAACCCAGTTTGGCTTTGTTAAGGGTAGATCGTGCTTACTGAACCTGGTAGAATTCTTTGAGAAAGTCATTAAAGCCCTGGATGAAGGTAGATAGTGCATACTGCCTATCTGAACCTAGCCAAAGCCTTTGATGCAATCCCCCACTTGGCTATTATTGAAAAACTCTCCTAGCTAGGTGTTAACCCTTACAACACTAGATAGGTAGTTAACTGGCTCACCAGCAGAACATATACAGTCAAAGTTGATGACTCCACCTCTACCATTAGACCTGTCACCAGTGGAATATCTCAAGGATCTGTACTGGGCCCTTTACTGTTTGGAATCTATTTCTTGGAAGTCTAAGCTAAAGCAGACGGCCTTTGGCTTACTAAGTTCTCTGATGATTGTAAACTAGGTGCAATCATTGAGGCCCCAACAATGCTAACATTTTACAGGCGGGGCTAACACAAATAAATGATTGGTGCCAAAGTCACAGTCTAAAACTAAATGCAAAAAAGTGCGCTATTACCCATTTGTCAAACCGGAATTCCCCACTAATTGCAATATTGACAGCACCCCTACAAGTTCAAACCCAGTGGTGTGAGATCTGGGAACACAGTTTGAGAGCAGTCTGAACTTTGACCACCAGGTTTCCTCAGTGGTAAGGAAAGCCTTCTACATTGTGCATCTCATAAATAAAGGCAACACATCCAGATCTAAGGATATTATAACCTCCACTTAACTTGATCCTAATCAGATCATTAATAGAGTACAAATCTCCCTTCTGCATGTATCTCACCAGACACCTCCAGCAACTGGAGAGACCACAGAGGCTTCTCACTAAGAAGATACAGGGCCTCCAATCCATGATCTATGTGGACAGACTGAAAGCCCTGTCACTGTACTCTGTATCATATAGGCTACTGAGAATTGACTTGTGCTTGACCTACAAGGCAGTCTCTGACTCCAACCTACTGGAAGTGCTGCACATCCAAAAATCAAATGGCATTAGAGTCACTTGCTCTAGGGATCTCAACCTTGCCAGTGACATTAACAGAATATGCTGGATAGACAGGTATGTCTCCCAGAAACTGTCACTACTCTGGAGTAAACTTCCAATTCATGTGAAGCAGAGCTCCTGAATAACCCTATTCAAAGGCAACCTGGACAAATAGATGGGCGACTGTAAATTCACCTTGGGGGTGGCACCCATGTCCCTCATGGATGCGGGTAGTCAGTGCTGATCTGTAAAATACGTCCATCTAGCCAAGAACAATTGGGGCAACCCGGGATTAACATAGCTAGACTTGTAAAGGCTCTAGGGCTGCTAGCCTAGTAACCTCCTATGAACCTATACTAACAGTGCAATCTGCCACAAACATTCACAAAGTGCAAACTACTTTTAGAAAAACTTGTAGAGACAAATATCCGTACCACTCAACCTCTTAGTATAAGAAATCTGGACAAAGCCTAAAATAATGTGGGGCTAAAGTCCAAACATGAGGGCAAATTTTAAATGTAGCTGTTATTAGCCTAGAAATCTGCTAGAATTAACAGATTTATATTAGTATGTGTTTTCTGAAATACATAAAGTCTGAAACACAAATGTATGTCATTATTTACTGACTTTAGTTCTCAGTGATTTGTCAGAAAACCACAAATTTTATAAGGAACAGATCAAAAATGAGGCAAAAATCTGGTTGTAGTGTTTTATGAGAGATATGCAAATACCTACCACTGACAACACCTTCAAAGTTTTAACTGCCTGCTTATCAGTAATAGAGCAAACCTACTACTAAGTTCATAGATATACCAAATGTTAAAAATGGGACATTATCCACCCTTAAAATCTAAGCTACAAATTAAAGAAAAACAAGCTTCTCTGTTGCAAACAGTCATGAAAAAGGCAAGACACTCATCAGACCGTATTTCAAAACAAACAGGTGAACATATATTCTCAAAACTGGCTCTAGCAATATGAAACAAACTCCAAGGAGAAGCCAAGAAAGTTATCACACTAGGAACATGCAAAGCAAAAGTGCAAATACTACACGATTCTAAATGCCTATGCTTTAGAGATAATGGCTACATTATGACTATGCAAAAGTTTGCTCACACATAATATAATTGTACAATTCAATTACTTGACTATGTTTCATTTTAGTTGTGCTCAATGTCTTGTTACCAAGATTTTTATATGTCTCTTTGCCCCATGTTTGTCCCATATATGACTTGTATGTACCACTGTAAGGCTGTACATTATGATGCCAATTGGTTCAGGTTGTGGCTGAAAAGCATCTGCTGACAAGCTCACCCACCTGGTTAACAAACTGAAAATAAAATAAATAAATCTAGATGTATATAAATATATATATATATATATATATATATATATATATATATATATATATATATATATATATATATATGCATTTCTTGTTATTATATTTTACAAGAAAGGCATTTAAGTGTTAGTTTGTAAAAGCTTAGTCACAATGAGAAATGTTTAGGTATTAGAGATGATGTTAACTTAGTTTAGATAGGCTGGTTACATTATGCTAAAAATTTAGTAATAGTTTTGTGTGTGTGTGTGTGTGTGTGTGTGTGTGTGTGTGTAGTGCTCTACTCTGTTGATATCCATATTTTGAGGTGGAAGATGTGGCAGGAATCATTATATACAAAGGCATTAAAATGTACAATTTTCCAAGTGCCGGGGGCACAGTAATTAGCCAGATCACAAAGCATTTAGTTGCGAAGAATTATTCTGTAAAGTTTCTTTCATAAAATTTCATATATATATATATATATATATATATATATATATATATATATATATATATATTAGGTTTACTGTAGCTACACCGCTGGGACAGTTTACATAACTTAAAAAGTTTACTGAACATGTCAGCATCCATATTGAATTCATCACACCCAGCTCAACAAAACTATAAATATATAGTACTAAGGCATTATTTCTCAAATTATTATTATTGTAAAATTAAGTGAAGGTTTACTTTTAATTTACCTACATCCCTGAGTGAATAATATAATTTGAGTTTAAATTAGCATTACAAAAAGAGAAATCTGTGGTAGCCCTCGAAGTCTCAGAAAAAGAAAAAACAGTATGCAACCTATACTAGGTCTAAAGCAAACAAAAAAGAAAATCTGCAGTGTGGAGGGTGTGATGTCACTTCCTGAATTATAACAAGTACAACGACAACTGAAACTGAATATTTCTGCGAGAACGCCGATAAGTGCGTCTACCAATAAGGAAATAAATGCGATAACCAAGCTATGTATCAATCGCGTTTTAATATAACGTAAAATAATAAAGTGGACAATTCCAAACTAACAGACAAACTGATGGCAAAAATGACAAACTGGTAGAAAAGAACAAGCAAACAAACAAGCTAGTTGCAAACAAACAAGTTAGTTAAGCGCTTTCACACAAAAAAACTGGGCTTCATCAGAACTGGCTTTCAGTTATTACATCACCAAATTTAAGCTTTTTTTGGTGCCAACAGGAAGTTACAAATTTAAAGTGATATGAGTACTGCACATAAAGGTATTTCATAGTCATAAACCACCTGTCAACCATACTAGTACAAAACTAATATAAATACAAATGTAAATAAATAAAACTTGTAGAATACAAAAATGTCTAAATAAAACTACTAAATGCATCTGACTAATATTCTGATATGATATTATTACCACAGATACAACGAATTGTAATCTGTGGAATGAATAAAGTTGATATGAAATAAAATGTATTCTGTGCCAACAATAACATAAATACGTAATTGTGTTCAGTACACACTATAACACAGAATATAACTCAAAATGTAACATATATTGAACAATGCTGGACACAATGTACTAACACTATATTATAAAAAAGAACTGCATATACTATGCATAAAAAATTCCATAAAAATACCATAAAAATACATTAAAAAGTATAAATAGAACAAACATTGATAAACTGATTCCTAAAAAAAATATTTAAAATATTTTGAAAAAACATTTAAAAATTTTTTTTTAAAAAAACTCTTTCAAAAAATATATATTATAAAAGTTCAACATATGTTACATTTTGAGTTATATTCTGTGTTATAGTGTGTACTGAACACAATTACGTATTTATGGGTGAAAGCGCTTAACTAGCCTGTTTGTTTGCAACTAGCTTGTTTGTTTGCTTGTTCTTTTCTACCAGTTTGTCCTTTTTGCCATCGGTTTGTCTGTTAGCTTGGAGTTGTCCACTTTATTATTTTACGTTATATTAAAACGCGATTGATACACAGCTTGGTTATCGCATTTATTTCCTTATTGGTAGAGGCACTTATCGGCGTTCTTGCAGAAAACTTTCTGAATTATCTTATGCACCTAGTTCACTTAATAAAAATCGAACTGCAAAATATAACTGAAAAATATGTGCTACAAAATAATCAAATGGAAAACAGTAAGTAGTCCACAGCTGAGTTAAAAATGGAATATTCTTTATTGAAACACACAAACACTATGGTGTTAATGGGGAAGGTGGACTTGGCTAAAGGAATGATTTTAATACTTTTATTGCTCCTAACAGAACCACCCGCTGTAACTTCTCCCTTGCTCCAAACAACCTGATTATATATAAATAAGGAATGTTTTTTGAAGCTGTTCATTATACTCAACTAGGATCGCTTGTTTGTGTGTTTCAATAAAGGATATTCCATTTTTAACTCAGCTGGGGACTACCTACTATTTTCTATTTGATTATTTTGTAGCACATGATTTATAGTTATATTTTACAGTTTGATTTCTATTAAGTGAACTAAGTGCATAGCATAATTTAAGAAGTGAACATCACACCCTCCACACTGCGAAGTTTCTTCTTTTTTTTTTTTTTAATTAGCATTACATCAACAACTAATAGTGGCAAATTATATTTTTCTATTAATTCCAATGTTAAAGGGGTCCTCTTCCCCCTTTAACTTCCAAAGGGTGGAGATAAACTGCCCTTACAAACAAACAAAAATTAATGGAAATACAGTTTTGTTCTGTTGATCAAAAATATGTGTCTTGAGGCATGAGCAATTCATTCTTAAAATCATACAGTTGGGTTTTAAGGTTGGATCAGAGAATGCTTTGTAGGTCAAGCACAGATCACCACTCAGCATCCTCTAGGAGACTGTGAATAAGCAAAAGATTATGAGGGGGTATGCATCAGACTTTTTGCCTACACCATTCATTCTTTTTGTGAGGTACCTCTGTGGGGTCTAATTCATATAATCAAAGTTTAAACTCTGCAAACCCCCATTCATCAAGCTGACAAGAGTGAATGTTCTTTTAAGCGAATGTTCACATCAGCAAATTATTACAACAAGGAATGGAATTACTTGGCCAACATCAGGACATTTTCCCTTTTACCCACTGTAGTGTAATCTCAGAGATGGTATATATTGGTGGGGGAGTGTGGGAGTTACAGACCCCACCTTGGTGGGTTTGACATACTGCGGTGTGTATGATGGTCGCTATGTTGGCCAAGTAATTCCATTCCCTGTTGTAGTAATCTGCTCACTTAAGTGAACGTTTGCTCTTGTTGGCTTGATAAACAGAGGTTTGTGGAGTTGAACATTCAATTATATGAAACAGACCCACCTTTATGGACACTCCAGCTGTTGCATATGCCTGGTCAGATACATATCAAAGGGGGTGCTGTATTCTATGACTGGTTTAATAAAGGCTGAGTACAACCGAACAACATCCTTGGACCTAGGTGCCATACCTTTGCATATAAATTGCACAACATAAAAAGACGTACTTACTACAGTGTGTGCATGATGGTCAAAGGCCAAGTCACTGTCTATGTGTATTTGTAAATCACTGACCAATGGCTCTACTGTCAGTAGTGTATTATCAATGTGGTAATTTGTGGGGGGGGGGCTAACTTTCCAAAAGAAATTATTATGCTCTTCTTGTCATTGAATATTAGACTATTATGCTAACACCGATTATTAGTCAGTATCAGGCTTTCATGGAGAGTATTTGTGTCTCGAGGGGATTCAATGATTGCACCTAGTTTGCAATTTTCTGCAAACTTGGTCAGCCAGAGGACTCTGACACTAGCCTTGACTTCAGAGAAGTAATGCAAAAAAGCTATGGGATCAGCACTGAGCAGTAAAGGGTTCCACTGTGACTGGACTTTTTGTAGAGGTAGACTTCCCTATCTTGACTTCTGGAGTCCTATCATTGAGCTAGCTGGCTATCCCGAGGGCGATGTATGGGTTTGTACCTAATTTAATGAAATTATGCACTGTGCCAGAATGGGGTGTTTTATTAAATGCCTTTGCCAGGCAGTACACATAATTTTGCCATTGTCTATTGCTTTGTTGACCCCCTCAAAGAAGGCTACCACGACAGTAGACATGACCTGCCCTTGACAAAAAACAAATTGAGTTGGTTCCAGTGTCTGAATGTTTCTGATGTTGTCATTTATCAAATGCATGATTATTTTTTCCAAGGGTATACATATGTGACCAGTAAGGCATAGGATTCAATAGTTTCCTGGGTCTGTGGATGGCTTGCCCTACTGCAGAGGAATAGCAGTAGTGGTCCTCCATTCATTCGGCGAATAGCCTTTTTGGAGGTTATGGTTAAATGGTGATTCTACTGGGCCCAATAGGTCATGCTTCTTGCTATTAAGGAGGCATCCTGGGATATTATCAGGTCCCAACGATGCAGTGTTTTTGGCCAAGGAGAGTGCCTTGAGGACCTGTTTACTATTGATAATTGGGAGAATAATAGTTGGCGTATTTCTTCTTTTTTTTGTTGTTTTAAAACTTTTATTGAATTATCACTTGTGACATGGGCAAACTTACATTTATATTAAAGTGATCAAACTATATTAACCCATTTACATTTACAAGCATTATGCATCATGTAAATTGTTAAATATCATATAATCAATGCAACGTTACATAAATTGTTCAATTCCTTCCTTCTCTTAAACCTCGTTCTTTCTCCAAATCATTTTCAGCATGCATTGTTCCCATCATTTTTATTTACTCCTACACGTTTCAAAGAATATACAACTTTTTGTTCTTTTATCTCTGCTACACTATTCACTGCTTTTTGTTCAGATTATCATTTCTGTTCTCTAGCAACTGCTTTTTTGGCAGCCGAATGAATTAAGCTTAACAAGGCCTTCCTGTTTCTAGGCAATTCAGATCCTGTATCCCAGCTCAAAAAATAATTTTGCTAGTTACACACATTTATGCACCCAGTACTCTGTAGTGACATTTTAAAGTCTGCTAATTCATTACACTCCCAGAACATATGCTTCCAGGTACATCTTGTTTCCTCATTACACCTCTAACATTTGCCATCTGTCTGGGAAAAAAAAATCTTTGGAGTTTCCTTGGAGTATAAATGTACCTATGCAAACACTTTCAGGCAAAAATCCTAAATCATTCACATTTTGTTGCATATTTGTGAGCCATACATACATCCTTCCATTGATTCTTCGATAATTCATATGTAATCTCTCTAGCCAATCTTTTGTTCATAGGTTCATAGGTTCATAGGTTCATACTAGGCTATCTGCCCAAGGGCATTTATAAGCCTAGCCCATAGTTATGTGGCTTTCGCCACATCTCATTGATTCTTCTCATTGATTCCTATACTTATCATGGAATATTTTATATGCCCTATTAAATATTTACATTTTAACAGCAACTTCTATTCTAGATTCAGTTAAAAATACAACCAGTGCAGGTGTTTCATTTAAGATTCTGTCAGTCATTGGATCATTTTCCATCTTAGGTAAAACACATTTTGGTCTATACTCTTGAGTACAATCCCTGATAGGGAAGACAATCACTAGCATGTAATCTAAATATTTTCTTAGACTTTTCCCATTCGATTACCGTTCCCTCTCTAATTATTTGTTCCCAGAACATTGATTCCTTCACCAGCATCCTCCAGTAAATCCAAGCCCCCTTTTGACTATTCTTTTCACCCCTGATTGCAGTCATACCTGTAGGCAAAATCTCCTTTCTCCATTCCAGTGTTAGTTCGTTGTATACTTTCTGCAAATTTATGAATATAATATTCTGCATGACTGTTGTTAATCTCCTTAAGGATTCGGAATCAAAATCACATTCTTTCCTTATTTCTTTCATTAACCCCTGCTCCATCATCACCCCTTTTCTCTGAGTTGTAGTTTTCTTCTTGTGTTAAGTATAAGAGCCTTAACTATGTAGCTGTAAAATATCGATTCAAATCAGATAATCCAAAACCTCCTTGTTCTATTGGGAAGATCAACTTTTCCCACTTGACTCTTGCCCTCTTCTCCTCCCAAATGAAATCATGCATCTCTTTATTAATTACTATACACTTTTCTTCTGTTTGATAAAAATATGCCTGACCTGTGTATAAAACCAAAGAGACTAAACATATTTTTGCTGCTTGCATCTTGCTATCCCTATCCATAGGAAAGAGCTTCCAGTTTCTCAGTTATTATATTATCTTTTCTTTAGTATTTTCCCACCTGTCCTTAGGTGCTATAACAGAAGCCTTTTTAATCCATACTCATAAATATTTTATTTTATCATGTCCCCATAAATATTGGTATTGATGAACCAATTCATGTATGGATACATACTTTATAACTATAGCATTTGTTTTATCTTCTTTAATTTTATACCCCCCCCCCAAAAAAAAAACAGAACTCTCTCATAATGCTCCATAACACACTATGTTGTTCTTTTCTGGTTCCATCAGCAGGAACAAAATAACATCACCTGTGAATCAACCCAGCTTTTCTTGTACACCATACCAATTCTATCCTTGAATTTTTGAAACCCTTATTTTCTTTGCCAATGGTTCTAAATATAACACAAATATCAAAGGGGAAAGAGGACACCCCTGCCTAGTTCCTCTTTTCAGGCACAACTTATATGAGAGGAATCCTCACAGTTTGATTTTTGCCCCCAATCCCTCATATATCCTTATAATTAACCTTATTATTGTATCAGAAATGCAAATGCTTCCATTGCCCTACTCATAAAATCCCAGCTTACTCTGTTCAATGCTTTTTCTGCATCAAGATACACCAATAACAAAATAATTTTCTTACATTGTACTTCCCTCTGGATCATTATTATTTGTCAATGTTTGCTTTCCCTAAAATAAATTGATCCATAGCTATCAAATTTGGTATTACCATTGACATTTTTAACCATTATAGACAACATAACACTTTATATTCATGGTTTTAAATTGAAATTGACCTATGTAAAGCTGGATCAGAAGGGTCTTTGCCATGTTTGGGTATTACAGCCAACACAGCTTTTCTTTCCAGGATGTCAGTGCCTCCCCTTCTTTTAAAAACAGCCAAACAAACCCTTCCAGATCTTTTTCACCGTTTTCCCTCCTAGTTTTGAAACTTCCACAGGAATACCAGCTATTCCTGGAGACTTCCCTGCAGATTGGTTGTACTTCACCATTTTATCTCATCTCCTGCTGTCTTAACTGTTAGTTGTTGAGCCTCATGTTCCTCTGACCTTGGCATATTTAAGTCTTCCATAAATCATTATGCTTATTATTATTTTATGTCCCCACTTCTCTACTTTATACACATTTTCATAACATTTCTGAAATATCTCTAATACCTCAACAAGATTGCAGGTTATTTTTCTTGTTATAGCTCCCTAAGTTTGATAACAATCCCTTCTACTTTCTGTTCCCTAAGCTATTATGCCCAAAGTTTTTGAGCTCTGGAGTTATTATCAAAAAAAAAAAAAAAAACATTTGCTTAACAGCAATCTTTCTAATCTCATGCATATTATTCAGGTACTCCTTTATGTCTCTTTAGCATTCTGCCTCTTCTTGTTCTTTGAGATTCCCTTATTTTGTAATACTTTAACTTTTGTCAGACCCTCTAAATAATTCTTATTACTTCTTAACCAGGTCTCTTTTTCTTTTATTTCTATAATGTTTTAACCCCCACCTTCATTTTATCCCACTAAATAGCTATAACTTCTGGAGTACTTTCTATCTTCCTTAATAACTCCTGGATAATTTCCACTACCCATTTATTAAATTCCTCTGTTTTTAACAAGCAGGTAGGGAAGTGTCAGGTTCTTACCTTTTCTTTATTACCCTGCATCTTTATCTTAGCAGTTATTTGGGGCATGATCTAAAGCAGTTATTCGAAGTATGTCAAATTTCTCAGTTAAATGCACATATTCCTGTGAAATATAATTCTGTCTAGTCTATCCCAGTTATTACACATTGGGGAGTAATATGTACTTTTTTTAGTTCATACTACAGAATTCATGTCTTTCCTACCAAATATTTTCACACATTTCTTCAGAAATCTAACCTCTTTGGTATATTTTTCCTTCTAGGCCCTCATATAGGTTGGGGTGTTTCTTAAATTGTTTCTGAGATGAGAGTGGGATAAAACTGGAGGTGAATTTTTATCAGCCAGTAGATTTGCTTTATCCTTGCCTCAGCACTAAAGGCTCCATTTACAACTAGTTCAGCAAATTGTTATGTATTGCATTTGAGAGAGTTGACATAGCTGAAGAATGCTTTATGATTGTCCTTAGCTTGGGAGGTTATTTTTAAGTTCCCTTAGCTTCTTATTTAGTTTGATAAGGAAGTTTTTACCTTGCTGGGCATTGTTCTTCCTATTTTTGGACATGATTTTCTTCCTTCTTTTGTGTAACGTATTGATGCTGGGATTCTGGGCGGCCATGGTGGTGCAGCGGTTAGCTTTGCCACCTCACAGCAAGAGGTTCTCCGGTTTGATTCTTGGCTGGGGTGCCTTCTGTGTGGAGACTGCATGTCCTCCCTGTGGTTGTTTGGGTTTCCTCTGGGTGCTCCGATTTCCTCCCACATGCCAAAGACATGCAGTAGGTGGATTGGACACTCTAAACTGGCCCTACGTGTGAGTGCATGCATGTGTGTGCCTTCTGTGGAAGGTTGGGTGCCAGGCTGGCAACTCAACACCATAAAACTCCACTGCCAATCATGAGCGGACAGGTGATCAGCTGTGGTGACCCCTAACCGGGAAAAGCCAAAAGAAGATTGATGCTGAGATTCTACTAGGGTGGCTTGTGTTTTGAGTTTGTCCTTTGGATAGGTACAACATTCTGTATGCAGCTATATACATGATTGTAAAGGGGTTTTGTGAATGATTCCACATAGGCAGTAGTGTTCCCTAGGTTTGAGAGAGCTTTAAATTTTGCCAGTGTGTCACTTAAAAGTCCAAAGTTTGTCTTGAATAATTCCTAAAAAAATCGAGGGTTAATTGGTGTCATGGGCTTTAATTTATTTTGAAGGACCTGACCAGCAAGGATGTTACACATATTACACATGTGGGGTGTAACATTCTTCAGTGTTGGTTAAGACTAGGTCAAGGATGTTTGTATCCCTAGTGGGAGTTCAGACTAGCTGATCCAGGGCATTCATGTTGACTAATGCCAGAAATATTTGGGCCTGCAAGTTTGGGGTCATATGTGAACCCCAGTTTAAATTGAGGTAATGAAGTCACCCATGAATATGGTGTTGTCTTGAATGGGAAGTGACACCAGTTCATTTAAGTAAGTGGTGTGAGATTTCGGAGTCATAGAGAGACGTACAGCATGCAAAGATATGGTGTAGGACTTTTCTTATGGTGCATTATATATGGAAAGTCTCAAGTCTGTCATATTTTTGATGAACATTGAGACATCTCCACCTTTTGTCCCTTTCTGTGCAGTACTTGATATGAAAGTGTGAAAGTTATTATAGCCTTGTACTGTCAAGGAGCTATCTGTGGCTTTAAGTCATGTCCCACTAACTACTGCACAAACACCTATGTTCTTTTGGCTAAGCAGAGCTTCTAGTGAATAGTGCTTTGTTTTTTTTGTTCTGACTCCTGGCATTAATCAGTATCACCTTTAGATTATCTTGAGTTGGTTTACTTATGTTGCATGGTTTATCAGTTTGGCATTTCCTAAAAAGCACTATGGGGGAAAACAAGGTTTGAGCCAGTATTGAAAATCCTAAAGGGGACAGGTGCAGACCATCCTCGGTGAAGCAGTGTGGTTTGACAGTCATATCCTCTCAGCCTGACAAATTCAGTATCCCGCTTCAGACACCAAAATCTAAGCCAATTATTAAAGTCAATTATCTTCTGTTCATATTGTGGCATCATCCTTGGAGAAGGTAGAATAATGCTCAATGCTAGGAGTATACCAGACAGGGACACATAGTCTGAGAGCCCCATCATGTTTCTTTTCATATAGTCCAGGGAGGTACCCCTCAGGTCATTCACACCCATGCGGACTATGCTGAGTCATACTGGCACTTGTGGTTTGATTACTTGGGAGATTGCATGATCTGGTGGATCCTGACCCCTAATAGGCAACTGACCTTAAACTTATCCATGCTCATCTTGGTGAGTGGTACATCAATATACCTGACAATGGAGTCTACTATGATCAAGATATTGGATTGTGAGATTTTTGCAACTTGCGGCTTAGACGCTGAGTCACAGAGTGGCTGATTGGGTCATGGTGGGTGTTGCTAAAGTAGTGTGACAGTGAGGTTGCTAAGGATAATTATTGTGATTTCTGCATCTGGGAGGCCTTTGAGGTTTGGGTAGCTTATTTTTAAGGGCCTCAGCATGTCTGGGTTTATGTGTTTGTCCTATAGTTTGTGTGGCAAGTATTTTGTGGTGATGTGTGTTTCTGATAAACTGTTTGGTAATTGTAGTGGCTTTATGTGAGATCATTTCCTCCATAGACAGTGTATAAGTGCATCTTTCACATATTGTATCAGATTTCTTTAGAATTAAATGGCTGTCAATAAACATGAGACAGTTTCTATATTGTCTCAGGATGCTCAGTTCTACCAAGATGGCTGCAGTTCTTCTAAAGATGGCTTTTAATGACTGTCCCATACATTTTTGAACTCGGTCACTATTTATGACACTACCACTTATTCAGGAAGGCTATTTCACTCACTTACCCCAACGCATATTCAGGAAGGCTGTTCAAGTCACTCACCTGACTTTCTGTTAAATAGTTCCATTGAACCATCAACCTTGAATTCTGATATTGTATTTTTGTGTTTTCATGTATATTTTGTATATGGCAAACCTACTTAGATTTTACTGAGTCTCTCCTGGTTCCAGAACATTTCTATCATAGCCTTTTTCTGCCTTCTTTCATCAAGTCTTTCCATTTTCATCTATGTTATTTTCTTGTGTATATGATTTCTGATACGGGGCATTAACATTCTGTGTTACCATCCTCTGATATATCTTCATGCATCCTTGCACTCATGTAAGTAGTTACCATTTTCTTGAAAGGATGGACAATAGCCTCATGCTTTCTTCTGATGGAGATGATCTTTTGAATAGTTAAAATTAGTAAGAACCAGGGATCTTCCTCACATAATTTGGTTTGTGTGTCTTGGATCACCACTAGTGGAGATCCAAGCTAGATCGATCTACTCACCAATTTTTGACATTTAGAAGCTCTGGGAACAAGGGTTCGCTATCCTGACACAGGCACAGGGCCTGTTTTCTGACTTTCCCCACAAGAGCTGAGCTGTTTGAACAGGTTAGTTTATCTGGAGTGAAGAGGAACTCGCAGCAGATCAAGACCAGGTGCATCAAAGATAGGGCCAGTGCCAAAGAAATCCAGGTACAAGTATTAGAAAGACTCATTGGCTGCTTTACAAGAAGACCCCCCTTCACATAAATCCCAGCAGGTAACAGGGGGCCATTTAAATAAACCTATTTTGAGTGAGGAGTAATGTCACCAAAAACACAATTATTTGTAAGTTTGTACGTTTTTTTTTTAAACCCTTAAACAGTCAGGTTGGTCAAGGTTATTTGTGCTAGTGGTAGACCAGTGTTTACAGACCAGGGAAGTATATCTCTCGGATGTAATTGTGTCTAACTTTTATTCCAGTAGTAATGGCTGCCCATTTATTTAGTAACCATTGTCACCATCTCCTCTGATGAAAACAACATTAGTCATTTGGTTCGGATATGCAGAGTTCAAGGTTCCTTAGATTCTCCTAATTTCGTTTGGGTTTGCAAGTCTCAGCAATCACCATCCATCTCCCACTATAACTCAAAGAAAAAATATGGAAAGCAGATTATATAGAAATCTTTTAGCTAGTGGATTTGAATGGTATACATCTGATTTTAGACTCATAAGGCTCTCGTGTTAGTGATGTGTTGACTGCTCTAGTGGTTTTGGGTAAGTAGCAGTGAAAGAACATTGAACCAAAATCATGAGACAGTTGTTGGTACGGGTATGTTCATTGTATGTGGAGTTATTGAGAAGGTCCCTTGCAGGCATTGCTGATATTGAGCTAATTTTTACAGTGGCGAGTGCTGTAGGTGGATTGGACACTCTAAACTGGCCCTAGGTGTGAGTGCGAGCATGTGTGTGCCTTCTGTGGAAGGTTGGGTGCTGGGCTGGCAACTCAACATCATAAAACTCTACTGCCAATCATGAGTGGACAGGTGATCAGCTGTGGTGACCCCTAACCGGGAAAAGCCAAAAGAAGAAGAAGATTGATGCTGGGATTCTACTAGGGTGGCTTATGTTTTGACTTTGTCCTTTGTTTTCTTTGGATAGGTACAACATTCTGTATGCAGCTATATACATGATTGTAAAGGGGTTTTGTGAATGATTCCACATAGGCAGTAGTGTTCCCTAGGTTTGAGAGAGCTTTAAATGTTGCCAGTGTGTCACTTAAAAGTCCAAAGTTTGTCTTGGAATAATTCCTAAAAAATCCAGGGTTAATTGGTGTCATGGGCTTTAATTTATTTTGAAGGACCTGACCAGCAAGGATGTTACACATATTACACATGTGGGGTGTAACATTCTCCATTGTTGGTTAAGACTAGGTCAAGGATGTTTGTATACCTAGTGGGAGTTCAGACTAGCTGATCCAGGGCATTCATGTTGACTAAAGCCAGAAATATTTGGGCCTGCAAGTTTGGGGTCATATGTGAACCCCAGTTTAAAGTAAGGTAATAAAGTCACCCATGAATATGGTGTCATCTTGAATGGGAAGTGACACCAGTTCATTGAAGTAAGTGGTGTGAGATTTCGGGGTCATAGAGAGACGTACAGCATGCAAAGATATGGTGTAGGACTTTTCTTATGGTGCATTATATATGGAGAGTCTCAAGTCTGTCATATTTTTGATGAACATTGAGACATCTCCACCTTTTGTCCCTTTCTGTGCAGTACTTGATCTGAAAGTGTGAAAGTTATTATAGCCTTGTACTGTCAAGGCGCTATCTGTGGCTTTAAGTCATGTCTCACTAACTACTGCACAAACATCTATGTTCTTTTGGCTAAGCAGAGCTTCTAGTGAATAGTGTTTTGTTTCTTGTTCTGACTCCTGGCATTAATCAGTATCACCTTTAGATTATCTTGAGTTGGTTTACTTATGTTGCATGGTTTATCAGATTGGCATTTCCTAAAAAATACTATGTGGGAAAACAAGGTTTGAGCCAATATTGAAAATCCTAAAGGGGACAGGTTCAGACCATCCTCGGTGAAACAGTGTGGTTTGACAGTCATATCCTCTCAGCCTGACAAATTCAGTATCCCCCTTCAAATGACACCAAAATCTAAGCCAATTATTAAAGTCAATTATCTTCTGTTCATATTGTGGCATCATATTTGGAGAAGGTAGAATAATGCTCAATGCTAGGAGTATACCAGACAGGGACACATAGTCTGAGAGCCCCATCATGTCTCTTTTCATATAGTCCAGGGAGGTACCTTTCAGGTCATTCACACCCACGTGGACTATGACTGAGTCATACTGGCACTTGTGGTTTGATTAATTGGGAAATTGCATGATCTGGTGGATCATGGCCCCTAATAGGCAACTGACCTTAAACTTATCCTTGCTCATCTTGGTCAGTGGTACATCAATATACCTGACAATGGAGTCTACTATGATCAAGATATTGGATTGTGAGATTTTTGCAACTTGCGGCTTAGACGCTGAGGCACAGTGTGGCTCATGGTGGGTGTTGCTAAAGAAGTGTGACAGTGAGGTTGCTAAGGATAATTATTGTGGTTTCTGCATCTGGGAGGCCTTTGAGGTTTGGGTAGCTTATTTTTAAGGGCCTCAGCATGTGTGGGTTTATGTGTTTGTCCTATAGTTTGTGTGACAAGTATTTTGTGATGATATGTGTTTCTGATAAACTGTTTGAAATTGTAGAGGCTTTATGTGAGATCATTTCCTCCATAGAAGGTGTATAAGTGCATTTTTCACATACTGTATCAAATTTCTTTAGAATTAAATGGCTGTCAATAAACATGAGACAGTTTCTATATTGTCTCAGGATGCCCAGTTCTACCAAGATGGCTGCAGTTCTTCTAAGGATGGCTTTTGATGACTGTCCCATACATTTTTGAACTCTGTCACTATTTATGACACTACCACTTATTCAGGAAGGCTATTTCACTCACTTACCCCAACACATATTCAGGAAGGCTGTTCGAGTCACTCACCTGACTTTCTGTTAAATAGTTCCATTGAACCATCAACCTTGAATTCTGATATTGTATTTTTGTGTTTTCATGTATATTTTGTATATGTCAAACCTACTTAGAGTTTACTGAGTCTCTCCTGGTTCCAGAACATTTCTGTCATAGCCTTTTTCTGCCTTCTTTTATCAAGTCTTTCCATTTTCATCTATGTTATTTTCTTGTGTATATGATTTCTGATACGGGGCATTAACATTCTGTGTTACCATCCTCTGATATATCTTCATGCATCCTTGCACTCATGTAAGTAGTTACCATTTTCTTGAAAGGATGGACAATAGCCTCATGCTTTCTTCTGATGGAGATGATCTTTTGAATAGTTAAAATTAGGAAGAACCAGGGATCTTCCTCACATCATTTGGTTTGTGTGTCTTGGATCACCACTAGTGGAGATCCAAGCTAGATCAATCTACCCACTAATTTTTTACATTTAGAAGCTCTGGGAACATGGGTTCACTATCCTGACACAGGCACAGGGCCTGTTTTCTGACTTTCCCCACAAGAGCTGAGCTGTTTGAACAGGTTATTTTGTTTGGTGTGAAGAGGAACTCGCAGCAGATAAAGACCCAGGTGGTTCAAAGATAGGGCCAGTGCCAAAGGAATCCAGGTACAAGTATTAGAAAGACTCATTGGCTGCTTTACAAGAAGACCCCCTCACATAAATCCCAGCAGGCAACAGGGGCCCATTTAAATAAACCTATTTTGAGTGAGGAGCAATATCACCAAAAACACGATTATTTGTAAGTTTTTTTTGAAACCCTTAAACAGTCAGGTTGGTCAAGGTTATTTGTGCTAGTGGTAGACCAGTGTTTACAAACCAGGGAAGTATATCTCTTGGATGTAATTGTGTCTAACTTTTATTCCAGTAGTAATGGCTGCCCATTTATTTAGTAACCATTGTCAGGCTAAAGGGACCAAGAGATGATTAACGTTCTGTAACAAAAACTTTGTTAGACGTTTTATTACAGAGTTCATATGCAACAGCAGAGGGTTACCACATGTATACCATTTGGGCCTCTCTTTGACATGACTTTATGCAGACACTTTTCACATTAGCTAGTTATCGGAGTCATTTAGGTGGTATCATGTATCATTAGCTCAAAAGAGAGTCTAGTTTGGATTCAGAAATCAAAGAGTGATCAGGGTTGGTGAGTTCATTAAATATTTTAGATAGATGTAACATTTCACACTAATGTGTTCAGGAAGAAGTTCCTTACCCTTCAGAAGTTAAGTGTTATCCCTTCTTCAAATTATTTAGTGTTTGTTTTCCCCAGTGGTGTGCCTGTCATCACTAGTCTAAATTTTCTTTGTATAAAGCATTTAACAGTCAGGGTTTATTAGCAAAGGCTTATTTTCCACAATCTTTTCATACAGGTTAAACTACTGGCCTAGCTAAGGAAAGACAGTCACAGGAAGCTTATAAAAAGGATGGTCAGATAGTTTATTTGACCAACATTAGATAAGCTGTATATAACCTTATGTGGACATTCATGTCTTTCTTTTATTTTTCCAGGTATCTTGAGAGTTTTTATCCTTGGCCATTCCATAGTGGCATGTACCGTTAAGAGAGCAATAATTATGACAGCTTGCTACTGAATCTGGTCAACCAGACATTATAATTATTCAATGACATTCCAATGACTCCTAAATGTAGATTATTATCTATCATCCATTGAGACTTGGTATCCATCCAACATATATATCCTGTGTCAGTGGTTGCTTGTTCTTCCACAGTCCCTAGTTTAAACTGGCATCATTCATTAAAGTATGTAACATCTAAAACTACCCAGAAATTTTTAATTTACAGTATTGTCCAAGTTTCCTTAGCCTTGGGTTTCTCAGGTAATGAACATTGCAACTTAGCTGAGAAAGATTCAATATACTATCAAGGAAATTAAGTCCAAATATGGGTTGAGATATGCTTAACTTTGATTTTTCTGTACTTTTACAAATTAATTTTTCTGTACCTTTAGAAAATGTATTTACTCATGGCTGGTTTATGATACATTTTTAGTAGTATGGCATATTTTTGTACAATAAGTTTAACATAGTATTTTCAAGGTCTGTGATATGTTTTGTTACATCAATTGATATAGTTTAATTTTCTTTTATGATCATGAGACATGGCCTTCCACTTTTTTTCATCACCCCCCCCCTTCCTTCTTGGGCCAGTGAAACTTCCAAATGGTGGTAGTCATGTTTTTTTAGTACTGTGTATGCCAGTTATTAGTCTGTCTGAAAGGGGAGTGGGAGTGCACTACTCATTTTGGTAGAGGACAGCTAAACTGGAGTGGGCCATCTGGCATGCTTTCCAGTTTGTCAGGTCTGCCCTGGTTTTAGATCATTATGTCATTTATGAGTTATTTAGGGTGAGCTGATTAGAAAAGTTGATTTCCAGTTGTGACATATTAAGATGTTTTGTAAGTAAACTGATTACAACTTCTACAAGTGTCATTGTTTTATTGGGATAAGGCAGGCATGGGGACAAATGTACTTTGCAGCACAAACACAATTATCACTGACTTTTTATTGGAAAGTAGTATATCCTCTCTGAATCAGTCCTATTTATTCCTTGATCACTGGGGCATTCAACTCATTTTGGTGAAACAGTCAACTAGATTTCTACCCTACCTTCCCTTTTCATTCATGCAAGGATGGTTACTGCAACCCCCACCCACTTATTATATTCTTCTCTTTCTTTCCTGGACTAGCTCATGCTCCTAAACAGTGATACCAAGCAGTCATCTAATGGTCCATATGGCCAGCTGTCAGTTTGGCCAAGAAGTCAAAGGGAGTACACCACTCATTTTAATACAGGAGAGCCCAGACCAAAGTGGGCTGTCTGGCACACTGCCCAGTTTGACAAGGCCATTCTGTTTTTTGATTATTGTACTGTTTCTAAGTTACTTAGGGCATGCTGAATATGAAATGGTGTTTCCTATTTGTGATATGTTGAAATGTTTGGTAAATAAAGTGGTTACAATTTCTACAAGTGCCATTGCATTATCTGGTATAAAGAGGAAATGGGACAAAGTCTGTGAATTTGACAAGCTTCATGAGTCATTAAAAAGAAAATAGTTTGTGGTTTAAAAATAAACAAGGGACTCGATATTAATAGAAGTAGACCAAGGGTCATCAGAAGATATAGCTGCATGTACAGCAAAGTTAAAAGCGTTAGCAGAAATAAAAGTGTGTAACAAAAAAATATGAGTCAAATGAAAAAGTGAAATGAAAACATGGTCCATCAGTAATGGAGAAGAGAAAGACTGCAAGCATATATAACTAAAACCAGGACTTCCTCTACACATTATATCTGCCACAGGTTGTACCTTGACTAGTGTGCATTTAATCATACTTCTTAGAATTATAAGATATAATATAATAATTTTCTAAAGATGCATGAAAAATGGTTGAGTAAAATTGTACAGATTCTATCTGTAATACCACAGATACCAATTTCAAAAGGTAAAGTAAAAAAAAAACTCCTGAGATGTGCTAACAATAGCTTAGAAATGCAGTTTCAGAAAGAAGATAAAATTTGAGGCTGGCCTGAGCAAAAATCACTTGTAAAGAACAAAATCCATCTGCATGTTCCTTTAAAGTGGAAATATTTCATAAGTAGGACTTAATGTCAAAAGAAGATAAAAATGATAGTTTTCAATTAACTAAGAAAATTAATGCTTGAGAGGATACTTTACACATATGTGTGAATAGTAAATAGCACAAAAGAACAAGAGGTATAACATAGTATGACTGCACTGATTATGCTCAGAAATCAACAAAAACATGAGCTTCTTGTTTATTTTTCTGACATCAGAAATGTGCACAACAACCTTGCCATGCACCTTTCAAGCTTGTTATGATCTGTTCTCATGGTGCTGCACATCCAGGTGCATAAACTTCTGACTGTTAGGAAAGCTGCAGGGATTTGCCACAGTGAAGTGTCTGACAGCCTTTAAAACTGTTGGCTGATCAGAGGTAATCTTTGCATCTGGCCCCTGTCTGGGTAGCAGCACTAAATGTGTTGCAGCTTTCCAAACTGTAAAACACTTCACATTCCTGCACCTGTTTTCTCTGAAACTTATAACACATCAGAACAGCATGTAATGAATTTATGCTGAGTTTCCCTGATGATAAACATAATATCATATGTTCTCAAATGGATGTCAAAATGCATCTATCAGTTTTATTTTTCTTCTGTTCTTGAGATGTATGTCTTAACTTGATAAACTGGTTATGATCAGAAATCTGATTATAACCCCTTTAAATTAAGGTAATGCAGAATTCTGCTGTAAGCAGTTCAAAATATATGAACAATTCAGAAGAAAATATTACTAGAGTATCTTAGTACCAAGATATCCATGGAATAGAGCAGATATATTTTCTGTTCAGAGGGATAAGTATGTTATATATGAAAATTATTACAATTACCCATAAGGACCAAAAACTGAAAAACACAACTAAACTTTGGTTAATATATTAAAGTCTATATTCTTGAGACAACGGATACCTGATGATCTCATATCTGACACTGGCCTGCATTTCAAAATTCAGTAATTTTGAAGCTTTGTGCATGGGTGAGGAATCTAGACATATTACACCCTCTCCACTCTAACCATAGCTAAATAAACAAGTGAAAAGGACTTTTGAAACAATGACAAATCTTATGAGGAAGAGCTGTTGCAAAAGCTGAGGGCTGCCATCTCACAGTTTTGGAATATAGGAATAACTCACTGCAGTGAACCATTTTCATATCAGCTCAGCTGTTAATGGACAGAGGGTTTGAAAGCAAATAACCATGATTCATGAAAAATCATTAAAGTGCAAAGAAAATGCTGGAGAAAAAATTCAAATGAGTCAGAAATTTATTTTTGAAAGGTACTGTTTAAGACTACACAACCTGCAAACTAGAGGCAAGGTAAGAATACAAAAGGTGCAAATTTTTAAGAAAGTTTGCAGCTTGAGGTCGAAGTTGATGGTACAGCAGCTGAACTGGGGTCCTCTGATGTTTCAATGGAAGATGGAACATAAACATTTATATAAGACAGGTGCACTCAAATCCAAGGGAAGAAGAGGGGTCTAGAAGTGTCACATGAAGTAGTGGTCTTGTAGCAAAACAGTGAGTTTGAGCTCTGTGATGGCAGAATTGCAAAGAGTGGCTCCAAAATATGAGTTTCCAAATAAAAAGATACAGTACAGCAAGAACTGCCCCAAAAGGAAGAGCAGAACTTAAGAGAGAGACAGAAAAAGTCCTATTAAATTCTCTCCAGAGAGCTCTAGAGAGCTCAGAGTCACATGATTCTCTACATTAATAACATTAATAAAAACTAAACAACTTAATAAAGACTGGATAATTTATTAAAGTCAAAACAGCCTTACTATAAATCAAAGGCTTCATTAGACTATAAAACATTAAAAAGGGACATAAATAACACTCTCATCCAAATCATATTACTTGATTCAGGCAAGAACTCAATGTTTCAGTTTCATTGATTTTTAAAACACATTGCTCTAATCAACCCTGGACTCACATAAGCACTGAATATAATTTTCTATGTTACCTCTTTTTTTACCCCTTTTCACTCCCCTGAATCATCCTATAGCCTTGTACCGCTGTACCTTCATCATTAACAGGTCTGCCAGCTACTTCTTTAACTCCCCTGGCCTTCTTTATTGGTTGCATGCCCAAAGGACATTTGAGAAGTGGTGCAGAATGGGTGCATGCAGCATTTCATCCCACCTCTGCCGGAAAGCAACCATTTTCCCATTCTCGTCCCCTCTCTGTGCACTACAACCCCTTATTTTAGTGTTTCCAGTCTCCACCAGGGATCACTTAATGGGGATGTCCACATAACCCTCCTCCCACCAGTAATGGTAATGCCCATCCATGCCTGCTACTCTGCCTGTCACCCACAATTCTAATTAATCCTCATTTGGATGGGCCATAGTTAGGGCTTTATCCTTATAGGTACCAGCGTCGCCCACCTTATTTCTTTTACCTCCTGTAACATTTCTGCAACATCCACACTCACATCTATGCCTAATACAAAAAAAACTTCTTAAAATATTTGCAGTTACATTTATGTTTTTCTAAAGCATTCATAACATCTCCTGTCTTCATGGTATATACATGCTCATCCTAATTGACTTTCCAATATAAAAAAAAGAGATGTGAAGTAATGTGCATAAATAAATCATATTTTTAAATTACAATCCAATTATCTTGGGCAATCATATGTTTGATTTATTGAGCTAGCCAACATTGAGAAATGTAGTAAAATAAACCTTCAATAGCAGCAACCATAGTATTTGTAGGTACCTTTACTACTTTCTATAACCATCTTTTCTTCCTTTTGATTTGATTGATATATATCACGACAACTTATTATTATAAATCTTTATGTTAGAATATTGATTGAAGTTGAAGAGTCAGTTAAACATTGATTCTAGCATAAGAAAGAATATGGATGCAATTTGTGCTTTAAAAGATTATACTAAAAGTTAAATGTGTCTATTGTTTTTAATGAAGTGGGCAGACATAATGTTGTTTTTTTTTATTAAAAACAATGTTAATTTCTAAGCCCATCCATCTGCCCTAGATTTAGAAAAGTCTTGTGAGTTTGGAATTAGAGAAGTTTTAAGTAAGCCTGTTAATAAGAAGTTGTATAATTTTTCAGATAGTTTTAATGAATGTTGAATATTACAATATAAAGTGAATGAAATACTTATTGATATAAAAATTATTATGGCAAGGTCAATTAAAAAAGTTGAGAGAGTGCATAGATTGACTGATATTGTGTTTTATGATTTAATGAGGGAGGGTTTGCTTTCTATTAATTAATTAGACTATGCTATTGTTGATAAACTAAGGTTAAGATACTTTTTGTGTTGTATGATTTAATGCAGGATGGTTTGATTTCTAATAATTTATTGGATTATTTTATAGTGGATATACCAATGGTAGGGAATTTTTTTTTTGGTCCCCTTGGGTCTCATGGTACCAGCCAAACATCCAATGCCCCATGACCACACTGGATCTACCAGCCATCCTTTACTCCTGGGCTATTCTAGTATTTGCTCGGGTTAGTCATGGATTCTAAGGGTATCCTTACACCCCATCTTCATCAACAATGTCCAAGGGAAACTCCACCTTATTGGCCATGCCTCTCTTTAAGGAAAAACATCAATAAGTAGCATGTCCTCCCAGGACAGCCATGGCCATGCCTCCTTCCCATTCAGTCAGTAACCAGAGCCATTAACTTGAACCCAGCTGAGCCAAGCTGTGGTTTGGCCTGTAGGCCTGTAGTAAGGTCTTTATCCCTCTACACTACCTGAGCAGAAGGCATTTTTTGATGTATCAAAAATATGTAAAGATGTAAGGGAACTGCTAATGCAGCTATTTATAACTGCATTAGGGACAGAAATAGAATTGTTGTTGCTTATTATATTATATTATAAGTTTTTTACATCTTTACATAAGTCAAAGAATGTAATTGTTGAACTGGAAGATATATTATTAACTAAAATTATTTGTATTTAGTAACCCATACCAATTAGGGTCTGAATAGTTTGGCTTTAAAGTATTAGACAGCATTATGTTAACAGCAGCTAACATTTGTTTAATGACACAATTAAATGATTTAGTTTTAACCAATAATTAGTTTTGTTTTTGATACTGATATTTAAAAGGAAAAATCTGGAGTACTTATACATGCTGTGATAGTCTCAAGTTTTGCAAATTTAGTGTTGGCCTTTTGGGAAGAAAATTAATTATGCAAACTGAAAATTTTAATTACGTAAAATGTTATTCATGTTTTATGAGTAATGATATTGTGATATGGAAGGACATATTAGAGAAATTAGAATAGTTGTTTTTTTTTCAGTATTGGGAAACTACTATGTCATTGTTAACATTTACCATTCATTCTGATAAAGGAAGTAATTACATTTACTATTATATAAAACTAATAAGGTAGCTTGATCTTAAAGATATATACAAAGAATAATAGTAATAATACTTTACTACACTACATTAGTATGCATAGAAACTATTTGAAAAGTAATGTGGTTTATTGATAGATCTGTAAAGGTGATATATAGAAGAGGATTTTTTTTTCTAGGAAGAAATACAACAAATGCAATATCATTCTAGACTGAGAGGCTATCCTAATACAATGTTGCACACAGTTTCTAATGAAGTTATAAACAAAAGGTTAACACTTGAGCGATTTGATGCTAATGAAATAAAAACTTTATCTACTGTCAGTATATGTGACGTAAAAATATACCAATAAAAGGATCAAAAAGATTATACAGTATATGAGTGTAAGCAGAGCATTATTGCCTTATACTGTGGATTCAGCAATATTAAATGTAGTGATAAGTATGAATTTGTGAAAAAAGGGAGTGTTAATCTGAATAATCTATTTTAGTGAGTATAGGAAGAACATGTGCTAATAGCATGTAAGAAAGACATCCATAAATACTACAATTCTGGCCATTATATGTTTAGTTTAGATGGTTCCTCATTGTTGAATAGCTTATACGATCAATCAGGATACTTTGACTGTAATTCAAACAATGTGATTTATGTCTGCTATGGCTAGGTCTTCTTTTTAGTTCTCTAGATTGCAAAGACCATTAAAAAAGAGACATACTGACAGTTAAGCAGGTCAGGAGTTGATTAAGACATGAAAGACTGAAAAGTTGCATTTATTGAAATGTTTATTGACGGAAGCAAAATAATGTACGTGAGGTAAAAAGCCCATAATAGGGATAGTTAAAGTTAGTGAATGTCTGGTATGTCTAAGAATGTAATCTACCCACACTCATCTATAGCTATATCTTCTGCACACACATATCTGTTCTCTGAAGGCAATTTGAATAAACACCTCGTATTGATTAGTAACAGAACTACAGTTTGTTAGTGTTGCTTGCTGTATATTCAGACAAAAAAAATCAACATTACAACCTACTTTTATAGGAAGACTATTTGGTTATAATAGAATGAAAAGTTTCTGCTCATTTTGACAAATATCATATATTCTTTTAACATTCACTTTATCTGAGACCAGTTCAGGCAGATGGCATGTCAGTTTAATGTCTTCAGGATCTCAAGAGTACAATCACCCCCATGGTTCATTGCTGTGTCAGGATTTGAACGTTCATCTGTGTCAGGATTTAAAGATTCATCTAAGTACATCTGGCTTAGTGATAGAACCCACAGACTTCTGAATTTTCTGACGTATAAGTGATTTTTTGCTTGCTTATCTCCCAACACTGCAAGCATAGAGTCATGTCTTAATGTACTCAGTAACCATCTTTATGATATTAAAGTATAACTAAGTGTCATCTATTGCACCTCTATGATTGAATACCCATATTACTCATCCAATACACTTTAAACTCTTGTACTGTAAGATCTGCTGGTTATGATTCTGTGCTGTCTTGATTCTGTATCTTTTTGGCTCAGATATTATGCATTTTTTCTTCAGCAGTGCATTCAGCAATTTTCTTACGGTTGAGGCCAAGTTGATGAAGTAATAATTTCTAACCTCAGTCTTTTTCCCAGCCTTTTAAACAGGGGCACAGCTACAGTCTTCTATTTGTCAGGACTTTTTCTATCCTCCCAAAATTAATTTAAAAAGTTATGTGTTGTTATTAGCGGCTCTCTTCTTAATTTTCCAAGCATTAGCTTCTGGTTTTCTTCCAATCCTGGCAGTATTAATTAGCTAAAATCTCCCAGTATGTTTCTCATCTACAAGCTATTTTTTTGTAGATTTGTATATAGAGGAGCTGCTTCTTTCTATTCCTGTACCTGAAAAGAGGAATGAATCTACAGTCTGTCTGTCATTGGGAGTCTCTCCATTTTTCTACAAATAAATAAAATGCAGTTTTTACCAGTTTTCTTCACAATTTTCCACTAACACATGGATGGACTTTTTAGGTCTTTTTGTTGTGTGTAAACATAGCTTTTCATTACATTTTCTGAGTAAGAGGACAGAGAGCAACGCACCTGCTTCATCCCTGGTGTTACCACTTAATGGTTCTGTTAGCAATAGTCCTCATCTGTTGTGAGTTCTGTATATTCATTTGTCTGCCTTGCTTTTTTGATTTTTTTTTCTGTGTAGCTACCAGCCTTCTTTAAGGTCCATGCATTCATTTGCCACGGTGGTATGGTGGTAGCATTGTTACCTCACAGCAAGAGGTTCTCCCATTCGATTATCGGCATGGCTTGGGAGTGCCTCCTGTGTGGAGTCTGCATGTCATCCCCGCGGTTGGGTAGTATTCGAAAGACATGCATGCATAAATGGGTGTGCCTTCATTGAAGGTGGAGTGTCGAGCTGGCACCTCGGCATTTCGTAAAAAATCTACTGCCAATCTTTGGTGGACTGGAGTTCCGCTGTGGCGACCCCTTACCGGGAAAAAGCCGAAAGACAAACAACAACATTCATTTGTCAGATTTACAGTCTACTGGCCTTCAAGCAGTTTGACTCATGGCCACATCCCAATGCTGATGTTTCTACTTCCTATATATCTATATCTATATCTATGTCTATATCTATGCATCAGTATCTATAGAGGTATCTGTAACTATATCTTTTTTACCTTTCTGTCTATCTGTCTATATGGGTTTATATAAAATAATTGGTCAACACAACATCACACAACCAGTCATTGAAAGAAGTGATCATAATACACTTTAATGAAAGCGCAGCAACCATACTCCCATTCACAGACAAGTTGTGTAAACACAGCAAAACGTAATTTTTTTACAAAGAACAAGCCTTCCCATTCACCCCCATTGTGTGGATTGAGTCACCCACCACCAAATGCTGCATATATATCTATAATGCTAGATTGCTCAACAGTGGGGGAAGGTGTAGATGCAGTCCCCACTGTAGCATGCTCTCACATCACTACAGTCCATCCACATTCCCTTTTTCCCATTTTTGCACAAGAGGTCAGGGTGCCACTTCAACAGTGATAGAGCCAAGGTTCATGCCACTGGGTGGATAGCCCTGCTACATTCGTTCTCCTACATAACACACACACACACACACACACACACACACACACACACACACACACACACACACACACACACACACACACACACACACACACACACACACACACACACACACACACAACTACAGACAGATTAGAGTACAACTACCAACCATCTATTAAGTAAATCAAACAGGTGTGAAATAGCAGCAGCTGACTAAACATGAAATGAAGGAATACAATGCTTTCATGTGTGTGCGTGTGTGTGTGTGTGTGTGTGTGGATTCACTTCATAATCTCGAAATACTGAAATCTCGAATCCATGAAATTGAATCCACACAACACTGAAACAGCAAAACTGCGAAGCCCAAAATCGCAAAATTACAAACCACCTAAAACACAGCACACACCAGACCACAAACATATACCTCAACACCCACGTCACGACATAAATAAACAAAACAACACACATCCACAAACCTACAACATAAATAAGCAGGGGGCAAGCCCCCCTGCACCCCCCATGTGGAAGGCTACACCCCCACCCCCCTACTTTTATATATATATATATATATATATATATATATATATATATATATATATATATATATCTACATATATATATATACTAACTCCGAGATCACACAAACAGTAAACAAAAGCAAACACACACACACACACACACACACACACACACACACACACACACACACACACACACACACACACGCACACACACATTCTACAGTCCCTCACACACATATCACACATATTAGCACACTCGCATACACTCAAACTCCCAGCCAAAACCCTTACAAAACACTCACTTACCTGACATAACACCTAAATTCACATAAACACTGCTCAGCATCCACATACAACCCCGGACATTACGTAGCGTAAAGCCATAACTGCAAACCTGAGATATTTGAATTCATGATTATGCACTTTTGCTATTTTCAAACTTCGACTTTATAGTCTCAAGACACTGAAATTTTATATTTCAGTATTTCGAGATTACGAGATTATAAAGTGTTTCCGTGTATATGTGTGTGTGTGTCTGTATGTCTGTTTGTGTGTGTCTGTATGTCTGTTTGTGCGTGTGTACATGTACCAGGTTTAATAATGAACTATTAACTTTTTGTTTATTTTGTCCTGAACTCTTTGAGACTTTTGTTTTCATTCTTTACGGTTTTTTTTTTTTTTTTTTTTTGATTGTGGAAGGGGGTAGCAGACTGGAGCTTTGCCAAGGTACCAACTGACTTAGCTACTATTCGACTCTACTGGGCTCTGACATACTATATGTAAAAGAAAGTCAAGTATATGACAAGATCAGATGTTTGTTTCCTTCAAGTAAAGTTAAAATAGTTATGCACTATGAAATAGATCCTTTCCATATAGACAGAAAACAACACTGTTTTTTCTTATGAAAAAGCAAGAAAATGTTGTCTGGAGAGATTAAACCTCATACTACCAGCTCAGTAACTACCATTCCACCTTTTTTTAGAAATGCTTTCACGCAAAATATTTGGACAGTTGCCATGTAGTTATTCAGCCACAGTTTTGCAAAGCACTACACATATCCGATCTGTGTATGGAGCAGACTCAGAGAATATTAAAAACTATCTTCCTTATGTAATCAATTGACTGCAATTGCTCTCTAATTTTCCAGTCATATAATGAATCCTGCACTAATCATTCTTATTATGTATACAGATGCGTTGTGTGATACCTCAACATAATAGTAAATAAACAAATAACAAGATCATCGCTACATAACTTGCTCGCTCCCTACTTCGTGGCAACTTGTACTGTGTAACATTTGTGTCTGGAGCCAGTATTGCTATTCATGGATTGTTTGTTGTCTTCAGCTTTCCTTTTAGGACTCTTAAACCTAATTCATACTTTGTATAGCTAAGAGTTTTGTTTTGTTTTGTTACATATGAAAACCTGACTTTGGTATTTTTGATGTGGTTTGCATCTCAAAATATTTTGCTATGAATTACCTGTGCACTTTCTTCCTGTCAAAATGGCATTTGTTGATGCAGTCTTCTTGCCCTTCTCTCCAGTGGCTAGATAATCTAGCAGTACAATCATTACTGATGCCTTATATAGAGTCTAGACAATAATCATGACAGAAGGCACACACATATTGCTCTCCTTTGTGAGTGGGTATCAGGGCTGCAGAATGAAGTTTCTTATGCTAATTGACTTTTGTCTGTTGAAAAATTTGCCTGAGGACGGACATTCTTCTGACAGACATCCTGATCATGTAATGAATCATGCAGTGATGATCCTGTTATTTGAGCCAGCTCTAGTGGAACAGAGGAATAAAGCTCTCTCAGTGGCTCAGGTGACCTGAGTTCAGTTATGAGCTCAAGAACATGACAGAAGTGTTAGAGGTGGATGAGCCTGCCCACCCTCAGGCAAATGGCACGGTGGAGCAGGATGCATGCAACCACAACCACTAGCTCCCACAGGACTGTGAAGGTGCAGTGCATGTCCTGGGGTAGGATTTCTCGTCAGCAAACCACCACCTGGTTGCAGCTTTCAGTATGCATGCACAGGAAAATGTACTCGCAGGGGAAGGAAATGTGGGTCTCCACAGTGACACAAGCACATTCCCCCCCCTCTGTAAGTGGGTGGAGGTATAACATACAAATGCCTTCCTTGCAGAGTACAACCATCCCTCATGGCTGACTGCATGATGGCCCCTCCAGATGGCTTCTGCCCCTATACCGGACCAGGATAATTTCATCATGCAGGGTAATGAATGGGCAGCTTCCCATTTGATGATACTTGATGGTCAACATTCATTAGGCAAATAAGCACCTAGAGAAAATATTTAATACTTGTATATCCCATTTTTACAGGGATTTAACAAACAGCAGTAATTTTTACTTGTGTAGGTAACAATGAAAACCAGGAAAATTGTGTATGGCTCTGTTTGTAAATTTGTTGAAGGTGCAGAATTTACAGCCCTGGCATATTTAGTTGTTAAGCTGTTAATTTTGCTAAACTGTGACTTTGTTTTTAAAATGCCAAGATTTTTTCCCTTAAGCTTTCCATTTCTGAGACTGAATCTCACTGACATTTAAACTACCCAAAGTGAATGTGAAGTAATACTAACAGAAAATCCTGCCTTCCCTCTTCAAAACCTGACAGTGAAGCAAACCAAACTAGCAGGAACAAGTAAAGGTGAAACTGTGGTTGAAGGAGTAATAAGCAAATATAAATTGCACACGGGAAAAGCAAACAGCTGCATGCTAATAAAAGAATGGCAGATCATGAGGAATAATTTCTAAAGGTTGAGCAAAATGTTATCAGAAGTAGTGATAATGAAAGAACAGCATTCTGATTTTGCACAGGAAAATAAATTTGATGCAGAGAGAACAATGACTGGGTGCTAAAAAGTTCTA
>NC_056725.1:228985695-229158195 GCF_019279795.1 Protopterus annectens | reverse complement strand
TTTTCCTGGAAAAAGAATTGTGGAAGAGAACTAGGGTTCAGAAAGCCATGCGATTAAACAAAGTGTGCATATACAACCATATTAAACTTATAGACCATGCTCTAATCTGCTCCATTATAACTTAGCATGTCCTCTCATCAAATCAAAATAATCCTCAAAGAGGTTACATAGTAGATCTGGTACAGTCATCTGAAACTGTCTTCTCAGTACAGACCATATGTTGAATATCACAGCAGCAGAAAAGAAGTCCAACATGCTGAACAAAATGAAAAGCTCCCAAAAGACACATCAGTCCATTTAGACTAGCCGCATATCCAAACAAAGATAAACAATCACTCCAGATCAGGTCACATATTTTAGATCCGGAAACCATGACCACACCACTTCTTAACAAAACAGTTTGGCGGCTGACAAACTGTTGATGAGATCTGCTGAGAAGATAAAATAGATAACAATGAATATGTCAAAATAAGCTTGAATCGACCAATGACTAAATAATGTCATTCCAGCTGAAATCAAATTCAAAAGAAAATCCATTTTGATTCAGAAGTATCAAAACAATACAGACTGTCATTCAAAAGAAGATGTACAAAGGAAAAATTGTAGAGTCTCTACTCCTCCCTTTACCATATCCCATTTTCAAGTATAGAGGCATACTGAAACAGCAGAAATGTGACAAGAGTCATAAAAGTGCAGACAGATACAACTGTCATTATGGCAAAGCTGATCAAATTTGAATTCAGGGCAGCCATCTCTGGTGCCCTTGAAACACAGAAAAGTCAAAGTAAGAGAAACAGTGAAAAAAATGCGCTCAGACTTTGAAAGGTAAAATCTACCAACAAGGATGATTTGGTTAAAAATTTGACAGGTTTGCACTTTAAAAGAAAACAGAAAAAAATCAAGCAGTAAACTAATAAAACAATCAAGCCAGACACACAGGTACATTTGGCAGCCAACTGCCATCATCATGACAAAAAGAAAACAGTCAAAAATGATGGCAGCTGCGCATAGATATAAAATTAAAGCATCTACTTTAGTCAAAATAGAATTAATTTTTATTTCCTGCTTTATTCATTTTCTTATAAAGAAAACAAGAGATAAAGGTGCTTATCCCGCTTCTAACCTAAAATGGATTGGCTTTTCATGGACTTTAACTATCTGATGGTAATAAAACAGGGAGCGCATGGAAATTAGCATAGGCTAAGGCAAACTCTGACACTTTCCTTTCCAAATCAAAATATAACAAACACAGGATTAAAAAGACATAAATTTATGAAACACTTTTTTCACATAGGCAAGATCACTACACACATGTGCACACACATGTACACACATAGATTCATAGGTTCATAGGTTGGTACTAGACTATTGAACCTAGGGCCTATACAAGTCAAGCCATAAGAATTCCCTGGCTATTTCTTCCCACACTATTTATTTCCCTGAACCCCTGTCTAGCAGGGCGACTGACATGATCCCTGGGGTGAATTTCCTTTCTCCCATCCAATCATCAAGGTTCCTTTTGAAGAGGGCCAAAGAGGTGCTCTGCTTGACATGTATGGGCAGTCTCTTCCAAAGTCTGGGGAGTCTCTGGGTCAGGAACATATCCCTCCAGCATGTTTTGTTTATTGTGATGACAAGATTTAGATCCCTGGAGCATGTGGCTCTGACAGATTGGGATTTCTTTAAGTGTAGCGTGTCCATCAGCTCTGGGTTTGATATGACCTTGTATGTTAAGCAGAGATCGCCTCAGAGTAGACAATATGCAACAGAGTATAGCTGGAGTTTTTTAAGATGGTCAGCATAGGGCATCTGCTTTAGGCCTGTGATTCTTGTAGACTTTCTAGTTGTTGCAGTTGTCTTGTGAGGTACATACTAAATGGGGTGTTGTATTCTATAATGGATCTAATGAGGAATGAGTACAGTGGGACCATGACCTCCTTTTTTCTGGATGAAAAGCCTTTAGTGATGAGGTGTGCCACATAGAAGGATTTCCTGACTGTTGTGGCTATGTGGTTATTGAAGGTGAGACCACTGTCCACCTGTGTCCCGAAGTCTCTTATCACACTTTCGGTGTTTAGTGTACTGCCACCTATGTGATAATTCATGGGTACATGTTTTTTTCCTAAAGGGGATAACTATACATTTCTTGGCATTGAGCTTGAGCCTATGGCTCTGGCACCAAGCATTTGTTTCTGTAAGGCCCTTTTGTAGAGTATCCACATCATTTAGGGATTCAATAATGGCTCCCAGTTTGCAATCATCTGCGAACTTTGTTAGCCAGAGTCCCTTAGTGTTGGCCTGTACTTCAGAGAAGTAGATTCCAAACAAGAGAGGAGCCAGGACTGAACCCTGAGGTACTCCACTTGTCACTTGTTTTGGATTTGGAGTCAGCTACTTTTACAGTGTGGGTTCTGTCAGTAAGCCAGTTGGCAACCCATCGAGTGATGTAGGGATTAATGCCCAGCTTAGTAAGTTTATCTATGATTCCAGAGTGGGGGATGGTGTCAAAGACCTTGGCAAGGTACAGATAGGCTGTGTGAACTGCCTTACCCTCATCCACAGCTCTGGAGACTGATTCGAAGAAGTTAATAAGGTTCAGGAGACAAGATTGGCCCTTCATGAACCCAAACTGGGTGGGGTACAGTGTTTTAAGGTTGCCAATGTCTTTGTTTATAAGTTCCATGATAATACGTTCCATGGCCTTGCAGATCAGGCTCATCAGACTGATGGGGCAGTAGTTCCTGGGGTCCAAGGTGGATCCTCCCTTGTGGAGTGGGATAACTGTAGCTGTGCGCCACTCAGTGGGCACTAAGCTTAAGGTGAGGGTATGATTAAGCATGACATTTAGATGAGGTGCCACTTCATTTTGTAGTTCATGTAGTACACAGCCCGGGATGTCATCTGGTCCCATGGATGCTGTATTCTTAGCTTTGGAGAGTGCATTTTTTACCTGTGTGGCTGTTATTACCAGAATTTGGCAATCTTCCAGTATTGAGATGGGCCATTTAGGAGGTGAGAGGGTGGTGAAGTTGGCACTGAATCGATCTGACAGGATATTGGCAATATCCTTGGGATCAGTATATTTAATGCCATTCTGCTGTAGCTCAGAGCAGATCTGAGCATTGCCATTTAGATTCTTGATATAGTTATAGAATGCCTTGTGGCCGTCTTTGGAATCTTTGGCAATTTTATTTTCGTAACTAGCTTTGGAGGATTTTATGAGGGATCTCAGCTTCTTACTGAGGCTGGTAAGGGAGTTTTTTGCATCCTGGGATTTTCCTCTTTTCTGCAACAGTTTTTTCCTTTTGTTGTAAAGTTTGTTTATGGCAGGAGACCACCAGACTGGCTTCCCTTTTTTGGAGGAGAGCATCTTGGTTCTATTTGGGAAGGCACGATTCATGCATGAGTGGATGTGCTCGTACAGTGCCTTAGTGTAGGACTCAGCAGTCGAACTTTCAGTTCCCATCTGCATGGGTGTCATAAAGTTTGTAACTTCTGACTTGAGTAGCATGAAGTTGGCCTTGGAGAAGTTTTTTATGGAGTTTTCCTTACTGGGGGGTGGGGGTAGCATGTGGATGTTAAGGGTGATTAGCTTATGGTCTGACCTGACCAACGAGGGGGTGACCATAGGTGTGGAGCATCGATTTCCCATGTTGGTAATGACCAGGTCTAGCATATTGGAGCCCCTGGTGGGACTATGGATTAGTTGATCCAGGGCATTGGAATTTATGAATTCCAAGAACCGTTGGGCAAAGGTGTTGGTGCATGAGTAGTTTTCCCAGTTAATGGCAGGGGTAGTTGAAATCACCCAGTATTAGGGTGTTTGGCTGTATATTAATATTTTCCAATATGTTTAGAAAGGTGTAGTGAGAATCTTGGGGCATGGTAGGGGATCTGTAGCAAGCTACAATTTGGACTGCAGTCTTACCTAGTGTTGGTTGCACCTGGAGAATTTCAGATGCATTGTGTTGGGCAACTAACCTGGTGGTGTGAATGTCCTTGGTGAATATGGACACTCCTCCACCTTTAGTGTTTTGATCCTGGATTGGTAGCCAAAAAGTGTTTAAAGAGTTGTAGCCTGGTATTGCAGGGGTGCTCTCTGGAGCCTTGAACCAGATCTCAGTTACTGCACAGATATCGATGTTCTCCATTTTTAGGAGGGCCTCGAGAGAGTGCATTTTGAGGTTTAGACTTCTAGCATTGAGTAGCATTACCTTCAGATTTTGCATGCTTGTACCTGTTATGGTTGTGGTTTTTGTCGTTTGAACTTTGCCTAAAAAAGGCACTGCTGGGGTGGCAAGAGCCTTAGCCAGTAACCTGAATCCCAGGGGTGACAGGTGCAGATCATCTCTGGCAAAGCATCATGGTTTGTCGATCATGTCGTCCCAGGCAGACAGATACTAGATCCCCTTTGAATGACACCAGAAGCTTAGCCAATTGTTGAAGTCAATCATTTTGTCCTTATATTGTGGTATCATTCTGGGCGAAGGGAGGATGCTACTCAGGGCTAGGGTCATACCTGCCTGGGCTACATGATCTGAGAGCTCTTCCATGTCTCTTTTCATGTAGTCCAAGGTGGTACGTCTCAAGTCATTCACTCCAACATGGACAATGACAGAGTCATATTTGTACTTGTTGTGGAGTGACTTGAGTGCATGAGTTATGTGGCGGATCCTGGCATCTGACAGGCAGCTCACTGTATATTTCTCCTTGTTCAGCCTGGTGAGTGGGACATCAGTGTGCCTGACTATAGAGTCACATATGATTAAAGTGTTAGGTACATTGTCTTGCCTTAGGGGCTGTTGCTGGGTGGCACACTGGTGTTGAGAGCTATGTGACACTTTGGTTGTGACTGGTGTTTGTTTGCGTTTCAGCTTCGGAGGTCCTTGTTGCTTGGGCAGGTTACAGTTAAGAGCCTTCGCATATGTGGATTTAGTGTTGCTATGTGTGGGTGTTGTTGGTGTGAGTTTAGAAGGGCTATGTGTTGCTTGAGGTGTAGTGCGGGTGTTAACCTTCTCCTCTTGACTGTCTAGCACAATCTTGGGTGGAGACAGCATTGCTTCCAGTTTGGCTATGTAAGTGCATCTCTCACAGGTTGTAGTGTTGGGTGGTAGGAGGAGAGGGTTGTCTGAGTACATGACACAATTGCTGCATTGCCCCAGTATGCCCAGATTCACCAGGTGGACAGGAGAAATCACCGGAAGCTGACCCTTGGACATGCCTGGTTTGGTGCTTTTTTTTTTTAAAGTACAGGAGCTGTTTTCCCTTACCTTAGCAAGGTACTTTGCAATTATAGGCTGTTTAGTGCCTATGATTATTTTCTCCTTATTAATAAGATACATGCACAAGCACACAAATGGGGTTTCCAACATTGCAACCTGGCTAAATTAAATAAGCAGGTCTGTGTTCGCTTCTACATATGAAGAAAAAAGGAAAATTCTTAGAGTACATCAAAGTTCAAATGCTTTGGCTATTCCATTTCATGGCAAATTTGAATATACAATTTTGTTCTCAAAATGCAGTGCCCTGGAAGGTTCTACATGAGCACTTCTTGTATAAAAAAATTACCTAAAGTCATTCCCCTTTTTCTATATAAATCTGCATTTATATACTATCCTGCTGCTATAATTTCTTCCTTTACAGTTGAAACGCTCACCTCTTTCCGTTTTCTGAATCTAGCCAGGTCAAACAAGGTGCACTGCTCTGCTGACTCAGTCTCCTCAGTCACTGTCCGATCAAACAAACTCCATCCAAACCAAAGTACTGCTGGCTGCTGACTGTTTCTTGTCCTCTTTTTCCTGGCATGAAAAGAGTGGGAGGAGAGCGAGAATCAATCAGTAGCCATCCAGCCATCCACGTCACGTACGTGACTGCAAACGTGGCAGTCTGATCCCCTTCCACTTTAATGCGGTTACAACCACATAGACTTCTGGGCATCATACTGATGCCTTCTGTTCTTAATCTGGACTACTTTTACAGCAGTCCAGACTTAAATAAACTAGTTTTTTTTTTAAACCCGGAACTCACTGAGCATGCAGAGTTCGAGTTCTGGGATGTTAACAGCGACTCAGTCGGACTCGCAGACAGTCGCAGCAAAGCACTGTAAGCAGCCAGTTTATTTTTTTAAATGTCATTTTAAATGTTATTTCTTTTTCTTTCTTTTCACAGCTGGGGGGGAGGTTGCTGCAGCCCTGCAGTCTGACTGCATGAGCCACCACTGACTAGTTCCCTTTAGTTTTCAGGCTTGGGATAGAAAACTGGAACCTGACCAGGGGGACTCAGTATAAACTGAGAGGCCACCTTAAATATAAAGGAGGAATTTGCACTTAAAGATACTCTTGCATAGGATGTGGTCCTCAGAAATTCTTTTGCTGGTAGCAACATCCACTGAAAAAAAAAAATTTCCATGACAAAAGTGTCATATTTGCACATTCTGTATGTTTATCTGGACATAAATTCAGCTTAGTTACATTTATGCACTAAGTGTGAAAAGCCTTGGAGCTATAATCTTTTCGTGGGTTGTGCTACATATCCTTCTATGGCATATAAGTTGTTGTCTCACATAAATAAAATATCTTTGAGACATACATACATTACGGCTCATGTGCGGTTCTTTGCAAGTGACAACTGGTCTTCAGTCTGTTTATAGCTATCTTGGAGTTCTTCTCTTAATGTGAATTTATTTTAAAAAAATGCATGTTGATGTCTTTTTTTTTTTTTGCTTTGCAAGTCAAATATTGGGAGATATTGCATGCCACTGTGGGCTGTGATTAGCAAAGATTATGAAAACTCATTACATAAATGGTATAATAACTGTTGCTAATTGTGTGATAGTAGATGAAAGTGATGCAGTTTCTTTTGGAAATTCATTCAGCTTAAAAAAGTTTTCTGGGCTCTTTGGGCAGTTTGGATTCTGACTCATAATCTGGGATGGCAGACTGCTTGCTACAGGCTCCATCCCTCCTACTCTGACTCTATAGCAGGTGAAATGGCTTAAAAGTCCTTCAACAAGAAGGAATTACTCAGACACTAAGGCCACTTAAAATCTTGAATATCTCTTGCATGGATGGACTGACTAGAGTGAAGCTTTACGAGTTACACAGGGAATTAAATCAAGGTTACATTTCTGGACTTACTGAATTTTCATAGCAAAGACCCTGATTCTTCTTCTTTGTTATTTGAAGCAGTAACTAGAATCCTTCTCAATTTTCAGACAATCTCCTTGCTGAAAGTTTAGTATAAGGTACATCTGACTATATGATTGTACATAGCAAGCAGGAGATGACCTACCTGATTGTTTGGGACCAGATGGGCTTTACTCCTGAAAGACAGGTAAAGGATACTTTATGAATGATTCTGGTCATATTGAAGGCAGCACACAGAAGGAAGTCTCCCTTATTCAGGATTTGGGTGAGGAATGCCCCTTTGTCCAAGTTTCTTGAAAAGTTTTGTTCAAGGGACTGGAAAGGTTTACGTGTCTTTTTGTTCTAGGGAGGCACTGATGCTGATTTATCATGGTCTAAAGCCTAATTGAAATGAGGGTCTTACTTGTCCTTGGAGACCCCTTTAAGTAGAGGGATAGAACAGGATCACCCATCGTTACCTCTGGTTTTCATATTTGCTATTCACACTCTTGTTCCTGTAATAGGGAAGTAATGAGAGGATGAAAAGCATAATTATATGCCCAAAACATCAATAGACTTATATATGCCATTTTTATGCACTTGTTTAACATGCTAAGTTTTTGTGATGCCTAGTTTTTCAGTAATCAACCAGCTTTCTAGTGCTGGCAATGTATTATTTATAGTGGCAAAGTTTAGGCAAGAGACTTGTAGGTCATTGCTTTTGAGTGGCAGTGGGTTAGTAATATCAAAGCAGAATATTGTGACAGATTAGTGGGGCCTATATTAATTGGAAGACTGGTGTGTTGGTTAATTTTAATTTGGTGTCACATGATTTTAATAGTGTACCACCAGCTATTAAAAAATAACAACAAACAAATAAATAAATAAATAAATAATGACTAGGTAGTATAACCCACAGAGGAAGTTTTCTGAGCAGTGAATATGGTCTGGGTAGGTTATGGAAAAAAATAAGAGGTATACAATGTATTGTTTCCTTGTGGAATATCTTAATTTTGATGTTTAGTCATGCAGTAGGAATGGTGGATGTATTTTGAAGTGATAGGGTATCTTACTGTTGTGTGCTTTTCTACTATAACTTAGTTCTGCAGTCAGTGCTTTGCACTGAAAGACTGTTCAGACAGCCTCATCCTTGTGTGCATCTCAAGTCACCCAGAAAAGCTCAAAGACAGAACTCAGACCCAGGTGAAACTTATGTCCCCTCATTTTGAGTGTTCACTGGTTCCTTACAATCCAGGGGCCCCTGTTCAGGCTCTACCCTTCTGACAAAGGATTAAGGCCCAGTGGAACCTCTAATCTTGGTGCAAATGTTCTTTTTAAAGCACATGTCCTGATGTGAACACAACTGTCTGGTGCAAACCTTTCAAGTCCCCACTTTTCCACTGGTGTGCAGGTCAACAAACATTGTTACTCTGTCACTTGGTTCTTGGAGTTCACCAGTTGCATGTTTAGCCCCCAGGTATGCTGTCATGCAGATGAGTCTAGATCATGGGGAATAGGGGAGTCTTCCTTCCTCTGTAGGAATCCAGAAAATCTTGAGGTCATTATTTCTAAAACAGGTTAAGGTAATAAGTCTCATCTCTGCTTCAGCACATCTGTTAGCCCTTTAGAGAAACTTCATAAAATCAGGAGTAGACTGACCTTCCTTAACCTTGAAGTCATCATCATGTGATTAATTGCAGAAATTTGGTTCCATTGTAGTGATAACACTTCCTTCTGTCCAGTCTACAATGCCTGCCATGCATTTAAATCCACCGGCAATTGTAGGGCAGTATATGGATTTGTTTGTAACCCCATTGTATCTCACCAGATTTCACATGACACAAATCTAGAAATGGTTGATTTCCTATTTTCACTCAATAAACGTAATTAGCACACTACAGCAAATTATGTCCACAGCTATACCAACCCCCCCTGCAGAGCATGCAGAATACCTTAAACGGTTGGAAAATCTACCCGTCACACCCAGTACCTGTCCTATAGATGACTTCAACTATCTGCACACAAGCTGGCAAACATATACTGCCAACAACAAATATGCCCTGAGATGTCTGGACTATGTAAATGACAATACACTTGACCAAAGTGTCCCACTACTCACAGGCAGGGGTAATCAACTCGATGTTGATCTCACAAACATTTCTCCTAATTGAACCATCGTGCTTTATAGCCTATCCCTGTCAAATCTGACCATCTAGCTGTTTTATTCTCTATGAAAGTCTGCTTTAAGGTCCTAGAAAACTTCTCTGTATTCAGGGATTGCTCCAAAATCAATGACTCAGTATTTACTGATGTTCCTGATAATCACAAATGATATATCTTACCAGCAAACCTTGTAAATGATGCTTCTGCCTACTCCGCTGATGTGTTTCTCCTCCTTGGATAGCTGTATTGAGGCATACATCCCAATCCTGTGCAAGAATAATACGTTTAGAACTAAAATGTGTCAATAAAGTCTATAATAACAAGAAAAACCTCCAGATCATCACTAAAAGATGTCCGCTCCATCATTATACAAAGGATTTAAAGCTAGTAAGTGAACTTCTCAAACTTACAAACTTATCATTAGGGAATGTAATACCAGCTATGAACATAGGACTGCAAATAATTAAAAAGGCAACCATAAGGACTTCTTCACCTACATTAAGAAGCTTAGAAGTAGCCTACAAGTCTATGCTGAACATATCTCCAATGGTATCTTCCTCGCTGACCCTGAGGATATTGCTAATATTCTTGCAGACAAATCTCTTCCAGCTTTTCTTGACCCATCCTCCCCTTTGCTCTTTCCATTCTCCCTAACCCCCCTCCCAAATAATTTTGGATCTACTAGTTTCAACACTTTCCAAAACACTATTTCTGTGGGTTCTAACAATATCCATGAATGTCTACTAAGAAGAATCAAGACTCACCTAGCAAAACCCCTGCTACAACTCTTCAACATGAGTCTCTCCACTGGTTATTCCACTGAGGTGTGTAGAATAGCAATTGTGCATCTGCACATAAAGATGGCTCACCTCTAGTGACCTTAAGAATTACAGGTCCATCAGTCTCACTAGTATTATTTGGAAGGCAATGGGCCATATTACAACTGACATAATAAACAGTGATATATGTGACCTTATATCCATGGATACACACAAGTGTGGCTTTGTAAACAGCAGATCATGCATGCTCAACCTGGCTGAGTTCTCCAGAATGATTACTGAGACCATGGATAAAGAATATGCAGTCCACAGTGGATATCTGGACCATGCCAAGGCCTTTGAGTCTATCCCCAATGTGGGGATTATTGACAAACTCTGACAGCACAACATTAACCCATACTTATTTCACTGGATCCATAAGTGGCTATTTGATAAACAGATGAAACTCACAAGAGGTATGCCATTTCATCCTGGGTCTCCTCCTCTTTGAAATATATTTGCAAATGAAGTTTGGTGATGACTGCAAACTGGGAGCAGTTATCAAATCCATTTTTCATATTGAAATTCTCCAGAAAGGGCTGGACCAAATAAATGTTTGGTGTATTAGTCAAGGGCTCAACCTCAACACCAAGAAATACAGCATAATCTCCTTTGATGAATCCACTTGATGGACAAGAAGAATATATTTTTAGGCTGTCAGTTCCCTGACTTTATAGAAAACTCACCTACTTCAAGCCAAAGTAGTCCCCCCTCAACTGGGACAGCAGTCAGTTCCATCAGCTGTGGATCCTCTGATCCCTTCGGAAATGCTTGGCAGAGGATCAGAGGTGACTGAAGCTGCAATAAAGCCTTCCATTTGGTATACAGACTATCTCAAATGGAAGTTTCTCTCACTTTGAGCAGACAGTAAATCCATCTTTTATTGGATTCCTGTACCAGCTAAACAGCCTGCCTTATATTGGTGAACCCCATGTGGCTTAATTATTAACCAGGCAGCCATTATGGGATTTTATATTGCAAACCCTACTTTCCTGTACATGCCAAGTATAGCTTATGGTTTTGGATGTACAAAGGGATCAACAAGGAGCTGTCATCTGGAAAAAAAAATCATTAGAAAATGTGTTCAAACTTGTGAAAAGGATATATATTTTTTCAAACCTATACAGGAAGAAAAAAAAATGAGGTTAAATAGAGATGCTGAAGGTGAAGTACGAGATTAAAAGAACATTAGACTTTTTTATTTTATTCAACATAGAATGAGTAAGGAGGAATGAACACAGATATTACTTCCTATAAAACAGAAAGTGCCAGGTCAGAATGAGAAGAAGACTGTCACCGCCGAAAAAGACAACACTTTTAGCACTATGAAAAGAATGATGCTAAAATCAAGCAAGAAGTAATGTCATCTCCAAGTTCCACTAAGCCAAAGTAGTGATGAGCATGTTGAGGCCTAAGATGGAGGCCAAGCTACAAGGGTTGAAAAGGGCAGGATTCTTGTCTAAAGTTGAATGAAGTGAAGGGAAACACTCAGTGTTCGTGTATTAAAGAAAAACAAGTCAGGAGGACTCCAAATATGCAAGAAGATTGTATTCCTGTGGAAGCTTGGATGTTAGGAGGGAAACAAACTGATAAAGATATGGATGGCTTTGTTTAACAGTATTTTAAGAGGAGCAAAAGTACCAACATCCTGGAAGAAATCTGTCGAAGCTGTAATACCTAAACAGGGTAAAAATCCATCAGATCCAGATTCATGTAGGTGCATTTCAATACTAAACCATGGTCATAAAGTGTTTATGTCTATAATGGCTAAAAGAATGACAAAAGTGATGCCAAAATTGATCAATATGGATCAATTTGGTTTTGTGGAGGGGAGGCAAATGTGACAACATTAACAGAACATTGATGATTCAGAGGGAAGGAGAATGTAAGAAAATAACACTGTTGTTGGCAGGTCTTGATGCAGAGAAAGCATTTAACAGAGTAAGCTGGGAATTTCTGAGCAGGACAATGGAAGCATTTGTATTCCCTGATAAAAGTATAAGGCTGATTAGAAGGATATATGAGGGATCAGAGATGAAAATTAAAGTGAGTGGGTTCCTCTCACATAATTTCTGTTTGAGCAGAGGAACCAGGCAGGGGTGTCCATTTTCCCCTTTGTTATTTGCATTATATTAAAAAACATTGGCAAAGAAAATAAGGGACTCAGAAATTCAAGGATATAATTGGTATGGTAGTCAGGAAAAGCTGGCTCTATTTACAGTTTATATTATTTTATACCTGATAAAACCAGAAAAGGACATTACATTGTTGCGGAGATGATTTCAAATCTTTTTCGGGATACAAAATTAATAAAAATAAAACAAAGGTAATAGCGGTAAATTATGCAGCCACACACAAGTTGGTTCAGCAATATCCATATTTATGGGAACATGATAAAATGAATTATTTAGGAGCATGAATTAAAATGATTCCATTGTGGCAGCTAAGGATATGTGGGAAGAGACTAAACAAAAGATAATACAAAAACTGAGAAACTGGAAGCTCTGCTATATGGGTATGGATAGCAAGATACAAGCAGTTAAAATGTTTTTAGTCCCTTTAGTCTTATACACAGGTCAGGCATATTTTTATCAACCAGGGCAGAAGTTCTGGAAAGCAATTAATAAAAAGCTGTAGGATTTGATCTGGGAAGGGAAGACAGCAAACATCAAGTGGGATAATCTGATTCTTCCAAGGGAACAAGACAGAATCTCAGGATTACTGGATTTTAAGGGGAATTTCAGTGTTACATAGTTAAGGCTCCTATACATCTCACAAGCAGAAAGCTATAAATCAAAGTGGAAAGGGATGATGATGAAACAGGCAGAAGCTCAAGAAACAAGGAGGGACTGGGAATTTGTATGCAGACCTTTAAAGAGACTAATGATAATCATACAACATATTATATTCCTAAAGTAGCAGAAAGTATTCTAATAAGTAAGCCAAATCAGGAATGGAAGAAGGAGATTCTGCCAATAGGAATGACTGTAACTAGGGATGCAGATGATAGGCAAGAGGGGCTGGAATTTATTGGAGGAAACTGGCAAAGCAAGGTACTGGGAGCAAATAACTAGAGAGGGAAAGGTAACAGAATGGGAAGATGCCAATTAATTTATTTGGACTGCAGTTTAGAGATTGCCTTACCTATCAAGGATTGATACTATAAGAGTGCAGGTAAAGTTAAAGAAATAGCAGGGTCCTAAATGAAAGACCAGCACTGGTAGGGATTTTAATAGAATCTAGAATAATAAAATATTGCATGATAACTCTAAGAATTAATCAGGTTAGAAAGGATTGGGAAGAGAGATTGGATAAGCAATTTACAAAGAAACAATGTGGGATATATGTTTATCTCTCAAATATGCAACAAAATCTAGAAGATTTAGGATTTTTGTTTGGAAATGTTTGCATAGATATTTTTATACCCAAAGAAGTCTCCAGAGAAATTTTCCTCAGGTAGACAGCAAATGTTGGAGGTGTGACGTGGAAGAAAGAAATAATTGGGAACATATTTTCTGTGAGTGTAATGAGTTGGTAGACTTTAAAGATTCCCTGCAGACTAATCTATCAGGGATAATGGGTGAGCAAATTGGTGTAACTAGGGAAATTATTTTTCTGAGTCATGATACAGAATCGGAAATGTCTGGACATAGTAAGGCCTTGCTGAGTCTAATTATGGTGGCTGCCAAAAAAGCAATTGCTAGAAAATGGAAATCAAAGTCTAAACCAACTGTACTCGAAGTAGTGAATATAGTAACAAAGATAAAATAACTAGAATTGGGAGTTTTAGAAAAGGGTAGCAGCAAATTACATAGGAAAAACTGGGAATTGTGGGGACAATACATACAGGGGAGGAATGAGGTTTTAAAGAAGGCAGGATTTGAATGAATTATGTAATGTTTGACTGACAATGGGTAGATTATAAGTGATGTATAATATTTGCAACTAAAATTGTGTCAATATGGTCTGTGAAGTAAAATACTTGCAACTGGGACTGTGTCAATATGGTTTGTTTTCATTTTTTTCATTTATGTAAATGTATTATTGTCTATGTCATGAGCGATAATTTAATAAAGATGCTTCTTATTAAAAAAAGACTGCTATGAAGCTATTTCTGTGCATTGTGCAGTCTTCCTTGCCTTATATAGCAAATATTCTTACATGTCTGAGAATGGGCATTTTACAGACATCCATTTGGCATAAGTATATCATCAGATGAAGCTGGATAAGCCTTCAAAGGAATTTTGCCCATCAACATACAGAAAGGCTGTTTCAGATGTAGTAGACTTGCACTCAGACTGTTTTTTTCTACCAATTATATTGCAGACTGCAAAGGAGCAAGTATTTCTAAGACTGACAAGTGTGCATTGCTTCTTAGACAATATATCAATAACAGGTCATAATGCTAAAGATTATATGGGCATTTAAAACTGAGTTGTATGCTACTTAAGTGTTAGCGAACAATGAGCCATTTGAGGTATGATGGCCTTGTCAAGGGAAATGTAATTTGTTTTGTATATTATTGGCCAAAACAGGCAGAATAAAATCATTAGATAAAATGTAGCCTGTGTGAAGGTACTCTGTCGTGGAATTATTTCACAGGTGTTTTGCTGCCTAATGAAGTTTAGCTGCTAGAGGAGAAAAGTAGTCAAGGTACAGGAGCTGGAAGAGTTGTGTAATCACTGGGTGTGCAGTTTCAGTGATCAATGTTATTTTTGTGTGTTTCTCACAGCCTAGTATATCTAGTTTTATTGCATCTATTGTTTGAACTGTTGGCAATGGGTGATCCCATGTGATATACACTTCATCATTCTCTATAACACGTTGTGGTTCCTACTTCCAATGCTTCTCATCTACTTCTTTACTGTTGTGTTTGCACAAGTTCCAAAGTAACAGTCTTGGATCATTATTCTCCCTTCCTGTATACAGTCATTATGGCATTAGTGCATCACACCCATCAACAAGATGTCCCATGGTTTCCAATTCATTTTACAGAACATGCATTTTTCTGTTTCTCCCACCCTTTCAATGTTTTTGTACACCAATGTGTATGTAGCCAGCTATCTTGTGCTGCCACTGTTAACCTTTCATCTTTGTTTTCTATTTGCCTCTGTTTAACCATTCCTGTATCAGACTGTGGTCGACATGAGGTTGTTCCAGGAGATCTCTGCAGCTGACACTATACTTATGTATTGTCCACATTCCTTTCCTTCTCATCTGATCCTTCTCCTTATATTCTCTCTTGTTTTTTGATACATTCAGTTGCTGTCTGATTTTTGTCTGCTTCTAATTTGCTTTCTGTTCCTACTTCATGCCTAAATGCTTCTGCTAAACTAATGAAAGATGTTGTCTTGCACTCCTTCTCTTCATGTTTTAAAACTTTCATTATTTATTTATCTGAAAAGGTCAGCAGATTTGTATGCACTCCCATGGTGGCAGATCTAGACGTGTAATCAGTTTCACAGAGGCCCATACCTCCTTTAGAGTAAAGAATATATAATCTTGGATCATGGTGTTGTGTTAAAGAATATATAATCTTTGCATACACTGATTTTTATATATCATTTGAGGAGCATGAAGCATTTTTCTCATGCACAGTCATTGCAATATTTCTGGGGCAAATCAATCACCTCAAAATTGTAAGTTAGAACAGTATAGCAAACTGATTTAGAGCTTAGGCTTTATTCCTAGATGTCAAGCCATTTTTATTATCAATTTTAGTCTTCTAAAGTATTCCTTATTGAGCTTTTTTCTCATTTGTCCATGCTTTATTGCTGATCCTTATTCTATTCCCAGAAATATATACACTCCCGCCTGCTCAAGTACCTTTGTTTCACAGTCCTGTCCCAAGTTAATATTTTCTTGATTCTGCGAATTCCTTTCTTTAAATGATGCTTTTACACATTTATCATGTCAGATGTCAGTGTTATATCATCGGAGAAAGTTTTAACCTTTGTAATTGTGCTTTTAACTCCTCATATGATGAACTACGTAGTTTTAAGTCATCCACAAAATGTAGATGACAAATCTTACACAATGGGGTTCTGTGATAGTGTATCTCCTGGTTTTGTGAATGATGTGCCCTTCTGAAAACCCTAACACTCCTTGTGGAAAAGTGTGACTGTCTAAATTCTAGCATGTAGCAGGGATTGAACATGCAGTTGGCATCAGAAGTACATTCACCCAAAACTTTCCTTAGACAGAAGCAGTTAGGCATTGTCTTGTGTATACTTTGTCTTCTCCAACCAATTCTTGCAGCAGACGGATGGGTAATCACAGGATCATGAGATCATAGCAGGCTATTAGGCTAATGGCCCTGGGTCCCTTACAAGCCTAGCCAAGAGTTTATCCCTAAAAAGAAACTTCAATCAGCACCTGTCATCCCTATCAATGAGAGACACAGGTGGAACCCCTGGTACAAATGTGTGGTTTTACAGTTGCAGAACAAAGCTTATCTCATAAAACCAAGACTGGATGCAGTATGAAACATGTATTTACACTGATGAAGGGTTTATTTGACCTGAAAGTTTTGTTTTATTAAACACTTGTCCAGTATCTGTGTTGCTTGGTTTGTTTTATACAAATTTGTGGTTTCCCATTCAGTCATCATGGTTGTGCTTGAAGGTACTTTGCTTGACATGTATGGGAAGTCTATTCCAGAGACAGGTCAGCCTCTGGGAGACAAACCTGTCTCTCCAGCAGGTTTTGTTCACATCACATATTAGATTCAGGCCTTTCAAGCAGGTAATGTGTGAGGAGTTAGACTTACAGATATGGAGCATCTCTAGTAGAGCAGGGTCTGAAATTGCCTTGTAGGCAAGACACAGTTCACCTCTGAGCAATCTCTACAACGCTGAGTAGAGTGATAGTGATTTGAGCCTGTCCTCATAGGACAGGTGTTGGAGGCCAAGGATTCTCTTTATGAGGTATTTCTGTGGCATTTCCAGTTGGTGCAGATGTTTGGAGAGGTACATACCAAATGGGCATTATACTCGATTATTGGTCTAATGAGGAAGGAGTATAGAGAGGTAATAATATCTTTTTTTTTTCTGCATGCAATCCCTTTACTTATGAGATGAATCAAGTAAAAGGCTTTTCTGACCACTGTCACTACATAATGGTTGAATCTGAGATTATCAACCTGAGTAACCAGGTCTCTCACCACAGGTTGTATGTTTAGGGGGTTGCTGTAATCAGTAGGGGCCATGTTTCTGCCGAATGGTATGATGATACATTTTTTTTTAGTTTAGCTTAAGGCCATGACTTTGACACACATTTGTTTGCATTTAGCTTAAGGCCATGACTTTTGAACCAGTCATTAGTTGCTGTGAGACCCTCTTGCAGTATTTTAACATTATTTGGGGAGTCAATGACAGCACCCAACTTACAGTTGCCCACAAGCTTGGTCAGTCACAGGCCTTTTGTCTTTGCCTGGACCTCTGAGAAGTAGATGCCAAACAGTAGGGGTCCCAGGACAGATCCCTGGAGAACTCTACTAGTGACAGGTCTGCTATCAGAGGTGGAGGTGCCTATTTTGACCTTGAGGGTCCTGTCTGTCAGTCATTTGGCCACCCACCTGATGAGATAGGGATTTACACCAAGTTCTGTTAGCTTTTTGATGATGCCTAAGTGGGGGACTGTGTCAGAGGCCTTGGATGAGTCAAGGTAAGCTGTATGTATCGACTTTCCCTCATCCAGGGCCTTGGTGACAGTCTCAAAGAAGTCAAACAGGTTCAACAGGCAAGATCTGCCCTTGACGAATCCAAACTGGGTGGGGTCAAGTGCTTGGAGATTGCCTATGTCTTTGTTTATGAGATCCATAATAATACACTCCATGGCACCACCTTTATTCAAGGGGATGACAATGGTAGTCCTCCACTCTGCTGGAATGTGTCCTGTACTTAGGCTGTGGTAGAATAGGGTGCTCAGTGATGAAGCCAGATCAGGTCTCATTGAAGCTGTGTTGTTTGCCTTAGATAGGGCCTTTAACACTTGATCTATGGAGATGTGAGGTGCAGGATAAGTACTGGGCATGCCAAAAGGACCTTTGCTGGGAAGGGGGGGTGAAGTTTGCACTGAACCTATCTGCTAGCATGCTGGCTAAGTAAGTAATCAAATAAGATGTCTCAGTTATAGAGAAGGCCTTACCCTTGTATTCTACAATGTTGGTTAATTGATATGCATTTGCCCAAGTTAATGCTGGAGACATTTAAATGACTTATGCAAAGATCAATGCATGGCAGAGTAAAACAGTAATTGTACTGCTCTCTTGCAGCACTTGGTTATCTAGCTACATTCTCAGTCAGGGTCTTTTCTTTCTTGTGTGCATATCATTTCTGTATCCATATGATGTTTTGCCAGATGTTCCAGTCTTCTCTCACATCTGAAATACATGACCTCAGGTGAATAGGTAGCCTTCTGAATTGCCCATAGATATATTTGCAGTGTGACAGTGAGTATCTACATATGTCCTGTGATGGACCAACATCCTGTGCAAAATAACTTGCCTGCTTTGCTTCAGTTGCTGGGATAGGATCCTTCTCTGCCATCACCATGAACTGAATAAAAGGAAATGAATGAATGAATGAATGAATGAATGAATGAATGAATGAATGAGGAAATAAATGAAGGAGAGGAATAACAGACTGCTCTGAGCTGTTCTAACCAATCAAGAATAAAACAGGAGAAGAACTTCAAAATGGAAATTTATGTAACATAAAATGATTGAAAGATAATAGTAAGTAATAGAACTTTTGAGTGTGGCGTTATCATTTGCTCTATACAAGAAAAACATCACCAGAGACCTTCAGTTTAAAAAGTAACACTTCTGTGAGTTCACAAGTTGAAATCTCTTCCATGCCTTATATTCTTAAAATGGTAGTCACCTAGCAACCAAGCCTCTGTCTGGGGTGGTGAAAGGTGACAGACACAGACATTTCAGAAAGTGGAATAATAGTTTACACTGAAACATTTCAAAAGCATATTTTGCTGCAATCAGATTTATAGGGTTGATAATTGTATTATTTGATAAAATGTAACTGTTCACTTTTCTATTGCCACAAGGTAATACTGCTTGACTTACCTCTGTCCCTCTCTTTCTCTCTGTCTTTGTCTCTGTGGTATTATTTTAACAACCCTTAGTGACTTTGTTTTCTGCTGTATATCTCCTGCTCTATTCCAGTTAGGCAAAATTAAGTTGTGAATGTAGTCAGCTGATAGGAGAACATTGTTTTTATCATCCAGATGGATGAAAGTTTTGTTTTTTTCTGTAAAGGCCAGGTGGATAAAAATATATTTTTCCTCTTTACAGGTGCAACACATTATGGCATAAACAAGAAACATACTTAAACATATGGTTTAATACATGTTTTGTTCAAATATAGTTTGCATGACAGCAGCTGTAACTTGTGAGATGGGTATTGATGTAAACATTGCTGTTTGTTTCTTTGAACACTGACTCATTAGCACCTTCATTGAAAATGGCATCAGAATCAACTTAAACTTAAAAGTTTCTTACAAGAGAGACACTTTAAAACCAAAATTAGACAAGTATATTCTAACAGCTATGCTCATCAAAAGAGTCTCTCAAGCACCACCAGACCCCAGTGCTCTTTTAAACCTTCTTCAAGGAACTGCCTCTAGACCAAGCCTGTATCCCTGCACTCCTGTAAGCTAGTAATATGGTCATCTATAGACCCAGACTTTCCTACAACTCAGTCCAAGATTAAATCCAAACCACCTTCCATCCCATTCACAACTGGCTCCTTCAAGACAAGCTTTTATTTAACCCAAATAAAACCAAAGCAATACTCTGACACACCACAAAAGATCTCTAAATGTCCAAAATACCTCCCTTCTCAGACTTAACTCCACCACTGAAACGACTACCACCTTCAAATACCTCATCCTTTGGCTTGACCCATCACTGAACTTTTACCACCTTATAGTTAAAACCAAAGCCAAAATTAACTCCTACTCCACTGGCCAGAACATTGTCAGCATTCCTTTCCACATAAGCCAAATCCACTATCGGTAAATGAGTGCTCCTGGCTCTATATGAATTTGGCGTGTCTATTACTGGTTCTGTTTCCAAGCACAATACCAATGACTTTCAAACTATCTCAAATCCCATTTGTCGCTACATTGTGAACTTCCCACCTAAAGAACATCATTGCAGTACCCTAGAAAAAGCTGAATGGTTGCCCATTAAACAAAGTGCCAGTTTCCTTTTAGGCATGCAGCTCTTCCAGCTCTTCTGCCTTGACTACTTTGCTTCTATAGCAGTTAAACTTCATGAAGAAATACACTTACAGCATACACCATCTATCTCAAAATGGACCAACACTTGCCATACCTAGGACTATACTACAATCTACCAATCATGCCTTCTCCATTATAGGCCCTCTGCTGTGGCAATCCCTACTTTACTCCTCGCATCACAGAAAATCCAAGACTTCACTAACTTCAGAAAATACCTTATCACCCACCCTCAGGAACAATGTAAATGCACCTGCCCCATTGAAGAGAACATCATCTAAAACCCACACCCCCTCCCTGCATCTCATTATTCAAACAACACCCACCATGTTCCCCACTTTGCTTTCCACCACTTGTCTCTCATATCATGTCTTTCCATAGGACTTAAGACAAAGACTTATTGCTAAACTCTGGGCTTCTCTTTCTCCACCTCTGCATACGCCTCTTTTGCTCTCACTTCTTCTCTTGTAATCACTTTATATTGCTTCTCTCCTGCTTAACCCACAAAAAACTTAATAACGCAAAGCATCTATGAACTTCTAACTCTTGAACTTTTTCATCACCCAGGCTGTATCTGCAACTCTAGTGTCTGCACTCATTACCCTAGTAAAAAAATACAAATGAATTAAAATGTCTGGCTACACTTTGAAAATGGGAATTACACCTGAGTTTTTTATCAGCCATGTTAGGTACACAACAGAGAAATGCAATTACCATAATCATGTGTCCTTTAGTTGCTGTATTGTACTGATGTACAAATAAATCAGGCTAAGTTTTTTGATTAACTATCCTTTTTCTAAAACATCAGGGTCAGAAGCCATGAGTTAACAAAATCAATTTTCCTTTCAGCAAGCGCAGCTTTCCATGTGTTCTGCTGAGGTACAGAGCCTGTATAGCCATGTTGAATAAATGGCCACAATGTGACAATCTGGATTCCTGGCTCTGAAATAATATTTAGCAGGAGCTATACAAATGCTAAATTTATAATTAGAGTAATAAACTCATGTAGTTTTGGTGTCCGAGGTAAGTCAGTGCCTGCATTCTAAAGATACGGCATGAAATGCATAGCCAGTCTAAACTGCTTCCTTCATTTACAAAGCAAGAGAGTTTATAAGCTTATGTATATGTAGCTTATATCATGCAAGGTTTCACCATAAGATGCATAAACTGAAAGACTGCATTTTCCAATACATACTAAAGAAGCCACAAATACTTCATGATTTTAAGAGGTATTCAGTATTTCATGGTATATTTATCAGCTTGAAAATAAATATGGCTTTCTGATGTAGCTGCCATACTATTTTCAACTTAGCACTAATTCAGCTCAACAAGGAAGCTTAGACTATCCCCTTTATTTAAGGCTTATTTATTTAAAGCTCATTTGTTTTACAGTTTAGGTAACATTTATAGACATGCTCCATTATATACAAATTAAACTAAATGTAGTCAAAAATTACACACAAGCTATATATATCTATATCTATATATCTGTATATATATGTGTGTGTGTGTGTGTGTGTGTGTGTGTGTGTGTGTGTGTGTGTGTGTGTGTGTGTGTGTATATATATATATATATATATAGATATAGGTATATATGCACATATATAGATAGATATAGATATATGTGTATGAGTAAATACTGAATGTAAAAATATTGCTCTAAAAAGATCAAAACTCAAAATGTCTAAAACCCATAAAAACATAAGAACTATTTTTTTTGCAGAGGGGACCCCCCCCCCGTACCCCCCACTTCACATGCTACTTATATATTCCAACTTTAAAGATTATACAATAGTAGGGAAATGGCAAATTCCATATCCCTGCTGTGCCTCGATCTTGCATAGTGTAATGCCAATACATGGCATTCATTTGACTATTTGATCACTTGCTGATATAAAACTCTTTCGATATTCAGAGCATTCCAGTAAGTAGAGTCTTCCCATATATTGAAAGCACAAGTACATAAAAATAGAATAAAACACAGGTTTATTACTTCAGGATAAAAAAAAGAAAATAAAAAAAATAGCCCACTTGGCTAGACACCATATTTACAAGTCTATACACAAGATGTACATGCATCTATACAGATTTATTATAATTTGTACAGAGAAAGGGCTGAGACTAAATGCAAAAAAGTGCAGTGTTATAATTTTTGGAAAACAACCTTCACCTACAATTTACAGCTTAATGTATCAATGTTGCATACTTTCATAATTATTTATCAATGTTGCATAACTTAATGTACCCCAAATCTCTATTGACTGTGATGTGCAGAGTTTGTTTTCACCCATTTGCACAGATGTTATTTTTAAATAAAAATTTATACTAATGTTATTGAAAATTTGATTGTAACTATGGCAGCAATGATATAGAAGGTTTTTAAAATGTGAAAAAAAAATAAAGCACTGTGAGATCATTTCTAAAAATCATTTCAAATGTCTTCTACAGATATTGTACATTTTCTAGAATTCACTGTAAGATGATAAACAGACTAAATGATTTTCATCAGCAAAATTTAGGAAACTGATGTCAGTGTCAATGTTTATTAATAATTATGTACAATAACATAACAAACATCCCTTGTATAATTTATATTATTATTATTATTATTATTATTATTATTATTATTATTAATAATAATATTAATTTATTAATTTATTTACATTTGTTTACTGGGAAAGTCTGACTGGGTAGAGGTGCCCTTTTCTAGGCAATGCCTGAGGAGCAAAGCTCCAAGGTAACAAAATTAATGCAATCAATATTTACATTAACAAACATTATAATACAATTTCAGTGAATACATGCATAGAAGTCAATATAATAAAATTTGTATTGATATGCATAAATATATAGTTAGAGTCAGACTATAGGAATAACAAGGCTGAGTGGTATTGAAATATTTTTTTAAAGTTACAAAGAGTTTAACATGCTTGTTATAAAAGAAAAGTTCCAAAACACAAACGCTGGTACTCGGAAAGCAAAGGCAACGGTGGACTGTAGAAAAACCTTCTCTTTATTACCTTAAGCACTACAAAAGCTTTTCGTACGTACAATGTACGAACTTCATCAGAGGACAAAACATTTTCTAAAATTATCCACATCCTTTAAGTAACTTCCTGTAGGTCAGCTGACATATCGTAATTAAACAAATTACATTTTTAATTACTTAAAATCACTAGTAAATTTTAAAATTTTTAAAAGGCTATACAACCAGCATCAATTCAATTTACAGCAGCATTTAAAACATTTTTTTAAAAGTATATAAAATTCCAAAGGGTGAGCTTCAGGAAAGCTCTAAACTATCAAAATAAATAGGTAAATAGACAAATAATCATGAGCAGCTTACTAGTCTAATGTTAATTTATTGGTAAAATCTATCATTCACCTTAATACTTCTATATTGTAGGTGTTTATACTTATTCCATATCATAGGGCAAAGAAACAAAAAAAGAAAATAAAATAAACTAAAAAGAAACAAATATAATAAATTACCTTGTGAGGCTACGAAGTTTTAAAATAGGCATAATGGAACAAATATCATTTAATCCAGGTAGACAGTATGAAAATAGTCTGATTTGCCAAATGAGTTCTAAACGTTCTAGTTGTAATTCTATTGGTCCCCCTCTAACATTAGGTATAAGTTGGTCCAAAATCCAGAATTTGAAATTATGATCTGGACATTCACTAGTATGCCTTGCAAGAGCATTCTCATCATTACATTTTCTAATACTGTACACATGCTCGTATATTCTATCTCGAAGTCTTCTAATGGTTTTACCAACATAGAGGCAATGACATAACTGGCATATTGCCAGATAGATAACCATCTTTGAATTGCAATTATTTTTAAATTTGGTGTGAGGAAAGCTAAATAAATAAATAGATAAATAAATAATCAACTCTTCCTTATTCTCAATCACATCATAACTTTGTAAATGGAGAAATTAGAAATGCCTCACTATTTCTCACAGACAGTAATGCAATGGTGTGCACATGAATTTCATTACTAAGTCTCGAGTTTTATTTTCTCAGCCTCTGTTAGCATAACTTAATCAGTGTTTCCAGGTTTTGAATGAAAAAAGTACTTCTGCCCTTATGAACTTACTTGCTTAACAAATAAATATTCAAACAAATAAAAAAACACAGAATGTACCATTGCTACATTATTTACAATTTCTGCTAATGTTGTCATTATAATTATACCACTAACTGCTTAATATCCTAAGGAAACTGAGTTAAGCTTTAAAAGCATCTATACTGCCCATCTGCATTTTTTTGTTTGTTTTATTTCTGTTCTACACAATTATGTTTACATTATTGTGACACATTCTTTGGTCTTTTGTCATAATTGTCATCAACAGAACTTGAGTTAGCAACTTAAAAGTATAGAACTCAAGGCAGCTCAGAGTTCTAAATCAAAGATGGAAAAATATTATTTGTTGGCTAAGAAAATTGGACAGATAGTAAATTCTAGTAATAATGTCTTGTATTTTTAATACAATAGTCTGCAGAGTAAAGAAGAGCTTTCATAGAAGAACTCGCTTTCACAGCTCGACCAGGTCTCAGGTAAAGAAGTTAACTATATTATTAGCAGTTTCTTTAGTACCAGATTTAACAGATTTTTAATTAGTTGTTAAAACTATGTTTCACCTATGTGGCTCTTGTACATGATCATAAGAAATCGACATTTAAGCAGAAAGTAAATGATGGGCATTGCATTAATACAGCTAATTTCATAAATTTTTCTGTTGGGATGTATTTTACTTTGTTACAAGAATACTGGAGAAAATGTGTAACAAAAATTAACAGGAAGGAATATAACATTCTGACTAATCTTACAAAGGATTTTACTGTTCTTTGGGGTGGAACTTCATTCGACATAGAGGATTGTGATGGAATTCTCTAATTGTAACCTCCTTATTATGTATCTGAGACATGAATGCCAAAAAATTCACCTCATTAGTGAAGTTTAGGTTCAAAGGTTCATAGGTAGGTACTAGGCTATCTGCCCGAAAGCATTTATAAGCCTAGCCAGAATGTGTTGGCTTTCGCTGCCCCCTTAGATTAGTCCCCTGTGCCTCTGTCCAGCAGATCCACTGAAGTGATCACTGGGGTGAAGAGCTCTGTCTAATGTAGACTGGAATCTTGTTCCAAAGCATGGGAAGTCTCTGGGACAGGAATCTATCCCTCCAGCACATCCTATTTATTGTTATGGTGAGGTTTAGAACCCTAGAGCATGTGGCTCGAGGGGATATGGTTTTCTTTAGGTGGAGCATGTCCATCAATTCTGGGTTGGACATGGCCTTTTATGTCAGGCAGAGATCACCTCTGAGTAGGCAGTATGCAACCGAGTACAGCTGGAGTTTCTTCAGTCCAGTTGCATAGGGCATATGTTTAAGGCCAGTGATTCTCTTGGTGAGGTACTTCTGTGGTCTTTCCAGCTGTTGCAGGTGTCTTGTAAGGTACATCCCAAATGGGGCATTGTACTCTATGATGGGTCTGATGACTGATGAGTAGAGGGGCACAACGACCTCTTTTGATCTGGATGCGAACCATTTTGTGATTAGATGGGCCACATAAAAGGATTTTGTAACCACTTTGGCAATTGAGGGGTAAATCTTGATATCCATGTCAACAGCACATGGTATTAAGTTACAGTCAGACATCTGATCATAATTCTTTGTAGTGAATAAAGGTTTATCTGCTCCATGTACTGCTAGTTGCAGAAAAAAACATAAAGTGTTGTGCTGACTTTGAAAGCTGGTGAAGCATTTGGGAAGCACTTCATGCTCTCACATATTTCCTCTCTAAGAGAAGGTGTTGGTTCCCAAATACATTTTTAGTTGCTGTAATGTTGTAGTCATCAAGCAGAAATGGAGGTGAAATGAAGCTGTCTCATGTTCTGTTATTGGTTACTGGCCTGCACTGTCAGCCTTTAGTGCCTAGCTCCAGACATGATCTTAACAGCACATAGGGGGTGGTCAACAATTATTAAGCAACTTTCTAAGCCTTGTTAAGATCGGGACTCACTGTAGAGTTGCTCTGAACCAGAATGTCTTTCAACTGATATGGGAATGCAAGTATGGCACTCAATGCACTCTAACGCATTTTGTGTAAAAAAAAAAAAAAGTCAGAGTGTATGCCTTTTTCCCATGCTATGACCTTTAAAGGGGGTATGGAGTAAAGCGGAAGAACATTTGTATAAATATAATACTTTAGACAATACTTAAGGAGAATCTTGCAGCAGCAGATGGTCAAATTGAAATGACTGTCTAATTGGACTAATTTCACAGAGGATAGATCCCAGCACACCAGTTGACCAGCTAGAATAAATTCTTAGACCTTTATCAGTCTTGATTCACAGAGACCAGATCTTGGCACACCAGCTGACAAACTGGGAGTGAATTTTTAGACCAGACTCTTCTTGCTGTTTCTGAAGACAGATGCTGGTATACCACATGACAGACTAGAATACATTTCTAGACCAGAATCAGACAGGCTTCACAGAAGATATACTGGATATCAAGGCAAGAAAATGGACAGAATTTCTAGACAACAATTATTTTGATTTCACTGAGGTCAGATTTGGCAGTGTCATACCTGCTGGTAAAAAGCAATGAATATCTAGTGCATAGCTAGCCTGGTGTCACATGATAGACTGTGGTATACCACCTGACATAATGGAATGAATTTCTAGAATGAGTCAGCCTTCTTTCAAAGAAAATACATACTGATGTCCTATCCTGCAAACTAAATCTGTAAAAAAATTTTATACAAGAATCGGTCTGCACTCACAGAGGACAGATTTTGGCATATCAGATGACAAGCTTAAATGAGTTTCTAGACAGGAATTATTAGGGTATTATTGAGGGCATATAATGGCACACCATTTGATTAAATGGAGTAAAGTTCTACCCCAGAGTTAGCCTAATTTATAGAAGATAGATCCTAGCACACCATTTGACAATCTGGAATGGATTTCTAGGGAAGAATGAGCAATAATGGAGAACACTAGACCATGGCAATGTATTTGCATGTTACTTTTTATCTTATGACAGTAGTATAAATTGACAGCTGCACACTGCTGCCCTGGCATTCCAAACTATCACTGACAGTATTTTACGGAAATTTGCATCAGATGAAATCCAAGAAGATAATTTAAAAAAAATAATAATTATTTGATGCTGTCTGCATTACACATATTTAAGGAGACAAACTTAAAAGTTCTTGACAACCTTGTCACATTCTTAATGCTACTTAGCTCCTAAATTGAGCAAAAAATGAATAAAATATATTACAGAGGTCTGATTCTGCAGAACATTCCTGATATTTGCAGCATATTTTTGTCTTGCTCCTTGAATTTTTTTTTTGGAATATCACAGGAGATTACAGTCAGTCAGTAACACTAGACATTCAGAAAATGCACCTTTATGCAAAACCTGTTATTTTATTTACTTTGTAATGGCCCTAATTCTGCCTCATATTTTTGCCTTGTCTCTTGTAAAATGTTTCATTTTTTGGTAAAACCACTTTGTATTTCAGCCTGTCAGTAATGACACCACATCAGAGTTTCATACTTCTTGTTGTTCAGAAAATGCATGTTAATGCAGACCTTTGTTTTATTAACTTTTAAGGGGGAGGGGTCTTCATGAATGTGGAATACCAACATATACGTACTGTAAATTATACCAGGGATTGCATTCTTGACTGCAGGTTATGCAAAGTCCAGTGTTCTCCATTATCACTGAAAAATGAGACTTGTTTTCAGCCAGCAGATCAATGGGATTCCTCCAGGTTTCATAAGTGAAAAGTTCTGGTGCACCAGCAGTCAAACTGGAATTATTTTCTCATCCAGAGTAAGCCTGATATCACAGACTATAGTTCCTTGCGCACCAGGCTGGTTCAGTTTTATGATGCGCTTGATCATTTATTTTATTTATTTTTATTTATTTATTTATCATTTGTTGACCGGGAAAGTCCGACTAGGTTCCACAGAGCCTGTTTTCAGTTGTGGCCCGGGGAGAAATGCTCCAGATGCATGTCTTTGGACATGCCACATGCAGATCATGCCACGTGCAGATCAGGAATGCTGGCTCCAGTAGCCAGTGATGGAAAGTGTCATTTACAGAAAAAAACGTAGATGCAAGGGAAGACAGGGCAATGAATTCTGAGATAATTACAGGTGCTGCTCTTTGCAGGAACCAGATTCATCATCACCAATCCCGCTTTTCCCATTTTCTTCCTGGGATCAATGTGTTGTGTCAGCTGTTGCCATCTCTTGATTCAGTGCCACTATCTTGCCTTATCTGACAGTCTCTCCTGACAGTTGCAGGTCTTCTCTCACACAATCCATCCATCTCTTTGCTAGATGCCCTCATTTCCCCTTGACTTCTTCCTGTGTGTCTCAACTCTTCTTTACTAGATTGTCTTCTGCCTTTTGCACATTTATCCAAACCACCATAATCTTTTCGTTTTGTCCTTTTCTGCAGTTGGAGGTACTTGGGCTTCTGCTCTGATATCCTGATTTTTCTGTTTGGCTACTGTGTATCTTGCCACCCATCTCATGTTCTTTGTCTCCATCACCTCTAGCTTCCTCTACCTGTCTGCCGTCACAGCCCAGGTTTCTATACCATACAGTAGTATTGGGCACACCACTTATCAGATTAATAGTCTGCAGTAATGTTGAAACCTGAGCATTATGGGATTTTACAGAATAGCCCTGGAATTCAGAATGGTTGCCACAAGCGGTAAATACGGCTTACAACTGGCAATAGCTATTTCCAATTAAAAGACAAATTTACCACTTCTGGTAGTTATTTCTGATTCAGAGACAGCCTTCCACCTTGCTTCTACATCATCTAGAAAAGAACCATAGTGGGCTGCCCTCTGATGCACTGCAAATGTAAATGAGAAACTCCAGTGGACCATCATATGATAATGAGCCATGTACTGTCCAACAGAAAAGGCTTTGGTAAATGATTTATGGATCCAAGTGATAGACAGAACCACTGAGCTGCATAATCAGCCCTGCCAGTTGCATTAACTAACCTGGCCAAAAGTTTGCAGTCACCATTGCTTTCAAAGGGTGAGATTGCATTAGAGGTTAGTGTCGGGGAGTGTGGTGGAGAGGTGGTGGTTACAGAGGAGATGAGTATGTGTGTGGCTGCATGTCTGAGTATATACAGACATACTAGCTGAGACAGTGTGTGTGCGTGTGTGTGAGTGTGTGTGTGCGTGTGTGTGTGTGTGTGTGTGTGTGTGTGTGTGTGTGTGTGATTAGGTAAGGAGGGGGGGGTCTGTTCTATGGTGAGTGCCTCTATTTGTGGGGGGTGGTTATCACTGAGTGTGTGGGGGTTTAATTGCCACATCTCAAAACTCCCCTAGATGAGCAAGCAAAGCCAGGGCCTGTTCCATGTAAGTCTAACTCTCCTTAAATGTTAAAATAACAAAGTTTTTCCAGCATGGAGCATATAACAAACAACAAAAGTATAAAAAGAACTAATGACAGGCATTACCTAGTGTCTGTAATGGTCTGTGAGGAGTGACAGGGTAGTCAAGTTGTGTCTCTGAATCATTGGCTTTCACATCTGCATTAAGGGGCCTTTATTGCCACAGATTTATTGCTTGTGACTAATCTTTTTATGAATCCTGCCCTGTACGCATACATGTAGTAAATATATTTATTGTACAATTTTCAGAGTTCTTTGCGTAACAAAATGAAACCTTTTACTTAAATTCCAGTTGCTAATGTAATAAATGTTAAATAATCTCTCCTTTACTGATAATTCTCTTTGCATTGACTGCTGAGATACTTCATCACTGATAGAAATATGAATTGTTTATGCAAACAAGGAAATTAACAACATGTGAAACAACTGCAGCGACTGCATCAGCCTTATTTAGGTGCGATGTTATTGTTGATGTGTAGTGATTTTGCACTGTTTTAAGGATGAATGACAATGCTCAGGCTTCAGCTTCACAGCAGTTTTGTAATACAGGGTGGACAGAAACTGTTGGTCTGAAGAGGTTCACTTCTGATGACAATATGTTATCTAAAATACTTTTAAGTAAAGTATTTCTGAGTACAGTCTGAGCAACACTTTCCTTTGGTAGGACTCAGAGTGACATAAAAGATGATTGGTAACAAAAAGCAACTCAGCATCTGATAAGAAGTATTGTTTTACACTTGCCCAGATGCAGTTTTAGAGATCAGTTTTAATTTGTATTTTCTTTATTGCATATTTTCAAGGACTGCTCATTATTAATTTTCAGAGTGGTGTCTTTGTGTTGTTAATGCTTATTTTATTTTATTTTATTATTTTTTCCTATACGTTTCCTCATTGGTGTGCAGTCATGCATTTGGGCATTTCATTTGAATAAAAGAATCGAAGAAATATAATTCATAATAGAGTAATTCAAATTATCAAAGGTAAAATGATAAAAAGAGGTCTGTCTCCTGAAACTACTACGATTTGTGCTGCAGATGTCAGAATCTTCAAGCTAATAAAATGCATCAAGGCTGACATTCATTTTAGACCCCCAGTCACATAATAAATTACACATCCTTTACTCCTCACTTCTTTTTTGCCATGCAGAAAATTGGTGCAGTCTGCTTATTAAAAAACGATTTTTTCTGAAGAAGCTGCTGAATTTTCAGCAGTGAAAATGCTGCAATTTTTTATTTTAAATTAAAGTGTGTTAAATTTGTACCTGTGTGGATTCCTGGACTGTTGGTTACCAGTTTTTTGGTGTTTTCGTAGTTTCAAGTTTGGAAGTTTGTTTTTTATTAAAAAACAAAGCTTTTTTTTTTTTTTTACTTTTTTTTTTGTGTGCACTTTTCTCATTTTCTCTAATTATTTAATCATCGTGAGTTTTCTCTTTTTTCCTTACTTAAGAGATTACTTTTTCTGTTTATTCCCTTAGTGTTTGGTCCACGTTTTTCATCACTGTGTTTTATAGTTAATTTAGGGAATCTGCTTTTGGCAGGACTGTCCTTAATAATGGGTATGTCAGATGAATATATTGTCTGAAATCTCGCACCTACAGATGCTCACTGAGTAATGGTTGTAATGACATGACCAAAACGATTATCAGCAGCTTGAGGGCTATAACTTTGTCAAAAAATTGTCAAGCTGAAGTGCTACTCTCCTCCTCTGACTGCTTCTTCTACTTCTTCTGATTCAATAACTAAGCCTAAAAGAAATCAACACATTTGTAGTTTAAGGGGTGTGAGGGATGTCCCTTCATCTAATGTTTCTTCAGTATCTCTTCACTTCTCCTGAGAAAATAAAAATGGGCATTGTTTTCAAAAGTTATTCTACAAGTCTCTGATGAGACTGAAAGTGATTTAATCTACCTACCACGGGGTTAGAGCAGGCTGCTCCTTTTCCAAATGAGCTGTAGTTTCTGTTACATTCCAGACTTGCTTCTTCTTTACTTTGTGGGAGTTTCCCAAATTGCTATCTGTTGGTTATGATTTACTTGCCAGAGTATTATGGTGCTCATTTTGATACCAGAAAGTAATAAACATTCTCTCTAGTCCTTGTAGCTTTAGTGTGGCAAGAGTCTTCTTTGAGCTTTCCTTTTGCGGATGCCAATGTTTTTTTTTTTTTCATCATAACTAGCTGTGCAGTTGGCAGGTGTGGTCTTATTGCTGTTTTCTGTGTTGGCGACTGTTCTGATGCCATACTTTCGGATGTTCCCATACCTAGTATTACCGGGTCTATGTTAGATATTCTAATGCTTAAATGTTCGAATAGTAATAAAAATAATATAAAAAAAAAAGAAAAGGGTTTAGGCAGGGAGGCAAGCCCCCTGCACCCTGCACACCCCCACTGCTTAAATATACCAACTCCAAGATCACACTTCAGAGCACTACAGTGCAGGAACGGAAAATTTCCCATTCCCTACACTGTAGCTCGATCTTGAAGTTGGTATATTTAAGTAGCAGGGGGTGTGGGGGTACATGGGAGCTTGCCCCCCCTGCTTACGCCCTTTAGTTTTTTTTTTTTCAGTTTGTTTTTTCTTTTTTAATTTTTATTAATACTCGAACATTTAAATGTTCGATCTCTAAAGGTTGACCTTTAGAGATTCGAGCATTTAAGCGTTTGAATATCTAACATAGACCCGTATTAGCAGAAGCTATTTTTCCTGTGCCATAGCTAGCAGTGCTGTACTGTGTTGTTGCCACACATGGCACCATCACCACCATCTCAGATGGTGACTATTACCATTTCAGACAGCCTGTTACGTCATCATTGCTTTATTTTCGGACATCTGTTCCCAGTTTCATTCCTGGTATCATCTATAGTGACATTGATAACTATTTCTTGCCATAGTTACCCTCTGATCCCAAGCTACTACTCATCTCCATTTTTCTCTGCAGTGGTTCACATGGTGTTTGTTAATCTGGTAGCATCTTTTCAGGTACTGGCCCCTCCAACACCAGCCTTCTCCTGCATCAGCCACTATGATACCGACCCAACCAACATAACCATTAATATGGTCCTGGGATTGTCAGCAGCAACATTTATGGCGGCAGGATTCTCCCACCAAGCATTGATTTTCTCTTCCTCAGTTAGCGCCTGTAGAACATGTATACGCAGCAGGGTATAACATTAATATGGAGTTAACTATAAGGGAATGTGTGCCATGAGACTTGAACATGCCAGATTATTCCAGTAAAGTTGTTGATGTGAATGCATGCCTTGCCTTTGTCTTTTCCTTATGGCAAACTATTACTTTGGAGAGCAGTTTTAATTCATATACTTAGTATTTTGTTTTTTTCAAGGACTAACAGACATTAAAAGATCACAGTGGTACCTCTGTTTCTGTGACTGTGCTGCATTGTTTGTGTTTTTTTTTTTTTTTACTTTTCCTCATTGTTATACCTCTTTGCAGCTGGCATATATATATGTGTGTGTGTGTGTGGGGAGGGGGGGAGTAGGAGTTGTCCTGAACGTTTCATTTGATTTAAAAATATCAACAGAATTTAACACATAGTAGACTTATTCCCACTAACAAAGGTAAAGTGATGCAGTTAAATTTCATGACAGCAGGACCTGTCATACTACTGAGCATCCTGTAAGCTTCATCTACACACAGACAAATTCTCTGCGAGCTATTACAACAGAACTGTTAGTGCTTCAGTTACATGGAGAAGCCAGAGAAACTTAACAAGTGATTTCTCATTTATTTATTTAGTTATTTAATTGTTTGTTTTTTATTGATTGGTATTTTCTGGGAAAGCACACAATTAGTTTTCATTTTCTTCATATTTCAATAAAATAAACATGCAAATGTACTTGACACAGTATTACAGAGTCTTTCAAGCATCACGTTTTCACATTTTTCATCACAATCTGCATTAGTAATCATATGTTTTAATTTTGTCAGTGCTGATATACCAATCTATTTCAACTTGTGCCTTCTTAAACATCTTCATTTTCAATCAGAATGACTAGACATCAACTAAGAATTTCTCTGTTGCTGCCTTGTAACTTACTTGAAAACTGGAAGCTACTGTGAGTGCATCTACAGTGAAATCAAGCAATGTCTTATATGCAGTATTCCTACAACTCACAGCAAATAAGTTATAAAGATGATTAACACTATTAATCTCAAAGAGGCAGAAAACAAACAAGTGGTAATGAGACTTGGTGTACAGTGAGATAAAGAAACATCTTCTGTATATAAAGCATTTTTCCCAAGAAATCACAGTGGCACATAAAATAGATCATTATGTAAATCATCTCAAAAACAGAGCTACATTCTGTTCTGTTTGGTGACTTGAATTATAATTTTTTTATCAGAAAAAAATTGTGTGACATGAAAAGTGTTGATGTCAGAAGCATACTTTAGAGGCTCTCTATCTAACACTGCAAAAACAAAGTCTTTAGAGATAATCAGTGAAGAATATGCAGCCAAAAGTGCTAACCGATGAACTAGAAGCAGACAAAATCAAGATCTTCACTGAAAAGTTCACCAAAATGAATTCAATAGCATGAAAACAAAATAAAAATAAAGACAAAAGGAATGATAAAGCATAGCAGTCTAAAGGGCATAAAAAAAGCCTCAGACCTCCACCCAGATGGACCTAATACAATGTGAAGCATTGGAGGAGATGGTAGAGGTGGGAAAGGCATGACAACTGTTATCATGCATACTTCAGAGGAGCAGTGACAGCTGCGTCCCTCATTGGACTGAACAATTGTGTTTGTCCTACAGACACACAATCATGGGGATCATAGCAACAACAGTGGAAGTCACAGCCATGACACTAGGAGTTTTTTAGGCAGATCCTGCTCCTGGCACAAGCATGGTTCAACCACACATCAGACATTGTCTCTCGGCCTGTTGGTTGTGGCTCATATCATGGGACAAGTGGTTCATATGGCCATTGGTAGGAACTTAGAATTTTTGAGATGGCTTTCACCTCAACAAACAAGTAAGTCTGTAGGGCAGGCAAATGGTGGGGGGGGGGGGGGGTTACTGATCTTCAATGTCACAGTACAAAAATAAATAGGCTCATAGAAATAATGCAGCAGATACTAGGTATGTATATATGCATTGAAAGAGGCAATAAAAAGTTTATACTGAAATCTGCAGGCTATGTGCATGATAAAATCATTTATTACAGAATGTAACCAAATAACTAAAATTATTCTCAAGCTATTTTATGCTTCTGAAACTGCTCAGTGAAAGAAATCTGAAAAATACATAGGTGTAGAAACGACGCATAACAGGAATCTTTATGGACATTAGCAAGAATGAAACCACAGTTTGGTCAGAAGAGCTAACAAGTTAAGACAACAGCATTAACTTTAAGTCAGATACAAGTACAGAATGCAGCATTTTATCACAATTTACACTTAAAGTACCAATGTCGCCAGTTACAATGTATAAATTTTAATGCAGTCTTCTGGTATATACATATAATAAACGGTTCCCTATTGAGTGCTGACAAGCCGATTTTGAATATTGCTCTTCTCCTTTAAACTTCTTTTCACAGGGGGTGGGGTCTCTTTCACCCCTCCGTGTGGGAGGTAAGTTTGCCTGTGAATTTATATAAACAAACTTGTAGATCACCGTACCTCAGAGAAAAGGAAATTTTCCAAGAAATGGCATCTCGAACCTAGTATATGTAAATCCATTATTTCGTCCATTCATTCTTAATATTTCAGGACTCACTCTTGTAGGCCCCGACATTTCAAATAGTCACAATAATGGCTCTGAAACCAGTGGGTGAATGCATGAATGTGAGCAGAAGACATATGCGTTTCTGTTTAAAGTGATTCCATGAGACAACTCAGTAAAGCAGCCAAATATTTTAGATTACACGGGAAATGAGAGACTTTGTAAGTTTAAGATAACTCACAATACACAAGCAGAGACCAGCTTCCATCTCTGCGAGACAGTCATCTTAAATGTTTCAAAACCAAGACCTTCTGTGACTATTTCTAAGGCAGATAGTAATTCTAGTAATAAAACATAGCAATAACCTGTAAAACAGAAAGTTGGAATGTTTGGAAACAAAGAAATGTGAAATGTAGTATCCAAGGATCAGAGATAGTATGAATGTTTCTGAAACTACATCGATCGCCTTCATTCTAGGCAATTAAAATCATTGTGTCAGGAATACTCCTATCAATAGAAATACATAATACTGTTAACAACACAACTTCGATTTAAACCAATAAAAGGTAAACTAGAAATGAAGTAGTCTGCAACAGACACCTCTGATATTAATGCATTTTGCAGAAATATGCTGACTTACTTACTGAATTAGGCTGTTTTCCATCTGCCTGTTGGATTAAGATCTCTTCTGACATAGCCGCAATAATGTATACACCAAGCACAGCACCGGTACCAAAAGTAGAAATGAGCAACAACTAAAGAGAATGGAGTCTTGGCATGACTGTTAGACAAGTTGAGTCAACTGGGTGGGTGAACAGCATGCTTACAGTCATGAAACAAGATAGGTTAACATTTTGCACAGAGTTTAATGAGATGAACAAATGCAATAAATGTAATCCTATCCACTAATGAGATGAATAAATGGGTTAAATGCAGTCCTATCCACTTCAATCACTTGAAGAGGTTTTCTCCAACAGATAAGTAATATATATATATTTATTACTAGATGCAAAAAATAGCTTTTGGCATATTAAACTTGATGACGCTATCTCTAAGCTATGTTTGCTTAACTCCCCTCCTGGCAGGTACACATATCTTATTAGCCTTTGAGATTTCTTCAATACATGCATTTTTCAAAGTACGGCCATTAAGATCCTTGAAGGCCTTGGCAGAAGAGCTGCTGTTATATATGACTTGTTGGATTTACTGAAACAGCTATTAAATAAGACTCTTAAACATTAACAGACACATATAGAGCTGAAGTTAAATAAGAACAAATATGAAAATGAACATGTCTAGTTGCCAAATAGATTATTTTTAAATTTTGTTTGGTTTAAGTATAATGGCTAAACATTTCTTTAAGTGATAATGTAGGCTCAGCTTTTCTCACTGCCTGGCAACTGCATAGGATCATAGGAGGTTACTAAGCTAATGGCCCTGGGGCCTTTACAAGCCTAGCCAAGAGTTTATCCCCAAAAAGAAACCTCAAGTCAGCATCTGCTGCCCCTGTCGGTGAGGGACACAGGTGGAACCCCTGGGACAAATTTGTGGTTTCTCATCCACTCATCAAGGTTGTGCTGGAAGAGGGTCAGTGAGGTGCTCTGTTTGACATGTATGGAAGTCTATTCCAGAGATGGAGCAGCCTCTGGGAGACAAACCTGTCTCTCGAAAAGTTTTGTTGATGTTGCATATTAGATTCAGGCCTTTTAAGTGGATAATGCATGAGGATTTAGACCTAAGGATATGGAGCATCTCTAGTAGGGCAGAGTCCGAGGTTGCCGTGTAGGTGAGACACAGATCACCTCTGAGCAACCTGTACAATACCGAGTAGAGTGATAGTGATTTGAGCCTGTCCACATAGGACTGATGGAGGCCATGGATTCTCTTTGGGAGGTATTTCTGTGGCCTTTCCAGTTGGTGTACATGTTTGGAGAGGTACATACCAAACAGGATGTTATACTCAATTATTGGTCTAGTGAGGGCAGAGTATAGAGAGGTAATAACCTCCTTTTTTCTGGATGCAATCCCTTTACTTATGGATGAACCAAGTAAAATGCTTTTCTGACCACTGCCGCTACATGATGGTCAAATGTGAAATTGCTATCAACCTGAGTATTTAGGTCTCTCAACACAAGTTGTGTATTTAGGGGGTCGCCACTGATGTAATCAGTAGGGGCCATGTTTTTGCCAAATGGTATGATCATACAATTTTTTGCATTTAACTTGAAACCTTGACTTTAGCACCAGTCATTAGTTGCTGTGAGACTCTCTTCCAGTATGTTATTCTCATCTGGGGAGTCGATGACAGCACCCAACTTACAGTTGCCCACAAACTTGGTCAGTCACAGGCCTTTTGCCTTTGCCTAGACCTCAGAGAAGTATATGCTAAACAATATGGGTCACAGGATAGATCCCTGGGGAATCCCACTAGTGACAGGTCTGTTATCAGAGGTGGAGGCTTCTATTTTCACCTTGATGGTGCTGTTGGTGAGTCAGTTGGCCACCCACCTGATGAGATAGGGATTTATACCAAGTTGTGTTAATTTTTCAATGATGCCTGAGTGGGAGATTGTGTCAAAGGCCTTGGACAAGTTAAGGTAAGATGTATGCACTGACTTTCCTTCATCCAGGGCCTTGGTGATAGTCTCAAAGAAGTCAACCAGGTTCAACATGCAAGATCTGTCCTTGATGAATCTGAACTGGGTGGAGTCAAATGCTTGGAGATTGCCTGTGTCCTTGTTTGAGATCCATAAGAATACACTCCATGGCTTTACAGATCAGACCTGCCAAGCTAATGGGGTGATAGTTTCCAGGGTCAGTAGTGGCACCGCCTTTGTGCAAAGGGATGACAATGGCAGTTCTCCACTCTCCTGGGATGAAGCCTGTACTTAGGCTGTGGTTGAATAGGGTGCTTAATGGAAAAGCCAGTTCTTGCTGGAGATGGTGCAGAATACAGCCTGGGATACTATCAGGTCCCATGGAGGCTGTGTTCTTTGCCTTGGATAGGGCCTTTAACACTTGATCTATGGAGATATGAGGTGCAGGATAAGTATCTGGGATGCTGAATGGGCCTTTGGGGGGATAGGATGGTGAAGTTTGCACTGAATCTTTATGCCAACAGGTTGGCTAGGTCAACAGGATCAGTGTATGTGATACTGTTAACTACTAATTTGGAACAAACCTGGGCTTTGCCATGCAGGTTACTGACGTAACTGAAGAAGGCTTTCTGGTTTCCCTTTGTTTCTGAGGCTAGTTTTGATTCATAATTGGCTTTGGAGGTTTTCACTAGTGATCTAATTTGCTTGTTGAGGCTAAGCAGGGAGTCTTTCCAATTTGGAATTTGTTCCTTTTCACCCTTTGGCAACAATTTCTTCCTTTTATTGTAAAGCCTGTTGATAGAGGATGTGTTTCCGTGAGGAGCAGGTTTTAGTTCTGTTTTGTATGGCTGAGTCCATGCTGTTGCACAGGTATTTATGTACTGCATTGGCATACTGTTCAGCATAGTTATCTGCATCCTCTGAGGGGGGCAGTAGTGTGAAGCTACAGATACCCACCCTTAGGAGGTTGTAGTCAGCTTTTTCAGACTTTTTTAGCTTGATTATGGCTGGGGGTGGGATTGGGTGGAATAGAAACTTTGAACGAGACAGTCCAGTGATCTGATCTCACCAGGGAAGAACACACTATATGTGTGGTGCAGTGGTCACCCATGTTGGTGAGAACCAAGTCCAGAATGTTATCTCCCATGTGAAAGATCAGTCAGATGGGCTGGTCTAGTGCATTAGAATTGATGAAGTCAAGGAATCTTTGAGTGAGTGCATTAGTGCAGGAATAGTTCATACAGTCTCTTGTGGGTTAGTTGAAGTCACCAAGGATCATGGTGTCAGGAGGTACCTTGATGGAGTCAAGTAGATCCATGTAAGAAGAGTGGGTGTCCTGAGTTATGGAGGGGGGGTGTTTAAAGCTGACTATAGCTTGGATGGGTGTCTTGCCAACTGTCAGTTACATCTGGAGTAGTTCCAGTATGTCATGCTGGCAAATCAGTCTGGAGGTATGCCTGTCCTTAATATAGATAGAGACTCCACCACCCTTAGTTTTCCCGACCTCATTTTGGGGTCGGAATGTGTGGAATGAGGTATAGCCTGGTAAGGCTGGGTTGATCTCCACGACCCTGAATCAAGTTTCCATGACCGCACAGACATCAGCATCTTCCAGTGTAAGGAGAGCCTCCAGTGAGTGCATTTTCAGGTTAAGGCTCCTAGCATTAAGCAGCATGACCTTCAGTTTTCTTTTTGACAGATCTTTTTATGTTGGAAGATTTGTCTTTGGGACATTGCCTAAAAAAGGCACAATGGGGGAGATGAAAGCCTTGACCAGGATCCAGAATCCCAGTGGTGATGGGTGGAGGCCATCTCTGGCAAAGCATTGAGGCCTATCAACCATGTCATCCCAGGCAGATACTGTATTCCCTTGGAATGACACCAGAAACAAAGCCAATTGTTGAAGTCAATTATTTTTTGTTAGTGTTGTGGTAACATTCTTGGTGAAGGTAGGATGCTGCTTAGGGAAAAGGTCATACCTGCCTGGGACGCATACTCTGAGAGCTCAGTCATGTCTCTTCTTCATATAGTCCAGGGAGGTACGTCTCAAGTCATTCACATCAACATGACAATGGCAGAGTCATACTTGTACATGTTGTGGAGAGATATAAGTGCGTGTGTGATGTGGTGGATTCTGGCACCACACAACTGACCGTGACCTTCTCCTTGTCGAGCCTGGTGAGAGGGACATCAGTGTGTCTCACAACTGAGTCACCAATGACTAGTATGTTTGGTTTATTGTTATGCTTTGTAGGCTGTGATAGTTCATTGTTTTCCCTTATGGACTGTGTTTGTGAGACTCTGGTGTGTTGCTTGTTGTGTGTGATGTATTTGGTGTTGTGTGTGGAATGTTTGTGAGTATGTTTTGGAGTTCTCTGCTGTTTAGGTAAGTTTTTACTGAGGACCTCTACATAAGTGAGTGTGTGTCATACTTAGCTATGTGATGTGAGTAGGGTGGTGTTTGTGCTGGCAATGTCCACTTTGTCAGGAGTACTGACTGTGGCACAAGAGACCATGGATTCCAGGTTACTGATGTACATGCATTTCTCGCAATAAGGAGAATTATGTGCTAGGGGAAGAGGGCTGTCAGAAAACATGAGACAGTTGCTACACTGTCTCAGTATGCCCATGTTGACCATGCTGGCAGGAGAAACTGGTGGCAATTGTCCAGACATAGTGTTTTGAATACTTGGGTGGACTTATGGAGAGAGGGTTTTAAAAGGGGTTTGTCCATAAGAGTGTAGACTACAAAAACCTTATTAAATGTAAAGTAACTGCCCTGAAGCACAAATGCTAAAACCAAAACTAACATGCTTAGAATAACAGATAAAGTTGATCAGGCTACTAACAAACAGTAATAAATGTAGCAGAATAAAAGCACTTGAGCACTTAAGAGCACACAGCAAACATAAGGTGATAAAGTAGGAAGAACACAATTACAGTAAAAGCAGAATAAAGTGTATTTTTTTTAAGCGGAGAGGGAATAAACAGAAGATAGTTCAAGATTAAGAAACTAAGGGTGTTGGCCTTCCTAAACGCTCTCTCTGTTCTCAGTAGACTGAGATGATGAGTTGGGACAGGGAGGAATCCAAAAACACAGAAGCAAGGGGGCAGTCCTTCCCAAATGATCTCACTTCTACTCACTTGAGTGAGCAAATGAGATGGCAATGGAAGGAGTTACCAAAATTAATTTTACAGCAGAGGCGGGCAATTCCAAAGCCACCAGGTTTAAGAGTACAACACTTGGGTGTGTGGGCAGGAAAAACAAGCAATGCAAACAGAATACAGAGGACAGAGGCCAGCAATAAACAATAACACAAATATATAAATGCAGTACAGTGCAAATCAAGTCCAAAAAAGTAAATGTATCAGTTTGGTATATCAGATGGTTATAGTGCCCAATGCAGCCAGGTAGTTAGCTCTGCTATATCAGCTCTGCACAATTTCACAGAATGTAAGTCTTTGTACTAGAAGTACAACAGAGAAAATAAACCTCAGGCAATCAGATAAACACAGAAGTGTTGGCCAATAGCTAACACCATAGGTGGGCTGACTCTACAGAAAGCAAAATAACCCCCACTTGAAACTAGCTACTGAACTACCCTGAGAAACAAACAATGCAGACAGAATACAGAGGACAGAGGCCAGCAATAAACAATGAAGCAAATATATCAATGCAGTACAGTGCAAATCAAATGCAAAAAAGTATACTTATTAGTTTGGTATATCAGATGGTTATAGAGTCTAACATAGCCAGGTAGTTAGCTTTGCTAGTAGCATTCTTGATATATAAAATTTGAGGTTGAGGGGTTCTCTCCCACATGCAAAAAAAAAAAAAGTCTTCATTTCTGATTGCCAAAAGTAGTTTTCAGCAAGTATTTTTCTGCCAAGTGACATTCAAAAAATCCATTCAATCGATTGACATGAATCCATGTGAAATATGTATCACTAGCTTTAAACATATTGGTATTTAACAAACCTCAAAAGCACTGAAACCAGGTTTAGATAAAGTTAATGCTATGATCAATATTCAATGCCCAGAAGACAGATTAGGTCTTATGTAATTCCTTGGAGTGTTTCAGTGTCTCTTAAAGTACCTGCCCCATTTCTTTATTTTTTTTATGCTTTGGATGTACTCAGATTTTTCTGTGCTTATTCAGATTTATCTGTTTTCTTCCCCTGCCACTGTATCCTCTTTATCTTTAGGACAATATCTTATTCTGTTTTAGAAGTGTACTGTAATCCTAACACCATGATTTTCAACAAAGTCCTTGGAGACCTGCTTCACTGATGCACAAACTTATTTCTTACAGAATAAAATAGCAGATTCTAATTGACAATTGCTCTTGTAGATATATGTCTGAGTCTTGAGCATGGTTTTCATATCAAGCAGGTACTTCAAACAATACCGTATCCTTTTACTTTTTCTCTGAAATGATTCTTTTATAGAAATGCCAGAAATGGCAGTACTTACTCTTTTGTTTCTAAATTAAAGTTTCCATGTCTAATTGTAAGAAAACAAAAAGTTTGTACCTTTAACACACTTATAACTGTAAGAAAATAAAATAAAATGTATATAGCTTGCTCACCTTCTTTATCTAGTTATTATAAGTAGAAAGTGGATATGATAGTCAATTGTATTATCCCCGAGGAAATATTTCTCAAGTTATAAAACTAATTGGAGAATGTTCTTTTGTTGTTTGTTGCATATATAATTTACTTTTTTCTTTTCATATTGTATTTCCCTAATCTAGATTACCTTAGACACTACTTGTGTCTCAGCCCAAGTGTGAGGATATAGACCTACCACCAGATTTAATACAGTCTGTGTAGGAATAGTGCAAGCCCTACACAAAGTGTACCATGGCTGCAGCTCCTCCTTGGCAGCATGCCTTGCATATTAATGAAGGTGCACTACTGAGGGAGAGCAGTGTACATGGTTACTGAATCAGTGCAGTGGGTGTGTTACAGTGCTCGGAGATGTGTAACACACCCCCCTGCACTGTCAAAGTGCTGGATGGCACTACAATATTAAATTGTGTCCATGGCCTGAGACTGTCTGGCACATGACCTCACCAATGCTACTGGAATCACCGCACTGGTGAGCAGGTGCATCATCATTATGATGACCTGAAGTGGAGGAAGGGGGTACTTTTGGCCTAATGGATCCAAGATCCTTGGGACAAGAACGCCCCAGAAGTTTGTAAGTATAGGAACCATTGCTTTACCAAATTCTGGCATGAATATCTGATAGACAAGTACGCATAATGGTGTGTTTACCTTCTCCACAGCTGTAGAGGAGAGGGCTCACAATTTGGAGGCCCATGCCAGGTGCCTAGCGAGGATGTGCTGAAAGTGTGGTGAGTACAAATATACTTTGCAATATATAGTAATATAAATAAGAAAGACTACAGTAGTAACTGCCAGTAGGTATATTCTGTTCTGACTGTACTGCAATAACATTCATAATGTGTAGGAATGACGTGTATATGGTATTAATACAAATGATCTAGTAATAAAGTACACTGGCATTCTAAATATGAAGGGAATAAATGATATCCATTCATGATCTACAGGAAATACAGTACAACTGCAGTCAGAATTGTGAAGGAAATAAAGTTTTACTGTTGCATAGGTTCTGTAATAATAGCACACCTTCAATGCATGCATTATTTAAGCTGGAGTACAATAAAGTTTGTCAGATGTATACCAATGACTGTATTATGTCACTCTCAATAAGGCATTGCTCTCCTAGTTGTGTGCATTCAGTTCTGTTGTTGAAGAAATCCAATTGTACAGGTGCTACAATGCAAATATAGGTATAACACCATGAAGTGACTGAAGGTTGGCTGCTAAAGAACTGTTATGCTAAAGTGTATCTGTGAAGCTGTACTACAAGATAGAATGCAATTTGATATATGTTATGAAAGAACCAAGATGAACCTCAACACCAAGGAATGAAGAACGAGGTCGGACCCAAAATGGAATTTATTGCGAACACCACGAACATAAAAAACAAACAGCAGCTCAACACAGCAGCTCAACAGCTCAACAGAGTCGATTAACCTAGGTTTCGTCCTATGTGGACTTCTTCAGAATAAAAAAGTTAACCATGAAGTTCACTTAAATAAGGCTAAACATCAACCCCACCCATGTCATTAACCAATCAATTATCTAATCTAACAACAGTAAAAATGAAAATAAGTTAAAAAGACAAACACAATCATATAAAATATATATATAAATATGTAAAAATTAAAATATATGTAGTATTAGCAATAGATACTATTTATACATACATATAACTTGAACCAAAAATGATAAACTACATTCCGTATACAATCAAATACATCAAAAAATTAGCCCAAAATATGTTTGAGCTTGAGAACAGGCTTGATTGTGCAACAATCATTTAGCCCAGGATGACAATGTGCATCCAATCTAAGTTGCCATCTAAGCTCACATAAATCTAAGTGCACCTCTAAAGTTCTACCCTGTGAATCATACCTGATTTGTTGCAGTATACAAAATTTAAAAGAATGGTCTAAACAAGTAGAAATGTGCCTGTCTAATGCATTGGTTAATTTTAGATGTTTGATGTCTAATAAGTGCTGTCTAACCTTTTCTCTAAAATACCGGCAAGTTTTTCCCACATAAAAAGCAGGGCATACTTGACACTTGGCCAAATAGACAACATTCTTGGTATAACAATCAAAGTGTCCTGTGATATAAATACGATGTTGATTAAAAGTTAGAATGCTGCCTGATGTCAGTATATGTTCACAAATGGTACATCTCCCACATTTAAAATTGCCAAATACCCTGCTATTACATTGACTTGGGGATAGAGAACATCTTTCAAAAATCTCTTTTAAGGATGTATCCTTCCTATATATAAACTTAGGTGCCGAGGCCATTTTTGCTGCTATAATTTTATCCATTTGCAAAATACCCCAATTCTTGTTAACCATACCTGATATATATTCAGAATCAAAATTGTAAGTTAAAATATAATACAGTGGATGTTCATCTAGTCTTCCTAGATTTCCTAAATTAACAGATGTAATACTAGACTCATCACTTTTAAGAATGGGAATGTAAAAACCAGTATCCCTTTTATATTTGACCTCCTTGAACAATTCTGAATATAATTCCTTTGGATATCCTCTGTTTAAAAACAAAGTAATCATAAAATCCAATTCTTTTACGAAATCCTCCTCCTCGCTGACCATCCTGGCAGCTCTCACCATTTGGCCCTTTACTATGGCTCTTTTTTGGTGCCTTGGATGCCAGCCACTATATTGGAGGTATGAATTTGAAAAAGTGGATTTTCTGTATATGTTAGATTTTATCATTTGTAATGTTTTATCAAAAGTTAATCTAACATCCAAGTATGTGATATTATTCATATCAAAATCATAGGTAAATCTTAGGAACCAAACTGAATTATTAATATATTCTAAAAAAGCATCTAAGACAACTCACTCACCTTCCCATATAATAAATATGTCGTCAAGGTAACGCGTGTATAATTTAATGTACTGTCTGAATTCACTGGTAAAAACATATTTTGCTCCCAATATGCCATGATGTAATTGGCATAAATTGGGGCACAAGCGGCACCCATAGCTACACCAGTGTGTTGCTTAAATAGGTGCCCTTCAAAAAATATAAAATTATTTTTCAAAACTGCTTCCATAAGTTTGACAAAATCATTAATCTTATCTTGTTCGAAATTACCTGTCACCAGCAATTGTTCCTCTAACCATGTGAGACCAATACCGTGGGGAATAACTGAGAACAAATTACACACATCTATGGTAAGAAAGCTCAATTGACTATTATACTTAAATTTTTTAACCCTTTCCAAAAAATCCCAAGAGTCCTTTGTTATGTATGGGAAAGCATTTAATCCTTGTTTCATATGATGATCTAAAAATTGACTTATGAAACAAGTTTTGCACCTCTTGCCATCTACAATAGATCGGAATTTAACGTTATCCAACCCTTTATGTATCAAAAATTCCACAAATTACTGGGTATGGGTTACACATAAATTCATACTCAACTTCATTTAATTCCCCTTGAAACAACATGTCTTCTAACATGAAGTCCAATTTTTTAAAAGCAATATTGATTTCATTAATACTGGTTTCTACGTAATTGTCATTCATAAGCATAGTCATCATAATATTACTGTAATCATTGTTATCAACTATGACAACCCCATTGCCTTTATCAGGCTTCATTATACGTATATTGTCAACCTTTTTTAAATTATTCAGCAATGTGCACTCAAACTCTGTTAAATTCAGACATGGTTGTTTTATAGTTTTCTTATAGTAATCCCTAATGTCAAGTTCACACACTTTTTCAAAAGTAGCTATAACAGGGTTGAGGGGAGGATTAAAAATACTTGGTTTTGTCATAGACCCTTGTCTGTTAACCACACTAACCCCATCAAATAACACTCTCAAATTCATTTTTCATACAAATAATTTTAAATCAATTAAGGCATCAACCAATGTGCCCCTTCTACATGGAACAAAGGTAAAACCTTTGGAAAATAAATTGACATGTTCAGTATTGAAACTATAATTGGAATAATTAAATAGCTTAAAGTCACCGGTAGCATTTTCCATAATAATAGGGTTACTTAAAAACCCATTATGTTCCCCTTGTGGCGACTTACTTCCTAATTCGTCACCTTCTAGGGACATTCCATTTAGTGTAATATTCTTAGCACCCTCCTGTAAAAACAACGAACCATCATATATATTTTCATCTTCCCTTTTCTCAATACTGACGGTTCGTACATGTTCATTATATGTGTCATTAAATATCACTTCCATCCCATCCTTACTGACCAACACTTCTGAATAATCAATAACACTTACACTGCTGGGAGAAAAACTTTCCACAACAACAGGTGCAAAACTTGTTCCATAAGTCAATTTTTAGATCATCATATGAAACAAGGATTAAATGCTTTCCCATACATAACAAAGGACTCTTGGGATTTTTTGGAAAGGGTTAAAAAATTTAAGTATAATAGTCAATTGAGCTTTCTTACCATAGATGTGTGTAATTTGTTCTCAGTTATTCCCCACGATATTGGTCTCACATGGTTAGATGAACAATTGCTGGTGACAGGTAATTTCGAACAAGATAAGATTAATGTTTTTGTCAAACTTATGGAAGCAGTTTTGAAAAATAATTTTATATTTTTTGAAGGGCACCTATTTAAGCAACACACTGGTGTAGCTATGGGTGCCGCTTGTGCCCCAATTTATGCCAATTATATCATGGCATATTGGGAGCAAAATTATGTTTTTACCAGTGAATTCAGACAGTACATTAAATTATACACGCGTTACCTTGACGACATATTTATTATATGGGAAGGTGAGCGAGTTGTCTTAGATGCTTTTTTAGAATATATTAATAATTCAGTTTGGTTCCTAAGATTTACCTATGATTTTGATATGAATAATATCACATACTTGGATGTTAGATTAACTTTTGATAAGACATTACAAATGATAAAATCTAACATATACAGAAAATCCACTTTTTCAAATTCATACCTCCAATATAGTGGCTGGCATCCAAGGCACCAAAAAAGAGCCATAGTAAAGGGCCAAATGGTGAGAGCTGCCAGGATGGTTAGCGAGGAGGAGGATTTCGTAAAAGAATTGGATTTTATGATTACTTTGTTTTTAAACAGAGGATATCCAAAGGAATTATGTTCAGAATTGTTCAAGGAGGTCAAATATAAAAGGGATACTGGTTTTTACATTCCCATTCTTAAAAGTGATGAGTCTAGTATTACATCTGTTAATTTAGGAAATCTAGGAAATTTAGATGAACATCCACTGTATTATATTTTAACTTACAATTTTGATTCTGAATATATAACAGGTATGGTTAACAAGAATTGGGGTATTTTGCAAATGGATAAAATTATAGTAGCAAAAATGGCCTCGGCACCTAAGTTTATATATAGGAAGGATACATCCTTAAAAGAGATTTTTGAAAGATGTTCTCTATCCCAAGTCAATGTAATAGCAGGATATTTGGCAATTTTAAATGTGGGAGATGTACCATTTGTGAACATATACTGACATCAGGCAGCATTCTAACTTTTAATCAACATCGTATTTATATCACAGGACACTTTGATTGTTATACCAAGAATGTTGTCTATTTGGCCAAGTGTCAAGTATGCCCTGCTTTTTATGTGGGAAAAACTTGCCGGTATGTTAGAGAAAAGGTTAGACAGCACTTATTAGACATAAAACATCTAAAATTAACCAATGCATTAGCCAGGCACATTTCTACTTGTTTAGACCATTCTTTTAAATTTTGTATACTGCAACAAGTCAGGTATGATTCACAGGGTAGAACTTTAGAGGTGCACTTAGATTTATGTGAGCTTAGATGGCAACTTAGATTGGATGCACATTGTCATCCAGGGCTAAATGATTGTTGCACAATCAAGCCTGTTCTCAAGCTCAAACATATTTTGGGCTAATTTTTTGATGTATTTGATTGTATACGGAATGTAGTTTAGCATTTTTGGTTCAAGTTATATGTATGTATAAATAGTATCTATTGCTAATACTACATATATTTTAATTTTTACACATTTATACATATATTTTATATGATTGTGTTTGTCTTTTTAACTTATTTTCATTTTTACTGTTGTTAGATTAGATAATTGATGGGTTAATGACATGGGTAGGGTTGATGTTTAACCTTATTTAAGTGAACTTCATGGTTAACTTTTTTATTCTGAAGAAGTCCACATAGGACGAAACCTAGGTTAATCGACTCTGTTGAGCTGTTGAGCTGCTGTGTTGAGCTGCTGTTTGTTTTTTATGTTCGTGGTGTTCGCAATAAATTCCATTTTGGGTCCGACCTCGTTCTTCATTCCTTGGTGTTGTGATATATGTTATGCACTAACATGTGAACATTGAATAGTAATGTGTAAGGTATTATAGTGTTTTCCTATCAGGATTGCCTGGGGTTAACCTTTGCATTTCAGCTATATGCATTCCTGAACATAGGCATGCTGATGCAGGCAAGTACGACACAGTAGTAGCTGTAGACTGGAAATATAGCATCTGCAAATGTAGATGGGTCAGGTAAGCATCCCAGCACCCTGATATGGTCAGTACAGTTCACAGATATTCCCATATATGCTCTTGGCACGTATTAGTCAATCAACATACAGCAGTAGCTCAGTGTGCTAAGCAATGCATGTTATTTTTCCACACACAGACCAAGGTTTGAATCCAGGGGACAAGTAGTAAGATTTATAGTAACAAACAAGTAGTACTGACTATTTATAGAAACAGTCACATACTGTTAACAGATATTCTCCACACAGGATTTACAGGTAAATAAATGTCTGTAGTAGTTGTGTGAAGAGTATACTAATGTCTACCATGCCTATGAATGACAGCAGGATAGGTATATACTTCATGCACTGTGCACGATACATGTCTCTCAAGCATCATGCTGTCATGGCTAGTGATCACTGTTGCCAATAACCTTGGACACAGATGTAAATCCAATTGAAGTATGCCAGTAACACACTCACACAACTAAAGTGCAGGGTACACCTTGTCATTCATATATGTTACCCTGACATGTACGAGTCCCCTGTAGTTATGTACCTATAGTTCTTACAGCTTGGCCTATACCATGCCATGTCGACAGCTTGAGAGGTATGTACGTGCTAAAGAAGCTATAGGGCACATGTAGATGTAAAGTAAGGGCAGACCTGTAGAGTATTCAGCAGTATGTTTGTAAAAACAATATAGCCTATATATAGCCTATATAGCTGCTAATGGAATGTTTTTCTCTCCTCCCACCCCTTATCTGCATCACAGATTATTATTCATATACTACCTGTACGGTTTCATTTCCACATATGTTGTTCTCAAAACGTAATGTTGGGCCTTGTATTGAATTATTGGTTATATATTTCAATGGTTGCATACGAACACACCTTGTTGAAATTCCACTGTTGTTGGCCTTTTGCCATAACTGTTACTGACATGCTGTTACAATAATGAATGTTATCCAGTGTATGCCTGAGTTCCATATGCTATGCAGTTCTATTGTTCTGGGTTAATTGGAACACCCATGCATGCTGGTATAACTAACATTGAAATGTTTTGTTCATGACTAACCAATACACCTTGACAAACCTCAACACCATAGCACAATTAGGCAGGCTGGTTACGACTGATCCACCTATCCCACCTCATCTGGCCAAGGCACCAGGTCCCAGCACATCTGGGACCCAATCTGGAGCTGCTCCTTCTGCTGGTCCTGTACCACCCTCAGGTAGAACCACCTCAGAGGATGGGGACCATCCCCCCGGGCGTGGGTGCGGAGAGGAGACCATTACCCGGAATCAGGTTTCAGGTATGGTGCACATGGTCATCCAACATGACTTGGATGATAGACTACACCAGATCAAGGGCAGACTGGCACTATCACCCAGCCCCCAGCACAGCCACCTTCGGGGCCGTGAAGGGGCAGTGGTGACTGCCCATGGGTGGGGATCTCATTCCACTGTTGCCATCTGGGGACACTTGGTCCTCCAATTCCCAACCACCCTCCTTGTCCAAGGTGTTTACCCCCTCATGTGTCAAACACTGCCCCTGTCTGCTGTCTTGTCTGTTTGCAAAAGCAACTTCTTCTACTCAACTTACCTCCCCAAATGTACCTAAAACCCTTCACCAGCATCCCACTCTCACCTTTAAAAAAAAAAGAGTATCTGTCCCAAAAAAAAAAAAAAAATCATCCCATACTTAGTTCTTCATTTTGCACCCATGGACACTTCCATGAATTAATTATCCCATCAATTAACACCCCTCCCTGTGGGGTGTGAGTCTCCAAATTCCAAATTGTCCACATCATGCACAGCTGTTTCTGCAAAACAAATGGAGAGCTATGGTCCTTTCCTACACCCATCCTGCACATCCCTAGCTGTCTTTCATATTGTTTTTCCTCCTGCTTGCCCCCATTTCACCACTTTCCTATCACCCCTTTCTTCTTTTCTTTTTTTGGAAATTGTGTGGGTTTAAGTGGGACTAAGTGCCACTTAGTATGGTGGTATGTTGTGCAAACCCGCTTAAAACTGCTTTAATCACCTTATCTGGTTCAGGCACTGTTCTGCTCAGCAATAAGGTACCCAACCCTGGCAAGTCTCAAACCCAAGACCCTCTTGACTACAGTCAGAACAACACACCACTCAGCCCTGTGAACAACTGCTGCTTTTGTAAATATGCAAAAACAACAAGCTGCTACTAAGCCAACACAGTTCCTAATTCCAAGCAGCAGAACTAAACACCTCCAATAAGCACAATCAGAGAGGTGAAACTCATCAAAGATAAACTCAGCCAGATAGCCAAACTCACTGAAGCAGGTCTTTTTAAATTCCAAAGGGATAAGCAAACAAGACGCCAATAAACAAACAACTTCAATTTTATTGGATGATGGACACTATAGCTCTAGCATCCATGCTAAAGGTAGTAATGAAACTGCAATGGTATACACCTCTAAGTTGGCTGTCACCCCTGGGGTAGCTATTCTCCAAGACAGAGTGACCCAAAATGGGTTGAAAATAGCCCATTTCCCTTTTGGATCTAACCTCTAGACACAAATCCACAACCAACTCCTCAGGGTAGCCCCTACATAAAAACAAATTTGATATGAACCGGCACTCTTCCTGGAAGTCACCATCTCTCGAGACCATTCTGGCTGCCCTCACAAATTGGCCTTTTACTATTGATCTCTTCTGGAAGGCCAGATGTTCACTATCAAATTGCAAATAAGAATTGGAAAAAGTGGGCTTGCGATGAATTTAGCCTAAAAACTGGTTCTGGTTGCTGTCCTTGAATAATTCCACATCTAGGTATGCTATTCTGTCTGTGTCAAAAGTAGAGGTAAACTTTAAGAAATGCATGGACTTGTTGAATATCTCCACCAGGTCATTGGCCACCATGGGGCCATGACCATGTTGGCCACACTCGCCCCACATGATGAGCCCATGGGGACTCTGACTAACTGATGGAACCATCTACCATTGAAGGAGAAGTAGTTACATGTTTAAATTATGTCCAATAGGTCATTTGCCATTGAAGTTTCACTCACTGGTGCCTGCTTTGTGGTCATTTCCAACTCAATCCATTCCACTGCTACATCTTGTGGAATGGATGAGTACAGGTCAACAACATCTACCGTCAGAAAGTGGTAATCATGACTGTATGAAATGTTTTTCACCTTCCCCAAAAAGGACCAGGAATCTTTAGAAATATATGATTCACTAGCCACAAATTTTTTTAGAATGTGATCCACAACTTTGGCTGCTGCGTATGTTACACTCCCTCTAGCACTCACCAACTGGCGCATGGGAGGGTCTCTAATGTTTTTGTGTATTTTCGGGTTCCTGAACAAAACAGGTACTTGAAGCGATGCACAGTAAATGAAGTTGAAAATTTCCTGGTCAATGGATTCATTAATAAACATGTCTTCATAATAAGACTGAACTCTTGCCAGATTTCCATTCAACTCATTCTTGGACACCTCTTGGTAAGTTTCAGAAGACAAAATTGCTGACATTCTGTTGTTATAATCAATCATTTCTAAAGATTCCTGATCCTTTTTGGTAATGGCCCATTGGGAGAAGGAATTTGTGTTTACTAACTCTATCTTCCTAGAATGAGTATCCTTATATACCCGTTTCTTGGACGACATTTGTATCATCCTCAAGGGTGACTCTTCGGTGGCCAATGACCTGGTGGAGATATTCAACAAGTCCACGCATTTCTTAAAGTTTACCTCTACTTTTGACACAGACAGAATAGCATACTTAGATGTGGAATTATTCAAGGACAGCAACCAGAACCAGTTTTTAGGCTAAATTCATCGCAAGCCCACTTTTTCCAATTCTTATTTGCATTTTGATAGTGAACATCTGGCCTTCCAGAAGAGATCGATAGTAAAAGGCCAATTTGTGAGGGTGGCCATAATGGTCTCGAGAAATGGTGACTTCCAGGAAGAGTGCCGGTTCATATCGAATTTGTTTTATGTAGGGGCTACCCTGAGGAGTTGGGAGGCGTTTAGTCCTGCTGTTTGGCATCAGGAGCTGTGCTGATTTAGTAGCAGTTTGTTTTTTCTTGCCTTTGATCTTCAGTTGCTTTTGTAAATATATCATGCAGTACAGTGATGTAACATTAGAGGAAAAAAGACACCCCTCCCAAGTATTGGGCCAAGTGCCTCTGAACTATAGTCAGAGCAATACACTACTGGGCCAACTGAGCTCTTGGGAAATGTTGCTGTTTTTGTAAGTATATCATGCAGTATAGTGATGTAACATTAAGGAAAAAAGACACCCCTGCCAAACATTGAACCCAGCACCCTCTGAACTATAGTTCAGTGCAATATACCACTAGGCCAACTCAACTACGAGAAACTGCTGCTGTTTTTACAAAGATATTTTGATTACCAGTGACACTACTACATATAATGTGATAAATGACAGCATACTTGGGCCTGTGATGCAGGCAGCGAACCAGTACACAGCCAAAGACATACTGATGAATTGACGGGAGGCCTATGATATCAGGTACAGCTGACAACTGCATAGACTGTTGCAGAATGTCCACAGTTGTGTCACCTACTTATGGCATGGTTGTTATCAAACCTATTCTGAGTGCTGAAGTACTGGCAAGTCAGTGCAGATTGAGGTTACAAAAGCATGACAGACAAGTCAGTGTCACATGTCATAGCCTTCCAAACACACATGTTTATGCCAATCCAGTGTAACACACTGCATGCATGCACATATGTCTTGCATCTACATCTCCCATAATAATGACTCTGTAGCTCTATCTGTTACATTCTTAGCATGTCTAACATCTGGACACCCACAGTTCAGGCCCACAGTCCAGTCTGTTGCATGACAACTACATGCTTGTCAAAACAACATAGAAACAACTGAGCCCTGCAATGTCCAGCAGAACTGGTTGCTGCTACTGAAGTCACTGCCACCCACAGTAGCACGTCAAAGGCCTGGAGGGTGGGACACATGTCACAAATATGAATACATGTCTTAAATGTCCCCTGCCACTCTCTGGATGGCACTACTACTTAACATATGTACCAAAGGCACATGCCTCACCTGGACTGTTATGGGTACCCTCACTCTTGCCATGCTGTGACACAAGAGCTGACACTGCTCCCTCACTGACATATATAGCTTGCAGTTCCCCAATGTCTTCACAACACCTTGTAGGAGTCCTCGCTAGAATGTAGCAGCTGTGGCCTGCTACACATGCAGCAGTATGTTCAGCTACCTGCTACAGACCTACCATACCTCCCAAACAACTAGAACAGGGCATCCACACAACACCCATACATAAAGGGTTGGGCGGGGTAATGTTCAGGTGATAGGGACATGTGTCACAGTCTCCTCCTAGAAACATACACAGCTGATTCACCAGTATCAACTGCAGCAGCATGCACATTCAGATAAATAGGATATATGACACTCACATCTGCCTGTTTCTTTACTGAACCCAACACGCATTGTTAAACAGTAAACTGCCACAGAATCAGAAAGTCTGTAACAATGGCCAAACACAGCATGCAAAACTGTGGACATACCACATCAATCCAAACAGTGAACAGTATTTCTACCTACCCTCTGTGATGTCGTAGCTCCCACACCTCGATAATGTCATCCTCACAGACCAGAAAATGGGCCAAGGCCTACATGAAGGCCTTAATTATAGCACTGTGTTGCCATGCTATTGGCTAATGGCAATGCAAAACCAGCTGTTCTGGATGCTATTAGCAAGTGGAAGTCACAGATTGGTGCACAGGCAATCACCTGTTCATGAGCTTTGCTTACAAAAGGCAGGTTGCTACTTATGGTAAAGAGGTCTGTGACTTTCTTCATGAAGACAGACTGCAATTTCCAAGGAAAGCTACCATTGGATTTCTGCTTACAAAGGAGTATAGCACTATACCAGGTATGGCATAGAATTAACCATGTAATAGAATGCAGATGGGGGAATGCAGTCACGGGAAATAGGAATGTCAACAGTAGGTCTCAACAACATATCTTGCTGTTAGTCTGCTGTCCAGCACCTACAGTCTTGCCTTTTGGCTCTGTCTGCAGTGACATAGATCGCAGCTCAGGCCCCTGAGTCCCCCCAGCAATGGTCAGCTCATGTACGAATGCTACTGGATTGTCTGTTGTACAATAGTGACAGTAACTGCTGGTGGATACAGCTGGCATATCACATCATGTACTGTCAGTGAGCCCCTTTCTGTCTGTGAATGTCATACAGGGTTAGTTCAAAGATTGTCCAGGTGTCCCTGACTGTTTCTGATGTACTCTGGCTAGGTCACTGGGTACTCCAGACCTGCATCTCATTGTCTCATACCTGGTGACCCCCTGCAGCAGGACAACAGGTTATAGGCAGTAGTAGTGAGGGGACACAGGCTCCACCTCAGCAACAGTGTATACATATTGAGCATACAATGTAAGGGAATGAATACAGTACCAGATATTAATGTACCATTACTGTGTTCTGAAGGGTCTGGCATGTCACAGACACATTCTCCGCACTCTGGGTGACACCCATTATATATTGCCTAACTGATTTCCAGACATCCACATTTGTCTGGCATGGGGTCCACATATATCAGACACATGTACACATTCTGCAAACATCTGGGTACTGCAGATGTCAGACACTTATGAGGAGGAAACCCTCCACCACATATGCACCATTCATAGTTATTGTGTAGCACAGATGTTGCTGGAATGTCCACATGCACTTGTAGTACTACTCATGTGTTTGTCAGATGTTGGGTGTATGACATGGTACTGTAATGTTGCCCATAGGGCAAACACCACAGTCGATGGCAGTGATGGGTGTGGATACATAACAACACACTCTGTCACAGCACTAGGCTATAATTAGTATACCTAAGACCATGCGAGGTTACTAAGCTATGGGCCCTGAGGCCCATATGCCTAGGCCACATGTTAGCCCATGTGTATTCAAGGCAGCACCTTATGCCCCAGTCCAATAGGGACACAGGTGGTATCCCACGTGTGTATGTGCAGTTAACCATCCAGTTATCCAGGTTCCACCTGCAAAGGTGTAAATAGCTACTCTGCCTGATGTGGACAGCGTGACAATTCCACAACAGGGTGAGTGTGTGGGACATGCATCTGAGCCAGCAAGAAGATCAGTTGATGTCACACACCAGATTGAGGGGATGTGTGTGTTAATAGAGTGGAGCTTGAGTTGCACTTGTGCAGCAGTTCCAACAATATGGGGTCCTGATTGCCTTGCATGCCAGACAGAGGTCACTTCTCAGGAGTATGTATGAAACTGGGTAGAGGGTTGGGCTTATAGCCTATCTGTGTATGGTAGATGTTTGAGGCCCTGCTACTCCCCAGTGGGGAACCTCTGTGATGTCCCCAGCTGCCGCATGTGCTTTGTGAGGTAAATGATGAATGGTGTATTTTACACAATAATGGGCTTTATTGTGGGGAATACAGGGATGTTAGGACCTCATGTCCCTGAATGACATACCCTTAGGTATGAGGTGGACATGGTGGTGAAATGTCATGTTGCCATTGACCTGTTTGCGCAGATCCCACACAACTGGCAGCATGCCTAAGATGTTGTTAGTACTATGATAATATGTGGGGACATCACTCTCCCCAAAGGGGTTGACACTGCATGTCCTGCTATGTGGCCTGAGGCCATGTTTCTGGCAGCAGTCATGCATTTGCATGAGACCCTTTAGGCAGATGTCCACATCACTAGGGAATCTGGTGAAAGCACACAGCATGCAGTCATCTGCAGACATGGTCGGCCATAGGCCAATGGCTGTGCCGTGCACCACAGACATGTACATCACACATATCAGACACCCAAACCCAGAACAACAGGTTATGCCACTAGTTATGGGTCAACAACTTGGGGTGTTGGGGTGGATTACCCTATGTGTATTAGTTGGGTCATGTCAGTGTGCCAGTATGCTACCCCTATGGTAACATATGGTGTAATGCCTACCTGGGAGTGTACATCTTTTAGGGCCAGGTGGGTTATACTGTCAAAGACTTTGTCCAGGTCAAGGGAGGCAGTGTGCACTATCACCTTCCATCTATGGCTTTGGTGACTGTTTCAAAGAGGTCAATCGAGTGCAACAGACATGATCCCTTCCTTGACAAAGCCTAACTGTGAATGATGGTATGTGTGGAGGTTGACAGTGTCCTTGTTATTGAGGTTCTCTATAAACTGTGCTATGGCCTTGCAGAACAGTCATGTTAGGCTGATGGGTGTATAATGTGACAGATTGGTGGATGCACCACCTTAGTGTAAAGGGGTGACAGTGGTTGTCCTTCACATGGCTGGGACAAAGGCGGTAGTCAGGCCTCCATTGAATACAGTGTCCTATGTTGTTGCAAGGTAATGCTTGGGATTATGTAGAATGCATCCTGTGATGTGATAGGCTCCCATGGCGGATGTATATCATGACTTTCACATGGCAGTGGTGACTTATTCCCTACATATAGGAGAAGGGGCAGGTACTGTGGACATCCTGATGTACCGATGGGGGGGTCACACACTGACTCTGCCAGGCATCAAGTATGCTATACCTACAGCACTGGTATAGTTGGTGTCCCTGATCACCTCAAGTGAGCAGATGCAGGTACTTCTTGTGATGTTGCAGATATATGTACAAAACAGGAGATGATTCTCTATAGTGGATGTTGACAGTGTGGGCTCTGGGTTTGCTGTGCAGTTTTCCAGGAGTGATCCCATTTGATCGTGTACACTAACGAGACATTGCTTGTAAATGGGAATCTACCGCTACTTTGTCTTGGACAGCAGTATGTCATCCTTGTTATAGACACTTATGTATTACAGATGTCCACCAGACAGATGTACGTATCCTTGCAGAGGATAATGTAGTCCTGTCAGCTATACTTGACTCCACACATCTATACAAATGCACATCTAGCATATGTGTGTATGTGTGGATATTGGTGCCAGTTCCTACAGAAGGGTTGGGGCTGTGGAGCTGTGTCTACCACCCCTCAGGAGGCTGTATTCCATGTTGGAGGTGTATGTATGGGTGACCCTAGCTAGATGGGTATTGTGGGAGATGGTGACTGAAAACATGACTGCATAATTGTTGCTTTGCCATGGAGGATGACACTGTAGGGATGCTGCAGTGGTAACCTGTGTTGTGTAATATCAACTGCAACACACCTTCAACTCATGTGAGGGTAGCCCCTAGCAGCACAGAGCTGTTTGTAATTCCACTGTTGATGGCTCTCTGGCCATTTATGTGCTGCCATGGGTACATCATCCAATGTATGTTTGGGTCATTCATGTGACCCAGGATCAAGGTACAGACCCAAATCAGAATACAGTTGATGAAGTCCATATAGGCAGGATGAGCTTCCTGGTCACATGTGGTGGCCGGTAGCTAGTTATGATTTGAATAGGTGTGTTGCCAATGGTGAAGTGCCCTTGCAGTGTCCCCTGTGCATCTTGCTGCCTGTACAGAGTGGAAGTGTGCATATGTCTCATATATACACTGAAATCACATGTCCCATGCCATTTCCACCCACACTTTGGTGTATGACTGTATGATAGGATGGTTGACCAGGTAAGCTGGGGTGCTCTCTGCAGCTTTGAACCATGTGTGTGTAATTGCACAGATGTTAGCATTTCCCAGTGTTAAGAATGCTTGCATTCAAGTCAGAGACATGTGTAGACACCTAGGGATTAGCAGCATGGCCTTCAATGTGTGCTGTGCTGAGAGTTGTATGTTGGTAGTGATACCCTCATCACTTTTCCTAATGAAGACACTATGGGGGTGGCAAGAACCATTGCCAGATGCCCGAAGGCCAGTTGAGATAGAAGGAGGCCATCTGTTGCAGTGCATCATGGTCTGTTGACCATATCATCCTAGGCTCACGGGCACTGGAACCCCCTGGATTATCACAATATAAAAGGCCACATGTCAAGGTCAATCATTTCCTGAATGTATTGCAGTATCAGTCTGGGTGACAGCAGAATGCTGCATAACGCTAGGGACATACCTGCATGTGACACATAATCAATGTGCTCACTTATGTCTCACTGTATATAGTCCAGGGACATACATCTCGGGTCAGGCATGCCAACATAGTCCTTGACAGACTCATGACAGCACCTGCTGGTGAGAGACAGCAGTGCATATGTGATATGGCAGAGTCTGCTCCTGACACAGAAGTAACTGTGACCATCCACATATACAGCCAGGTGTGAGGCACATCACTGTCTCACAATGAAGTCACCTATGTGTAACATGTTTGACATGTGCTGATGCCTGCGTGGCTGTGGGACACAGGTGTGTGGCTATGTGTGACATGTGCTGTGTGCGACTGCAACATTCACATGTGGCTTTGCCTCGGAGGTCTCCTTTGTTTGTAGATGTGTATGTTGAGGTCCATTGCATATGTGTGTGTGATGTGCAGGTGTGGGTGGTGTGTGAGGTGTACTGATTGTGTTGACAACCTGTTTGGGGATGGATATGTGGTCTTGACAGGGAGAGAGCATGGACTGCAGGTTCCTACTGTCATTGCATCTCTCACACAGTGTGTTCCTTAATGGTGCTTGTAGATGGTTGCCCATCCTTGTACAGGTGGCAGGTGCTATACTGTTCCAGGATACCCATATCAACCACACTGGGAGGGGAAACTGTAGGACACTGTCCAGCCATATAGTCCAGAATCTGGGGGTGGAAGGCCAGGGAGACCTGATGGGTGAGTGTATAGCCCAGGTGCTTACTTCAACAGTAGGAGGCTGAGATCACAGCATACCATGTAGACATGCTATGAACAACAGTAATAGGTGCAACAGGTAAATGCATTTGAACACCTCATAGCACATGCAGCAAGTAGCATGAAACATCAGAATCAGGAGGGCATTCCATGATTGTATTGCCACTATGTTGCCAACAGCCACAGACATACTGTGCTGATAGATGGTGAGGTATGATGTGGGGGTTATCAGCTGATAGTGCTAGCAAAGTGGATGTGAAGGGTGTGTACATAATGGCGGGCAATGTATCCAGTCCTGTGATGTGTTCCTCTGTTCATGTCTTTCAGGTGGGATGTTTAGACATCGCAATTCACCCTTCTCAGAAGCTGAGACTGCTGCAATTATTGATCCCCTGAGACTCCATCCCTGTGATCTGTTGTCAAGGACTTGCCATAACCAGCAACAATGCACTGCACTATGGGCAGGCCTGGTAGCAGCAGTAAATGATGTGAGCCATTGGGATAGGAGCTTTGAACAGGTCATACACCATGCTATGGATATCATACATCATGCATGGCAAAGGGCTGCAGCTGTGTCCAGGGACTGTGCTGGTAGAGGGAGGGCTTGCTACACAACCACCACTCACAGCCACAGGGAGTTCCTTGCAAACCTGGGTTCAGCCACCAGCTCACAGGAAGCAATGAGTACATATGTCATGCAGGTGGGAGGCACAGATTCCACAGCTGAGGAGTGTCTGTAGGATTCATAGTGGCAGCCTCTGGATACCTGTACACATATGTCAGATTAATCTGCATTTGTGGGTTGGGTTTTGCAATGCGCACATGTGTACTCATATTGTGACTGTCAGCAATTTGTGTAGTATTATAGCTTGTACTGTACATGTTGATAAATGAATATATTATCCTGTACCAATGCCACATGTGTGTGTGCTGACAATACATCTACACCACAAATACAAAGGTACCTCTTGTGTGGCTGGAGACCATCAACCTATAGTCTGTGAGAGCAGAACTGTCTTGTTATGGTGCACTTATACCCTAGGCATGATAAAGACTGCCAGTTTGCCATGGACATGGCTGTTACACTTAGCCATACTGCAATACATGCGTGTTTACTTGTGGTGGGGTTCACTGCAGTGCATCACATTGGTAATCACAGTAGCATATTTGCAGGAGCTGTAACAAATTAGCACACAGTTTTGTATAGGTGTAGCCAATCTGCTACACATGGGTGCATTACTATTATGTAAACGGGTGAACTGTGTTTTAGGTGACGATCCATCACATACTCTGAATTGTCATGTATCTCACAGGTGTATAGTATTAGCAACATTAACTGGACATAGCTGGACTGCATGTTGTTGAGGACCTGTCCAGAGTGTGTCTGTTGTGGTCTGATTATGTGTTGTGCATGGCATCAGTCAGAAGGTGTGGTCTGTATAATGCCCTCGTGGCACCTTACCTGTGTGTGTGTGTGTGTGTGTGTGTGTGTGTGTGTGTGTGTGTGTGTGTGTGTGTGTGTGTGTGGATCAGCAGACATTATAGTGTAGGAATTGTTGCCTCACAGGTGACCATGGCGGTTGGAATGTGTCCTCCTCACAACCTGATGTCAGTGTCTCATCAGACTCTGATTATGATGGTGGCCACTGTGATGTACAGGTGGGGTTGTTGAGGTTGAATCTGTCCCATTGGTTGACATCCTACTTCCACCCCCAGTGTTCCCGCATATGGTCAGTATGCCCACACATACCCAGTCCCCAGCAGCCACAGCTAATGGGCAATCAGAGGGTGGTGGCATTGAACAGGGGAGTGTGGTGACTATGACATATGTCACTGGTGACACTAGCCATAGCCACAGGGTTGGCGAGGTCCCATTCAGGCAGACTGACAGGGGGTGCTTGAAGGAGGACTGCTGCTATCCAGCCCCTGTTAGAGGTGTCACAACATGTGTCACCCAATGCATGTTTTGGTCTATCATGAGGGCACAAACACATTGTGAGCGATACACCAGATAGATGTTCAGGGTCATGGATGCTACACTGCTTGGCATGCATGACTCCATCCAATGCATTGGTGATGCCTTACATCATTTCATCGATGAAGTGGATAGACGGTGGGGTGAGACATTGTTAGTCCTTAACCGTGCCATGTCTATTCTTGAACATGTGGTGGGAGTAGTATGTCAAGACACATGGACTTAGGCCAGCAACAACATCAGCTGATCGCTCATGTGGCCATGCACAGTCATACTCCTATAGTGGCAGTACCACCAGCACTACCGAACGAAGGGTGCTGTCCACACCACAACATGGCAGACCATGGGCATGTAGTCCTGGGTGGTCCTGTGAGGGACACAGACCCAGCATACACCGGTCACCATCAGGGAGTAGTACCACATCTGGCTCTGGGCATGGTGATGCCAGTGCCACTCCTGGCAGAAACAGTTCCCATGTTCATGGCCAGTGACAGTGAACTGTACATTCTGGCATGTACAGTTCAAGGCTGTCCAACATACCCTTTTGTAGGGCTAGCACATGGCTTGACTGTATGCATGCACAGACTCACTCATCACTGTCACATGCAGGTCACTGACAGACACACACAGCTCCTCTCCATGGCCCAGCTGACCAGGACCCCTCCACACACACACACACACACACACACACACACACACACACACACACACACACACACAATTTCAACTGTATGGCACAGTTGGGGCCTTTGTCAAACCCACCCCACACCCCGTGCATGTGATGATACCTGTGCCACATCCCTGTTATCCATGCCATCGATGCAGGGGCATGCTAATATGTGTCTGATGCACAGGGTGACTATATTACAGTTGATGGCAGTTTGTAGTGTAGTATTGCCATGGCCTGTAAGGTGCTGTCTGCTGGCAATTGTCATGCATACACATCAAAGTGTATGTACCTTTGTGCCATGATGCTTTATTGCTCTTAGTACTGCTGACTGACTGTTGTCTCACAGACTTTATTCTGTTTATGTTCCAGGTGTCTGTGTTTCTAAATTGTGGTGAGTTGCTGCCATTACAGAAGCTCAGGATGGTGGAGTGGCAGCGCAGAGACTTTTTCATCGCCAAGGTATGGTTGTATATGTGCAGGTTTACATAGGTGCATATGTGTGGAACAGTGTGTAAAGGACAATGGAGGCAGAGAGCGTAACCTTGCATGCATACCCCTTGATACAGCATGCTACTCTTGATACATGTCACCTGAGAGTTCCATATGTTGACAGGTTCATAGGTACAAAGCAGGTTACTAGTGTACTGGCCCTGGGTCCCTTACAAGCCTAGCCATTACTTTTTCCACAACAGAATCATCGCTCAGCACCTGTTTCCCTGGCATTGCTGAACACACGTTGGACTCCTGAGACAGATATTTTTCCCCATCCACTCAGCCTTGATGCAGTTGATAAGGGTCTGCGTGGTACTGTGTTTGACATGTTTGGGGAGTGCATTTCTGAGACAAGGCAAACTCTAGGAGATAAACCTGTCTCTCCGGCAGTTTTTTTTGCTGTCTCATATATGATTCAGGCCTGTTGTGCCAGTAATGTGCAGAGAATTATACTCTCATATATGAGGTAGCTGTTGAAGGGCTGAGCACAACATTGCCATCTAGGCATGTCATAGCCCACCTGTCAACAAACTGTCCAATACAGAGTGGGGCAGTACTGATTCAAGAATGTCTTCATGGGACAGGTGTTGAAGGCCATGGATAACTTTTGTGGGGGTTAACATAGCCTTTTCAGTTGGTACAGATGTCTGCATAGGTACATGCCAGACTGACCATGCTGATAATGTATTGTTGTACTGACTGAGGACTATACAGAGGTAATGTCCACATTTTGTCTGGATGCAGTCCCTTTACCTATGTGCTGACCCACGTCCAAGCCTTTTCTGACCACTGCCACTGCTTGATGGCTGAATGCATCAGTGTCATCACCTGAGTAGCAAGGTCTGTCAATGCGGTTTGTGTGTTTATGGGGTTGTCGTGTATGTGGGAAATGCTGGAGGCTAGGATCTAGGCACCATTCCATACCCACTGTATGACCCTATAGCAATATGTTCACATCAGTTTGTGGCTCATTGACAGACAGCACACTACTTACAGTTGCCACAGCCTTGGAGGTGGCAGTTAGCATTCGTGCCTAGATACATGTGGGTCATTGGGGGAAGCAGCTACTCACAGGGCCTACACATGTCTACATATTGCACACATAGGCAACACAGAGTAGGGGTGCCACCTTATCAAATGTGGAATGTGGGACACATCTTGTAGTATCATGACAGTTGGCAGGACATACCATAACCCACAGCAAGTGCAACAGACAGGACTTCCCTTGGTTTGGAAATATGACACCTTCTTTGTGTTACATTACCATAGGTTATGCTATTTCTCATAACATTAAGGTGCTTCTGATGTGAAATAACTGCTTTAATCAAGTAGAAGACAACCTTAAGAAATGTTTGTTGTCATACACTCTGGTGACCTTTGTATTGTTTGAGTCATTGTGACAGGTCACACCTGGATAACCATGGATTGCAACCTGCAGGGTGAAACAGGTGATGGCCATATCTCTTACCTCTACAGATTTCTGCAGAATGTCCTGATGTTTGCCACATATTTTTGTTCCATTTGGCATAACATTGTGGTTTTCTGGCAAAGTAGTGTGAGATCATTAAAGACTGAATTACACAATAATGACAGATATTTTCCTGTCTGACTTCATACCCTTCAGAAAATGCATGCAAATGCACAACCTGTTATGCTATCTACTTTGTATGTTTGTCAGAGCAAAATGTAAAGATTGACCCTAATATTTGGGCTGTGTCCCACTTTTCTGTATGGCTTTCTCCAGATGTCTTTCTCTAAGGGGTTGAGAGTTATGTTTGTGGCCCTAACACAGGCACAATGCTGCAAGGGGATATACATGCATGCACACACACTCCCACTCATGAACTGTCCTTGTGATAGTAGAAATTAACGCAATATACATAGCCCATGAACGACAGAGCTTATACAGTTTTGCAGTGTATGCCACTACTTTTCAGGTGGATGACATTTGCAGGTGCTGTAAGGATTGCCACGGGGGGGGGGGGGTTAACAGGCCCTTAAAATGGTACAACCGTGTCACACACAGACACTGCTGCAGAGGGACATGCATTCTAACACACATGCACAGAGAGTTGCTCATTTTGGAATTACAACACCTGTCTATTTAGTTATGTACACTATAGCCCACCATACGTATTGCATGTGCCACACTACTATTGTGTTTGAAAATGTGTAAGTCTGCATCTAAGGTAGATGACCTCTGTAGCCCATATATAGGTTGGTGATGGTGGAGTTAACAGGGTGGCAAAGGCACACAAAATGGTATAAGCATTGCACACACACAGGCAAGACAGCCATGCTGCTACAGGGGATATGCATACACAGACACATACACTTGCATCGTTGCCAGTGTTGAGATTAGAATCCCTACCTTCCTAGTTGCATATACTATAGTGCTATGTCCTTATTGCATACACCATGGTGCTATGTGGACAAAGCCTTCAATAATGTGGGGATACATACCCAAAAATAGGGACAGTTTTTACATATTGCTCTTACAAACTTAGATAACTGATAGAGTGACAGTTTTGTTTTACCATTACTTTTGTGAAGGGTATGAAGTCTGACACTCAGATGTCTGTAATTATTTTCTAACTTCAACTTTTAATGACTTGCCATGAAACCACAATTTTATGAGACACAGACCAAAGGTATGAAGAAAACATCTTGACATTCTGCAAAACTCTACACCATTGAGAGGTATGGACTGCAGAGTATCAAACAGTGCACACACACAGTTAGCAGTATTGAGATTAGAACCCCCAGCTATTTAGTTGTATGCACTATAGTACTCCATTCTTATCATGTGCACCATGGAGCTTAGATGCCTGGAGTGTGTCCAATGGTGAATCTAAGGTGGAAGAGATCAGCAGGTCCTGTAAAGTAGGGCAATGGGGGTTAACAGGGTGGAACAGGCCTCAAAATGCACTGGTATTACACACACATAGGTAGGAAATACACAAAGCCAAAAGAGAATATACACACTCAGCTGGTATTGTTGGGAATCAAACCACTACCTATATAACTGCCTACATTATAGCATTATATGCTAATCTCATGCACCACAGGAATTACATGTGTGGAGAGTGTCTGGTAGTGCTGTTGAGGTGGATAACATTGGTAGCTGCTGACAGGTAGACCACTGTTGTGGAGGACAGTAGTCACACGGCCAAAATATGGGTGGCCATTGCACAGACATAGGGCTTTTGGGTATGTGTATTCTGCTGTACATGTAATACGTACAGAAACTTACACACACACACACACACACACACACACACACACACACACACACACACACACACACACACACACACACACACACACACACACACACAGTGACTGCTGTGAGATTACAACCCCTTCCTACTTACTATTACACAATGGGTGTCACAATAGTATTTGCACATGCCAGTGGTTAAAATTTTTGTACATGTGGCTGCTGCAGTACATCACTCTATGCCTGTCAGGCTCTCTCTCTCTCTGCATCTGTGTCTCTCTCTCCCCTTATCTCTGCCTCTCTATAACTGTTTTATTTGTATAGGTTATCTATATATATCTGTATGTATAGCACAGTCAACAGATCCAGATAATCTTATATGTACCACATATGGATAGATGGGGTAAACATGTCTGCTGGGGGTGGGGATAGACAGTTAAGGTGCACATAGCTATCTGTATGCAGTAGGGATATATGGACATCCCAGTTCTGTAGTCAGATGTGGGTTCAGACAAGGGCTGAAAGTAGCTAAGTGTAGGTGCATGCTCATTATGACTATCAATAGTAAGAGTGGGACTTCAGTCCAGACTTACCTGCACTCCGGTCCAGGATTTTGTGTACTATAACTGATTAGCTGATGAACCTGTGTAAACAGTTCAGCACCTCACTGATATATTGGTTGAGGGATCTCCTGGCTGTGTGCTATCCTTATTAACTGAGTCATATTTAGGATGGGTACAAACTGTATTGGACTGAGCAGAGTTTTGCATAATATAAGAGGTATATTTTGCACAGCACTGTGGTGTCCTGGTATGTCAGCGGCAGATCACTAGAGATTAATGTGAGGAACCACTGACAGACATTTGTCTACTGACTCCATACACTACAGGGAACCCATGATACTGCACAAAGTGTTCTAGTCTGCACATTCTACTTTTGTGTGGCCAGTGGTTCCTCCTTCCCCTTATATGTGGCCCTTTGTCCTGCTCTGCTCCAGTCACAGGCTTTGTCCACAGTTGCTACTCTTATGTAGTTGTAGTTATGGTCTGACTGGGGTAGAAGTCATAACATCACACACAGAGTTATATACAGCATACTTCTGACTGCACCTGTTTAGCAGGTTGGCCAGCATTGTGTCCCATACATCTGCTCTGGTCCTCAGACAGTTTGCGTTGCTGTTCTTTTAAGGCTACATGTTGGCCATACCTCTCAAACTCTTACCGGCAGACATCTTGATAGGGCCATATATCACAGCTGGACATAGGCCCATACATGTGAACAGTATCTTAATATTGCTCTTCCAAATGTAGACAGTTGGCAGAGTGGTTTTGTATTAGCTTGCAATTTCTTATGGGTATGGCATCTGCATCTTAACCATCTGTCACTGATGTCTTCACATCAACCTGTATTGTTTTGCCAATAGTTTGCCAGACAAATGCAATGTTATGACAAACAGAACAGATATATGAGGCATACATCTGGACATTCTGAGAAACCCTGACATTCATGGTGTATGGATGGTGCCCACTGACTTGTTGGAGTACTGACACAGTCATGTGTCAGCCTTTGTATCCTGGTGCAAGACTGACTTGTCACAACATGCTGTTCTAGTGGGCACCATCTAAGTTACTCAGAGCTGTATACTGTCCAGTTTCCCATCAAAATAATGAGCGTACATTCACAAATATGCATATTATCAAAACCTTTAAGCAAAACCCATAATGCCAATGTTGCAAATTGTTGTAAAAACGCTGAACCTTGACTGTTGTACAACTAAAAACAAGTGCTAACATGGGTCAAGAAGAGGGTGAGATTTTGCGGTTTGGAACATCGGTGTTCAGCATTTTCAACAGTCGCAGGTTGGAGTTCGCATTTGAGTGTTGAGCAATGTGCACTTGACATTTTGATGGCAAACCATACTGTCCATATCTGTGACCCCCTGTCCTTCCATTGTCCAGCTTTCCTGCAGTAACAAATATTGGCTTCTACACAGCCTGTAGAACACCTACCATAGGTGTAGCTGACATGCAAAATAGCAGGCGCAACCTGCTCGAACCATGGACCCTGTCACCCACAGTAACAGCCCTCAGTCAGTGATGTCTACTTCTTGACACTATTAACCACACACATACATAGCACATTGACCTCTGCATATTGTGTAAATGGAACATGTTAGCAAGTTGATTGGGACAGCCCTGGGAATGTGTGGCCTGCTGTTATTACCTTACAGACATATCTGTTACTGCAGTTCTATGGGAATATGAGTGTGTGGGGGTAGGGGACCATACCTCTCAACTGTACAGATTTTCACAGAATGTCCAGATGTTTGCCTCTCATTTTGGGTTCATTTCACTTATCATTGAGGTTGTCTAGAAAATTACTGGCAAATCATTAAAGACTGAAGTTAGAAAGTAATGACAGTCATTTGAGTTTCAGACTTCTACCTATTCCGAGAATTCATGCTACCCCAAAACCTGTTAATCTATCAACTTTTTACATTTGTAAGAGCAATATTTAACAATTATTCCTATTTTGGGCCTTTGGCCAGCATTTCTTTATGGCTTTGTACAGATTTCTTGTTCTAAGAGGTTAAGAGCTATGTATGGGACTCTAACATTGACATCCATGCATCTTTCCTATGACCCCACTGTTTGTAAGCTCCTCACATAGGGCAGTGGGTTTTGGTGGCTTGGGTTCTACTGCATATTTTACGGCAGCCAGTATTTGGCAGTGAGTTCCTGTTGTCCCACATAGCGGTCTGTTGTCTGCTGCTATCCTGGTAGCCTACTCCATTACCTTGCATACATGCAGCAATACCAACCATATGCTGCCACAGTCCAGAGTGACTTACCTTGGGCCTGCAGCAGTTGAGAGGACAGTGCTTCAGGGCTGACTCTGTCAGATGCATGCAGTAAACAGCCTATACATAAGGTATAGGTAGTGTGATGTGGCTGGCATCATTTGTACTGTGTGCATGTGATTCAGAGTGAGGTGTCAGTCCCTGGGCCCCCAGGTTGTCAGTGTATGTGCTATGCATTGCCGCTTTGCCAGGCCCAGGGTGTACTGGGCATGCCTATATCTGCCTACAGGGACAGGCTCAGGGGGTTCCTCCTCCGAGTCCCCCTGTGCCTGTGGGGACCTTGGCAATGGTGGGGAGCTGTGTCTCCCTTCCCTGTGGTATTCCTGCCGCAACTGTTTCTGCAGGCTCATATTGTGTAGCATAGGAGATACTATGAAGATGTGTGCACATGTGGCTGGAGAGTACTGCAGAGCACCACAAGATATGTCAAAGCAGTAGAACCATGACTTGAGCAGCACAAACACATGCTCTACGATGTTCCTAGTTTGTGTGTGTGCCTCATTATGGCATTCTTCGGTAGGTGTGTGCATTTCTGATGGGTGTCATCATCCACAGTTCCAGTGCATAACCAGCATCCCCCACTAGATGGCCATATGGGATGTCCCCCATGGCAAATGCCTGGTACAGCTGTGATGCATGCCAGATGTGGGAGTCATGATAGCTGCCAAGGCTGCCAGCACACACACACTGATGATAATGCCCTGGGCATTGCACACAACCTGGCAGTTGATGAAGTGATACCCCTTGCAGTTGATGTAGACTCTCCCTTCCTCACTGGTTGCTTCTTTGATGTGCACATGAGTGCGGTCTATGGCACGCAGTACCTCTGGGTAGTGTGCTACATGGTGGAAGAGATGCATGTTGCTGGTCTTCTTCTCAGGGGTGTTGGGAAAATAAATGTGCTCACTGTCATGTGTTAGCATGACATCTAGGAACTGGTGTAGTACCCTGGATGCAGATGCCTGTGAGACCACCATGATGTCCCCAGTAGGTCTTTGGAAAGTACCTTTAGCTAGTATTCTTAAGGCTACACATACCTTTATTTCAACTGGGATGGGTCCCCCTTTGTTGGCTTGTGGTCTGAGGCGAGGGCAGCAGAGCTCAGTGAGTTCCTGTGGTATGTCCCTGTCCAACTTGTAGCGCTCTACTGTCTCCAGCTCATGTAGCCCCTGAAAGGTTACCCTGGGCTTGAATACTATTCTCCTCCTCAGTCTGGTCCTATTGTCAGCATCATCATCATCATCATCATTGGCCTCAGCCTGTAGCACATACAGATGTAGTAATGCAGCAGCAGCCCCTATCATTTTGTCAGTTAAAATTCCCAAGTGTGTACTCCCATGGTCGCAGAGTATGTGGGAAAAATCAGATTGAAGGGGGTATACCTATTTTATACTGGTGTGCTGCAGATGCAGCTTGTGTGACTGGCTGACTATGATCTGCCAGCTATATTACTGAGGGGTTTGAATGGGCCAGTGTCAATGGAACAGGGCTTATCAGTCATTTATACTTGATTGGCTTTCCCAGGCTATTTCCTTTTATTTATTTATTTATTTATTTTTTCATTTTCTTCCACTGCTAAGCCCTGCAGTGCTCCGCGCAAACCTGCAAAGCTAGTGTAAACATTGTTCAGCAGTATAGACCCTCCCCTGTACACAGAAATATTTAGCTTTTCTTTAACTTGCTAAAACATGCGCAGCAGGGCTAAGTATAACTGAGACATACCCCCCCCGCTTAGCTGTGCTTAGCTGAGCGCAAACAGGCACCTCTAATCTCTAATCTGCTTACATATGCTGTGACAGCCCCCCCCCCCTTTTCATGGTACCTATCTGTTCTGCCTACACCAACACAGTTCTAGCCCTACCACAGTTAGTACCTACAGACATGGTGGTCCATTTTGTGATTCAGTAACCCTCATTTACATACACCTAATTGCATATACCCTGGATGCAGCACTACACCAGAACCTATCTCCTTAGCAACCACTATAAGCTGCCATTATATGACTCTGCATGCTGGCCACTATAATGCAATAACTTTGCATATGATTATATTTCATATTTTACACATTTTATTTATTTTGTTTTCAAAAATTAGCATGTTTGTGTGCCGCTGCACTTAAAAGTGGCATAAGTATTAAAAAGCAAAGATTAATTTTTCATATAGTGCATTATTTTTTCATTTCATTGGACATAGATTTGGCCATTTGCATGGCTACTGTCACATATACAACCTTTTATTTGGACTGTTACAGCCCCTGCTTAAAGTTTATAGTCCGGTACATGGTTTATAACCGTACATTTTTTCTGCAGACATGGCACCTACACGGATGCCTTCCTGCATCCTGAATCAGAACATCACCTCATTTGCATGGTTTTCATGAGCAGATGGGGTGATTTGCATTCTGCGAACACCTCCATGTTTGCACGCTGTACGTACACTCATGCACAACCCCAGCCCTGTTTCATGGATCTTTCGGCGGCCATATTCTATGTTCAGGCCACAATACTATTCCCACATGGAGAATCGTTCAGTGTATGGTTTATTGATTTACCCCCATGTGTGAATCTTCTTGAAGATAAGATAGTACAGCTCTGTCTGTAGTCAACTCTACAGTAGAACTTTGAAGAAATAGTTACTTAAATAGTAAGGATATCCACAAAATATTCTCCTTTTTGTATTTAATTTTCCATTCCTGCTCTGCAATCACAAATAGACAGTGTAAGGGTTCTTGACTTTTATACAGTTATGGTGTGTTTACTGACATTGCTTATCATATCTTACACTAACTTTAGTGCAAGGTTTCTCACCTGCAACAACTGGTGATTGTAGCAGCCTACAATAATTTCATAAAGGACTTATGCAATCCTAGAGCAGTACAGGTATGTGCAGGAGAGGTCCATTGGTTTTCACAGGAAGGAGGTACTGTTAGAGAGATAAGACATGAATACAATCCAGGTGAGAATGTACGTGTAAACACTTACTCCCCAAAAGATTTCTCCTTAAAGAGCTAGTGTTATGGCAAGTATATTCAAACAACTTTATTGTTCTTGTCTGAACCAGAGCCTCTCTTAGCATCCACTGTTTTTTTTTTTTTTTGTTAACTAAGTTCCATGCAGGAATCAGGGAAAGTGGACTCATCATCATTTCAGCAGGTACAATGTTGTTTGCCTTTTTCGGCTTTTCCCAGTTAGGGGTTGCCACAGCAGAACTCCAGTCTGCTAATGATTGACACTCAATTTTTATGGTGCCGAGTTGCCAGCTCAATGCCCAACCTTCAGCGAAGGCACACCCATTCACGCATGCCTTTCGGATGCCACTCGGCTGCATGGAGGACATGCAGACTCCACATAGAAGGCACTCCAGCTGAGAATCGAACAGGAGAACCTCTTGCTTGAGGTAACAATGCTACCGCTCTACCATCACGGATAATCATGGACTATATTAAAGCTGCCACCTGTCACATAGATTAGATCCTTACCCATTATGCGATTTGCAGACCACACACTCATTATATAAGATAATCCAAAGCATTAACATAAGTAATATCTTCATATTGAATTGTCACTATCTCTTGGAAAAATCCCAAGTGATTTCCTAGCTTTATTTAAATAAGTACTTTGCATAACTTATCTAGCTCAATGTACATGTGAAAACAGCTATTTTTCTTATTTTTATGTATAGGCAGATGAAATCTATCCAGAAGCACCTTCAGCCCAAGTACCAGTATTTTCCCAAGGTTGTGAAACATTTGCAAATTCCAGAAAGGAGCAACCAACAGGCAAGGAAATCCTTCAAGGTGGTATTTTGGTAGCTAAGAGATAAATGTAATTTGATGACACCATGTATATTATTTATCATATATGAAGTGTTTGCAACATGGAATTCAGGCATATGTTCAGATTGTACTACTGTTGTCATGTGTCATAGTTAATTATTCATTTAACAGCAAATTACTAAAAAGATGTTTCACAAAATGTAACTTACAGTATTGATTTAGTGAATTTTGTAGTGTTTCTGGAAAATTATATTTTATGTCGCTTTAGAAGTAGTAAATTACAGTCTACTCTGTTGCTACAACCAGAAAGTTAAGGAGGGTTGAGAAGTTTAGGGGTCATGTCCCCACAATTGTGATGCTTGTGGTTTAGTGAGCTGAATCTTTGATCATCTTTGTAATGCGGCATGCCTGTGATGTGTACTTCCTTATAAAATAGTAAAGCCATGTGATATTACAGCTGGGACTTGTCAGATAAACAGACACAGTGTATGATAGCTTTGTAAATAAATCATCTTTTGGCAATAATACCTCAACCATTAAAAATACAAATTTGCCTGAGTTCAATGTATACTAAGTATTTATTTTACTTAAAAGCCTCACATAATGCATTATTTTCTGCTTTGTCCACTTGACAGTGAACTGGTGGTAAATGTTTGTCTCATCAGAAGGAGTAATCATTTTAATAACATGCACAAATCACACATGTTTAACAAGGCACCGTTATTCAGTTTCATTTACTCTAGGTCTTTCAATACTAAGAGAACTGTCATCAGGTGTTTATTTTGCAAAATCTGTATGTTAAAGTGTATTGCTGATATTTGGGCACATCTTTATTTTACAATTAATTTAAATTTTCTTTGTATTCCTCATAAAGTTGCAAATAATTTTGCAAAATAATAAAAATGATAGTGTACTGTTTCATGTTTTATTTTCAATGATTACTCATTTTTTTCTTTTTATAACCACCCACAAAATGATGTTACAGTAGGTACTGAGCAATGATTCACATACAGCTGCAAAACATTATGGGTAACCAAAACCAAATTACCTCTTTATGGGACCTGTTTCATATTGGAATTATGGTTTCACTACTAAATCATCAAATCTTAATTTACAATGTGAGGTGTCTCATTTGCAAGAATGAGTTAACAAATTTTCTTTCTAGGAAATAAAATCTACCCCCAGATTTAATAAACTCCATGAAGGAATAGTGTAAGTCCTATACAGATTGTACTGTGGACGTGTCTGCAGCTCCCCTTGGCAGCATGCCTTACATGTTAATGAAGATGCACTACTGAGAGAGAGACATGTAACAAGGTTACAGAATTAGTGCAGGGGTGTGTTACAGTGTCCAAAGATGAGTAACACACCCCCTGCACTATTAAAGTGCCAGATAGCACATAAATAATAAAGTTAAACCTGTTTAATATTTGTTTTGTTTTTTTGTGTTTTTGCATGGCTCAGCTCTTAGGAATAGACACATGCTAGACATCTAAAAATAGAAACTGGATGCATTTAATTAGTTAGGAAAGGTCAAGTTTAAACATAGCTAAGTGGGTTTGCATGATGCAGCGTGGTGCTCAGCAGTGCTTAAATGTAACTGACAGCTATATATAAATGTATTCCTGTAAGCACCATATCCTTAGTAGCAGAATTGTTAGAGTCATAGCCTTGTGTGCAATAGGTATACAGTTCGAATACAGGTCATTCAGCTTTTACATGTGATAGGGAAATGTTATAATTTTTTTTTATTATGTATACATTGACATTTGTTAACCGGGCTAGTCCAGCTGGACCAGAAGCCCATTCTCAGTGGAGACCCGATGATAGATGCCCCAGTTACACACAAGTGTCCAATATATTAAAGTCACACTCCAAGATAACATAGTGAAATGCATAAGTTTAGGAGATATAAAGTAAAATAGATACAAATAATAATAAAGTATCATTAAAAAGTTCAAAAAGTGGCACACACCAAAAAACGTAAAATCCAAAAAGCACAACAGACTCCAAACCATAGAAGATGAATTATTTAATGTAGAATCACACCAAATGGCACTCCATAAGTGCTTTCATCTCTCAAGAAGACTTCATCAGATAAAAGCAATCAATTTTCAACCTTCTTATATATTAAATTCAACACATTAAGTAGCATAATTGCCTTCATTCAACTACATAAAATTAAATTTTTAAAGGTACAATACACAATGTGCTGTTTATGTTAAAACTTCATCTCTTTCTTTTTATGGTGTCTTTCTTCTTACTTATGTCATATAGATGTTCATAGATTCTCATCTTTAGGGCTCTTTCTGTTTTACCAATGTAAAACCCTGGACAGGTTTCAATTTACTTTTACTTATTATTCTATTTCAAAAAATGAGATTACAATAGCACATAAAAGAAGGTTGAGAATTGATTGCTTTTATCTGATGAAGTCTCCTTGAGAGACAAAAGTGCTTACGGAGTGTCATTTGGTGTGATTTTTACATTATTCATCTTCCATGGTTTGGAGTCCCTTGTGCTTTTTGGATTTTACAATAAAGTATAATTAATGAACAATTAGTTTCAATAATTCTTTTTTATTTAAAAAAATCTGGTTTGCCTGTAGCTAAGCTCTGCTAAGCATTGCTAAGCCAATCAAAGCAATGCTTAAACAGGACCTGTTTTAGCAGTACTTAGCAACATGCAGTTCTGCTTAGCTGGTTTGAGCACTGATAAGTATTTGCCGGCTTAAGCACTACTCAGCTAAGCTTAGCAAGTTTGCGCGGTGCTAAGCTTCACTTAGCATTTTCAAAAATGGTCCAATGGTGGCAAAGGGCAAGAAACAGCATTATTTAAGCTGAACAGGTGGGAATACAGCTAGAATCTGCTGGAGTTTGATCCGTGCAAAAGCTATGGCAGGAGTTGGAGAGGGTGCACACTTCTGGGTGCAGCTGTGGGGCATGGAGTCCACAGTCATGGTTGGGCTCTTCATAAAAGACCATGACATCTGGAACTGCAGAGCCAGTACCAGGGATCGCAATACAAATCTGAGGCCTGAGACCAGCTGGCATGTGATCTCACAACTGCAACTGGCATCCTCCACACTGGTGAGCAGGTGTGTCACCACTACCACAACCTGAAGTGTAGGAAGGGGGAACTCTTGGCTCAGTGGATCCAAGATGGTCTGGACAACAATGCCCCACAAGTTTGTAAGTATAGGAAACATTGATTTATCAAAGTCTTGTTTGAATGTTTTAAAGACAGGTATGCATAATGTTGTGTTTCTCTCGCCACAGCTACAAAGGAGAGAGCTCACAACCTGGAGGCCCATGCAAGGCACCTGGCCAGGTTGTGCCGAGAGTGTGGTGAGTACAGATACATCTTGCAATATACAGTAATGTAATTAAAAGAGTACAGTAGTAACTGCCAGTAGGTATATTCTGTTTTGAGTGTACTGCAGTGAATGTGTTCATAGAGCTCGACTGATATAAGTGAGTAATGCCAGGTACAGTTCAATATACATGAAGCATGAAACCTGATAATGTTAAGGAAAGCAATTTACTACTGCATTAATAATGCTAAGGAATACCAAGTGTATACTGTATTAATAATAATGTTCTGATAATAAAGTAAACTGGATTCATAATGTGAAAGGAATAAATCATTTGCATTCATAATTTTCAGGAAATAAAGTAAACCTGCAGTCATAATTGTTAAGGAAATAAAGTTAATAATGCATACATTGTGGAATAACAGCTGTCTTTTAATGCTTGCATTATGTAAAGTATTCAACAATAAAAAGAATGTTCACTGTTTGATGTTACCCACAGTAAATGATTGTTGTGCTAAATGATGTGGTATTTTGGGATGTTGGTCAAGAAATTGAGTATTACAAGTGCTGTGAAGTAAACATGGGTATAATTCCATGAAGTGACTGAAGGTTGGCCGGTAAAGAAACTGTTTTGCTAAAGTGTAGATGTAGAGCTGTACTACAAGATATACTGCATTATGATATTTGTTCTGCACTACAAGATTTGAACCTTGAATAGTAATGTGTAAGGTATTATAGTGTGTTTCCATCAGGATTGTTTTGTGTTAACCTTTGCATTTCAGCTATATACATTCCTGACTGATGCAAGCAAGTATGAGACTGTAATAGCTGTAGACTGCAAATATACCATCTGCAACTGTATATGGGTCAGGTAGCCAACCCAGCACCCCGATATGGTTTGTACACATCACCCATATTCCCATCCTCTAGGAATTAAATGTATATGCCTGCATTCTAAGAAGTAAAACACAGTTCACCTACTCTCTCTGTCATACATGCATCTCATGCATGCACAGCTCTCAACCTTCCATCTCCAAAATGAGGAACACTCGCCTTCATAATGTGGAACAAATGGGCAAAATGTGGAACACATACTAATGGCTTACTAACAACTTCAGCTAGGAAGGTCATAGGATGGTTAAAATATGCTGGTTTTACTTATAAAGAAGATCCTTTAATGAATTAATATGATTAATTTCTATTTACCATGGATTTCACTTAAAAAAATTCCTAACATTGAATATGTGACAGACTCTTTCAATGTGGAACTTTGAGGAACTTCGAGGAACCTGAACTTTTTAAGACCCCAAATGAGGTATGTTCCTCGTAATGAGGTACACTTCAGAGGTATGCATGCATGTGTGTTCAAGTGTCACTGCAGTCTTGTGTGACACTCTACCTACATTACCAGGTCAGACTTTGTTACCAGGTGAGCTCTAGGAACATATCAGTCAATCAACACACAGCAGTGGCTCAGTAGTTCAGTTTGCTAAATGATATGTACGTTGTTCATTTTTGCACACATAGACCGGGGTTCAAATCCAGGCACAACCGTACTATATATTTATAGAAACAGACAAGTACTACAGTATATGTATAGAAACAGTCATGTATTGTTAACAGATGTTCTCCCCACAGGCATTACAGGTAAATAAATTGTCTGTAGTAGTTGTTCCAATGGTATACTAATTCTTTTGTCCAGATGTACTAGTGTGTAAACAGCATTGTTCAGCAAGGTGATAAGACTTCATTAAAGTAAATGTCCACAATTACACTACTATTAAAAGTTAATAAGAAAAATAAAACTGTTTATTGTTGTTACGGGTGTATGCCTGGTGCATCTATGAATGTCTACTGATAATCTAACCCCATGCCTGACAAGGGCGGCAGGATACATGTAAACTCTCTGTACTATGCACAATACATGTTTCTCAAGTGTCACACTGTCATGGATAGTGATCACTGTTGCCAAAATCCTTGGACACAGATTTAACATCCAGTCAAACTACGTCAGTAACACACTTACAGAAGGCATCAGTGCACAGTACACCTTTATAGTTATATATGTCCCCCTGACATGTAATAGTCCCCTGTAGTTATCTACCTGTAGGTGTTACAGCTTGGCCCATCTTGTCACATGCAGATAGCTTGAGAGGTATGTACATTCTACAGAAATATAAGGCACTTGTAGACATAAAAGTGAGGGCAGACCTGTAGATTATAGAATAGTACTGTTGCAATAAATATAGGCCTATACTGTTGTCAATGGAATGTCTTTCTCTCTCTCTCTCTCTCCCCCCCCCACCCCTTATCTGCATCACAAATATTATTATTTTTATACTATGGGTATGGTTTCCATTTCTCATAAGTTCTCAGAACCTTATGTTAGGCCTTATGTTTTACTATTGTTACATATTACAATGGTTCCATACTAACATACTTTGTTGAAATACCAGTGTTGTTGGCCTTTTGCCGTAACTGTTACTGGCATGCTGTTACAATGCTGACTGTTATCCCATTTATTGTTGTATTCTGTATGCTATGCAATTTTATTGTTCTGAGTTAATCGAACACTCATGCATGCTGTTATAACTAATGTTTAAATGTTCTGTGCATGACTAACCTATTCACTTTGAAAACATTTTAACACCATAGCAAGAGTGGGTCCTCGATTTATTACAGGTCAATTTAAATTCAATCCCCCATACATTATCATTAAGATATTCAAGAAACTCCATAAGATACTGTTCATCAGCTTTCCACACCAGCCAACAGTCATCCAGATAGCGACGCCAAATATCCATCTCACACATATAAATGTTGTGATTACCATCATAAATGACAATTTCTTCAATATATGCCATAAAAAGGTCTGCATATATGGGTGCAAAAGATGCACCCATAGCAGTACCTTGAGTTTGCCAGTAACAAAGATTTTGGAAATAAAAAATGTTACTGGACAAAACATGTTCTGTAAGGCATACGAGAAATGTATTAAATCCAGGTTGATATAAACCTGATCTAGCCAACCAATAGTCTAACGCTTGTAAACCTGCCCAGTGTGGAATGTTGGTATAAAGAGAGGTGATGTCCAAAGTGCATAATAGCCAATGTGGTTCAAGTTGGGAGTTGTTGATGATATCCAAAAACTGGGTGGTGTCTTGAATCCTGGCTCTAATAAAACCCAGTAATGCTTTTAAATGTCGGGTTAAATATTCAGATAGTGGTTCAGTAAGGGACCCATGTCCCGAGACAATCGGTCGACCTGGTGGATTAGTGGCATGTTTATGGATCTTAGGTAGCAAATATAGATATTGTTTCTTAGGTGAACCAACCATTAGTTGTTCTTTAACACTCACTGTAATAATACCCTCCTGCACTGCCTCAGTCAAAAACTCATCAATTTGGCGCTGGAAGTGGGGAGAGGGGTCCAAAAACATCTGCCTATAATATTATTTGTCGCCCAATTGCCTCATAGCCTCACTATCATAAGCAGTTTTATCCAATATCACCACCGCTCCACCTTTGTCAGCTTGAATAATGACAAGGTTTTTGTTATTAATCAACTCTTCCAAACTGCTTATTTCTTCAGCAGACAAATTATTGTAAGAGACAGGAAAGTCCTTAAGATGACAATGTATATCCTGAAGGACATTTTTCTGAAATACCCCCACCAGGTGTGTCATAGGTGGAATAAAAGTTGATTTTTTTAATCTAAAGTCACCAGCTGTGTCACAAGATGTATCACGAACATTATTGTCAAAAAAACACATTCAGATTCAAAATACGACAAAAATTAATCACATCCTGAGCCAAAGATTGTTCAGGAACAAAAAACCCAGGGACAAAATTAAGCCCCTTGTTTAATAATTTAAGTTGTGCATTAGTCAAATCAACAGATGAAATATTGTGAACATTGGAATCAGAGATTAGTGTTGTGTCATGATTTTCAAAAGTGCCTCCAGACTTTGTTTGGATGTTATATTTCCTGTGCTTCCGCCCCCCTCGTCTGTATCTAAATTGGGAGGGTGTGATGACTTATCACGTTTGGGCATAGGTGATCCCTCTCTAGAGTGTAGATCAAATTCACCTTCTGTGTTCGAAGAGGTATCCTCACCAGATGTCCCACTGGAAAGACCAGAATTTTTCTTAAGAATAGATCTTGGCCTTTTTCTTTTAGGAGTAGATGACCTCTTATCATATTTATTTTCATCCCGGGGCAATCTGAAAGATACATTCTTAGAAGTATCAAAAGGTTTGCCCCTCTCATAATCACCTACGTCCCTGAGAAATTTTTTAATTTTCCTATCTTTTAAAGTGATTTCCATTTTAGACAAATCTGTGGTAAGTTTTTTGACCTGTGTCATAAACGAATCACAAGTTTCAAACTTGTTTGTCTGCAAACAAACAGTTTCCAAATCCTTAATGCCCTGCTGCACCTTACGCTCATAAAAATTAGCCAGAGCATCCACAAATTTGGACGAAGCCAACTGTTAAATATGACCCCAATCCTGAATAAGCTGGTCATCAATTTCAGAGACCAAAGGTTGTATCTTAACCCTAAGACCCCGTGGAGTGATATGTTTCTGCTGATATGCTTTAAATAAGCGTAAATGCCACACATTGGTCCTAACCATCTTCATGTTCTTACCCAATCTATTAAAAAATATATCACATTGTGCGTCCAAATCAGACCCAACAACATCTGTAGCAGTTGACAAGCCATTCTTGTCCAAACCAAACACAGATAAATCATCCATATCAGACGATAAACCCTGTATAATGGGTGAAAGTGCCATATTTCAAACTTCAAAATTGAACCCAACCAAACCAACCAAACTGTGTCCTAGAATGAGAACAAGTAAATCACCAAAGAAAAATTATCTTATTTATGAAACACTGATATCAAAACTGACACAGAAATGATCCAATATATATATATATATATATATATATATATATATATATATATATATATATATATATATATATATATATATAAAAACCTAAATAACTCAGCAGAAGCTCAGTATAGTCCAAAAAAAGACCATTATACACCAAATACCAATGGACAAAATGATCAGTGAAATCACTTGGTATTGTGTATAAGTCTTATGGATCAATAACCAATCGTGTAAACCAATACCATGAAACAGCCAAACTGACCTGATGGCATAACCAAAGTCGTATTACTGCGTATTGGTATAAATATCTCCAAAAAACCATATATGGTATAGTCATATGTTAAAAGAAATCAATTGTAAGCACCACCAATCCATATAGTCCATATGCGATATATAATGTCATGAATCATATCATATCATGTAGGTCATAGACCACCTGATATGAACAGATGATCCCCAAAATTGCCAATCAACATTCAGTGTCAGTGACAGTCAGCCAAGTTAAGCTTTGTTAACACACTCATAGACACACGATTGAAATAGTTTGGTTGGCTCCAAAATGCAATGGCTCAACAATGTTGGTGTATGTCTGAGATGGACCACAGTGTGCCTGTCCAAACAGAATAGTACATATCAACAAACAACCAATGATAGCCTTCCTAATACCTTCTATGATAAGAGCACTGCCAAAAGGATCAAAAAACCTTTAAACCTCCGAAATATAACAATATATCCAAACTATAATCATGTATATTATGCACCAAAAATTTAGTATATGTCAACCTGCAATCTATAGTTAACAATGTAATGCAGTAAAATAACAAACATGTAACTATTGAAATAGTAGTCCACTGTCAGTTCAATAGTAACTGTCAAATGCAGATAAATATGAAATATATGTATAAATACAAAATAGTCAGCACCCTTCAAAAACCATACATCAACCCAATTCTGAGGAATGTAAATACAATTACTATATTGAACCACTGGGACATATAAACTACATGTATGTAGAAATCATTAGAAAAAATGAACACCAGAGATACATTGAATCCAACATTAGGGGGAGATGAAAAAACATTGACTATCAGTGTAACCCAAATTATGATATGGCCACACTCAACCAATGCAAAATAACCAACCGTTTGAATGAAAAAGACTCACCCAACTATGTGTACATTTCCCCAGCCATGAACATGAACAGCCTGGAAAGAACTGCCATGTACCGCTATAAGCAATAAGGACTCAGAATGGAAAATAATAATTCACAAATCTCCAAAAAATCACAAGTGACATATATGTAATGTTTGTTTGCACAACAAACACCCAATAGTTCAAGCCAGCGTTTTCAAAAAAAAAAAAACGCGCCCACGATGTTGAATAAACACAGCAAATAGATATAAACATAATTAAATGAACATCGCATTAGACAGAATCCGAGCACTACACAAACCGGCGTGTTAAACAAATCGCCAGTAATGTTAGTGAAAGAAGAAAAAAATCTATATAGTCACATATAAATCCTCAGACATAATTATGCCATATAAGACCAATGTGACAAACTATTGGCCAGAAAAGCACAAAAGTGCGATGTACGTAAAAATAACTGGTGTTCACTTAAACAGCGAACCATAGACAATATAAAACAGGCTATAAAGATAATGATGAAAACCTGCTTAATATCGCACCACAAAACAGACGTTTATGATAGGTCACTAGCACTATTACTGAAAAGCAGACAAATATAGCAACATGTGCATAATTCGCCATAACGATACCACATTTCAGCTAATATAAAAATTGAATCATCAAAAGCATTTAAGCGCAAGCTTGACTACACATATGTATCAGAAAATATTCAAATGATACAATACAATCGCAATAAATAAACATTGCATTATACCATATGGTACATATACACATAGAGTCCCTTGTGCCAAAACGCGAACGTGAAGTAAGTCCAGACCGCCATTAAAGTAAAAACATCCTCCGGTAACTGAAATTAGTTCGTAGTTGAACCAAACAGGAAGTGAAATGACGTCAACGTCCAAAAATCACCAAATGGCTATATAACAGCCATATATCGCAAAAAACACTCCTGCAGCAAATAATAAGTACATGTAGATGAAAAAGATATTGCGATACAATGAAAAATACAAGTAAGACCAACGTGGATAGGCACGCCAACAACGGTTCCCAGCAACTGTAGAAAGGAAGTCCAAAAAAGAAGCAGGTGTCCGTGGAGCCCTTGCACGGCCAAACAGGAAAAATTCAAAACAAAAAGACGCCAGCAAGTGTTGGCAATAGCCACATCCAAGAACGATTTATTATCATAGGGAAGGAAACCCCCCCTAGGATGCTGATATTGTAAAAAAACAATTACAAAAAAGCTTAATACAAAAAAGCTTCAAACCGGTTTCGGCTCATCAGAGCCTTCTTCAGTGAAATACAAAAATAGAAAAAACAAAGTATCGCAATACATTCATATATATAGAGATAAGCCATACTCAAAGGCCAATCAAAACACAGAGTTCACAATTGGTCATTAAGGCCAGGTGAAAACAATGCTCCAAGTTTCTTTTGTCCAGATGTACTAGTGTGTAAACAGCATTGTTCAGCAAGGTGATAAGACTTCATTAAAGTAAATGTTCACAACTACACTACTATTAAAAGTTAATAAGACAAATAAAACTGTTTATTGTTGTTACGGGTGTATGCCTGGTGCATCTATGAATGTCTACTGATAATCTAACCCTATGCCTGACAAGGGCGGCAGGATACATGTAAACTCTCTGTACTATGCACAATACATGTTTCTCAAGTGTCACACTGTCATGGATAGTGATCACTGTTGCCAAAATCCTTGGACACAGATTTAACATCCAGTCGAACTACTTCAGTAACACATTTACAGAAAGCATCAGTGCACAGTACACCTTTATAGTTATATATGTCCCCCTGACATGTAATAGTCCCCTGTAGTTATCTACCTGTAGGTGTTACAGCTTGGCCCATCTTGTCACATGCAGATAGCTTGAGAGGTATGTACATTCTACAGAAATATAAGTCACTTGTAGACATAAAAGTGAGGGCAGACCTGTAGATTATAGAATAGTGCTGTTGCAATAAATATTGGCCTATACTGTTGTCAATGGAATGTCTTTCTCTCTCCCCCACCACCCCTTATCTGCATCACAAATATTATTATTTTTATACTATGGGTATGGTTTCCATTTCTCATAAGTTCTCAGAACCTTATGTTAGGCCTTATGTTTTACTATTGTTACATATTACAATGGTTCCATACTAACATACTTTGTTGAAATACCAGTGTTGTTGGCCTTTTGCCGTAACTGTTACTGGCATGCTGTTACAATGCTGACTGTTATCCCATTTATTGTTGTATTCTGTATGCTATGCAATTTTATTGTTCTGAGTTAATTGAACACTCATGCATGCTGTTATAACTAATGTTTATATGTTCTGTGCATGACTAACCTATTCACTTTGAAAACATTTTAACACCATAGCAAGAGTGGGTAGGCCAGTACCTACAGACCCACCTACCCCACCTCATCTGGCCATGGCACTGGGTCCCACCACATCTGGGACCTAACCTGGAGGTGCCCCCTCTTGTGGTCCTGCACCACCCACCACAGGTGGAACCATCTCAGCAATACCCTCCCCATCCAAGGTGTTTACCCCTCCTTATGTGTCATACACCACTCCTGTCTGTCATTTTGTCTGTTTGCAAATGCTACCTCTCCTAGCCAACTTACCTACCCCATGCACCTATATCCCTTTCCCAACATTCCACTCTCTCCTTAAAAAAATGGGCATCTGTCCCACAAAAAAATATTTCCCCATACATAACTCTCCGTTTTGCCCACACCTACACTGCCATCCATCAACCAACACAGTAATTAATCAACAAAGTTATGTCATCCACACCCCTCCATCTGGGAAGTAAGGCTCCAAATTCCAAATTGTCCACAACATGCACAGCTGTTGCTGTACAAGAAATGGAGAGCTATGGTCCTTTCCTACGCCTATCCTGCACATCCCTACCTGCCTTTCATATTCTTTATCCCCCTGCTTGCCTCCATTTCACAACTTTCCTAATCACCCCTTTTTTCTTTTCTTTTTTTGAAATAAACTGGGTTGAAGTGGGGCTAAGTGTCGCACAGCATTATGTCTCCTTGCACAAACCTATCCAAACACACTTAAAGCTGCTTATCAGCAAAATTATCACCCTGTCAAGTTTCAAACCTGGGACCCAGCCAGCCATGATATAGTGCAATAACCCACTAGGGAACTCAGCATTGAAATTACATACATTTTACAGTTTTCATTTGTCATATATATATATATATATATATATATATATATATATATATATATATATATATATATATACACACACACACATATATATATATAAAATATTATTTATTAGTTTAATTTATATTTGTGTATTTAATGTTGGGTTACATATATATATATATATATATATATATATATATATATATATATATATATACATCTTACAACATCTCTTACATCTCACTCTGCACAACATAATAGCAAACTGTCAACATGGTTTTAGACCTCATCACAGTACTACCACTGCTCTCTTATCTTTTGTAGAAACCATCAATAAGAATCGTAATAACAACCTTCTCTTCTCTCTTTATTGACCTCTCCAAAGCATTCGACATGGTCAACCATTCCACCTTAATTTACATACTTGAATCCCTCTCCTTTGACAACCTTACCACTAAATGGTTTAAATCTTACCTTAGCAACAGACAACAAGCAGTTCTATGGGAAATCAACTCTCTCTCTCTCCCCATAAACATTGGTGTCCCTCAGGGCTCCATTCTTGGGCCACTTCTATTCTCCCTTTTCATTAATGATCTCCACTCTGCTATCCTCAAGCTACCTGCATCCAATACATGAGCGACTCTACCCTTATCTGCTCTGCTTCTTCTCCTTCTGAACTCTGCTCACTTACTCAAAATATCTTCAACTCAGTTGAAACATGGTTCTATAAACGTTCCCTCCTACTAAATGCCAAAAAAACTAAACTTCTTCTCTTTACTCCCACCACCCGATCCCCTTCCTTACACTTCACCATTTCCTCTAATAATACCACGGTTATCACACCCGATCCTACAACAAAACTGTTAGGAATAACCATTGACAATAATCTCTCTTTTGTTCAACACATTAATTACACCATTAAATCAGTTAACAGAAAAATAGGATCTTTATACCGAATTAAACCCTTCCTAACTGAATCTGCTAGAGCCAAGATTGCCCACTCCCATCTATTGTCAACACTTCTCTATGCTTCACCTATATTTACCAACCTTAAGAAAGCCAACCTTAATAAACTGGCTACATGCTACAATAACATCGCTGCCACTGGCAACCCTTCAGAACCCACCACTGTATTAACCTGAAACAACTAGGCTGGCTGGAATTCCAAAACCTTCTGCTCATCCCCCAACTGAACATTGCCCACAAAATACTGCACCAGCCTTCAAACACCCCTATACTCTCAGAACTTTTAATCCCATACAATAATCTTAACTCCCCTTCTTCTAGAAAACTTATGGCTAAATTAACAAAGTCCAATAACTCAGCTGGTGACTCTCTTTTTTTCTAGTACAGTAGGAAGGAACTGGAATCTACTACCCAGTGACATAACACTAATCTCATCACTGCCCCTCTTCAAACAAAGAATAAAAGAACATTTGAAAAGTCACTGGCTCTGTTCCTGCACTAAACCTGACTAAATTTCTACCCCTCTCTATCTCGCCTCTTCCCAAAATCTCTCCCTCTTCCCTGAACAATTATCTTTTTTTCACTTACCTCTTTTCCTCTTCACTGAAAATTTGTTTAATCCTTCCTTATCCTTTCTTTTTTACTTTACTCTTACTTTCCTCCCACTTCTCCTCCTACTCACCTTTCCCTGATTTTTGCTTCTCTGTAGTTTAGTTTGTTTATAGGTAATGATATTAGTTCCTATTAGTAAATTGTTTTTGCATGCTAATTTTTCTTTTTTGTCTTTACAATTATCCTGGTGTTTTTGTTGTATTACACTTCAAATGTTGTATGTTTTTTATATATACTGTAGAGCTTTTCTCCCCGGGCCTCTACTGAAAATGGAAATATATCCAGCTAGACTAGCCCGGTCAACAAATGTAAAATAAATAAAAAAATAAATAATATACATATATATATATATATATATATATATATATATATATATATATATATATATATATATATTCATTTTTATTTTTAATTCATCATTTTAACTGAAGGAGTTTTTTATATAACAAAATATATGGAGATTTGTTTACTGTATGAAATGTGTGTATTGTATGGTATTTATGGTAAGGGGTGAGTTGTTGCTTTAAATTTTGCCTAGTATACGTTTAGGTAATGATGATGTCATTGAAGCAGGGCTTTTAAACCCTTTATTAATTTGTTTCCTTGTCTGATGAAGGCTTCACATTTTGTGCATCCAAAAGCGCTAACACATACTTGAATTGTGAATAAATCATTTTGCTATATCCTTGCCTTTTCTTTTTGTTGAAGTTTTTTTTTTTGTTTGTTTTAATCAGCTTTGAAAGCTACCAGTTGTTTCCATAAAGCTATCCTCTTTATCAGTGATGTACATCACAAAAAAAAATTCAAACCCTGCGAAGTTTCAAACACAGTACCGTATTAACTATGGAATAGTTCATTAGCCCACTAGGCCAATCAGTTTTGAAGACTCATAGGTGTTCCCATAAACTTATCCTGATTATCAGTGATGCACAACAAAAAATATATAACCCTCCCCAATTTCAAACCCAGGACTCTATCAATAACAGCACAGCTCATTAGTCCACTAGGCCACTCAGCTGTGATAAATTGCAGATGTTTCCATAAACATATCCTTATTGCCAGTGACACACTGCTTGTACATACGTATAATGGGAAAAATAACAAGATACTTGGGACTGTGATACAGGCACCAAACCAGAACACAGACAAATAAATGTTGATGAATGTACATGAGGCCTAGGATATCAGGTAGAGATGACAACTGCAGACTGTTGCAAAATATCCACAGTTGTGCTGCCTACATTTGGCACACTTGCTGTGTGCTGACATACTGCCAGGTCAGTATTCATTATGATTATGAAATCATGACAGACAGTTCAGTATCACACGTCATACACATCCGATCACACATGTTCATGCCAGTCTTATGTAACAGATGTTATGCATGCACACATGTCTTGCAAATACATTTGCTTTTCTATTGACTTTGTAGTCCCATCTGTTACATTCCTAGCACACTTAGCATTTTTCCATCCACAGTCATGGCTTCCATTCCAGTGTGTTGCATGTCAAGTGCATGGCTGTCAAAACAATTACGTGGCTAAGCCGTGCAATTTTAAGCAAAACATTTTTCTGTAATTGCAGTCACTGCCACCAATATTAGCATTTCAAAGGCCTGTATGTTGGGACACAGTTCACAAATATGTATAGGTGTCCTAAATGTTGCCTACACTGTCTGGATGGCACTATTATTTAACATATGTACCAGAGACACATGTCTCATCTGGACTGTAATGGGTACCCTCACCCTGGCTAGGGTGTGACAACAGAGCTGACACTGCTTCCTCACTCACATATACAGCTTGCTGTCCCACAATGTGTTTGCAATCCCCATCATGGCTCCTAGGCAGAATGCAGCAGCTGCAGCTTACAACATATGCATCAGTATGTTCAGCTACCTGCTACAGAACTAACATACCTCCCAAACACCTAGAACAGGGAATTCCCACAGCACCCATACATAAAGGGGTGGGGGGATGGTCAAGTGACAGGGACATGTGCCAAAATCTTCCCCTACAAACATACACAGCTGATAGACCAGCAGCTACTGCAGCAGCATGTATATTCTGATGCAAATGACATATGACACTCACATTTGTCTGTCTCCTTACTGACCTCAACTCACATAAACTGCCACATAATCAGAAAGTCTGTTCACAATGGCCAAACACAGCATGCAAAACTGTGGACATACCACATAAATCAAAACAGTTTACAGTATTTCAATCTGTCCTCTGTGATGCTGTAGTCCCCACACCTTGATAATGTCCTTCCCACAGGCCAGGAAAAGGGTCAATGCCTACATGAAGGCCTCAAATACAGCACTGTGTTGCCATGACTTTGGCTAATGAAAATGGAACCCAGCTGTTCTGAATGCAATTAGCAAGTCTGAGCCACAGACTGGTGCACAGACAATCAGCTTTCCATGAGCATTACCTACAAAAGGCAAGCAGCTGCCTATGGTACACAGGTCTGTGACTTTCTCAATGATGACAGACTTTGCTATCCTAGCATTTTACCACAGGATTTCTGCACATAAAGGAGTACAGCACTATACCAGGTATGTAATAGTATTTCCCGTGTAATCGGATGCATTTGAGGGATTTAGGCATGGGAAATAGGGATTACAACAATAGAGGTCTGTGTTAAATATCTTGGAATTACATGACACTGTTAGTCAACTGTCCAGCAGCTGCAGGCTTTCCTATTGGCTCGGTCTGCTGTGACATAAAGCACAGCTCTGGCCCCTGAGTCACCCCAGTAATGGTCAGCTCATGTACAACTGTGACTGGACTGTGTATTACACATTAGTGACAGTCAGTAGTGGTGGATACAGCTGCCATATCACATGATGTACTGTCAGTCTGGTCCTCTCACTCGGCTAATGTCACACAGGCATAGTTCAGACATTGTCCAGGTGTTCCTGACTGTTCCTGATGTACTCTGGCTAGGTCACTGTGTACTCTTCCCCTGTATATTATCACCTGAGAGCTATGGCTAGCATACCTATTGTCCCTCTACAGCAGAACAGCAGGTTATAGCCAGTAGTAGTGGGGGGACACAGGCTCCACCTCAGCAAATGGAGTGTATATGTTGAGAATGCAATATGATGGAATGAATACAGTACCAGATATTAAAGTACCATAACTGTTTTCTGAGGTGTCTGGCCTGTGATACACAGATTCCCCCCAGACTGGAAACAACCACTACATATTGTCCAACTGTTTACCTGACATCTGCATTTGTCTGGCAGAGAGACCACATATATCAGGCACATGTACAAATTCTGCAAACATCTGTGTACTGCAGATGTTGGATACCCACAAGGAGGATGCCCTACAACATGTTTGCAGTGCTGTCTGTAATTGAGTCACACAGATGTTGCTGGACTGTCCCCATACACCTGTGGTACCACTCACCTATTTGTCGGACAGTGGATGTATGACATGTTACTGGTATGTCATCCATAGAGTTTACACCACAGTAGATGGCAGTGATGGGAGTGGACACATAACAGCTTAGTCCATCACAGCACACAGGGCCATAACTGGTATACCTAACAGCATACAATGTTACTTGGCTATTGTCCCTGAGGCCCTCACAAGCCTAGCCCAGAGTTTAAACCATGTGTATTCAAGTCAACACCCGATGTCCCAGTCCAACCGGGACACAGGTGATATCCTAAGTGTGTATGTCCTGTTAACCATCCAAGTTATCCAGGTCTCACTTGAAAAGGTGTAAATAGCTACCCTAGCTGATGTGGACAGTGTGTCCATTCCACAGCTGGGTGAGTGTGTGGGACACACATCTGACCCACCAACAAGTCCCATTGATGTGACACCAGGTTGAGGGTGTGTGTGCGGGTTAATAGAGTGGAGCCTGACTTGCAGTTGCGCAGCAGTCCCATCAAGGTGGAGTCTGTGTTCACCTTGTATGCCAGACAGAGGTCACCTCTGAGGAGTCTGTATGAAACTGGGTAGATGGATGGGCTTATCTGTGTATAGTAGATGTGTGAGGCCCTGGTATGCCCTTCTGGGGAACCTCTGTGATCTCCACAGCTGATGCATGTCCTTTGCCAGGTAAATGACCGCAGGGGCATTATACTCAACAATGGTCCTTATTAGGGGGGAATACAGGAATGTTGTGACCCCATGTGCCTGGATGACATACCATTATATATGAGGTGAGCCATGTAGATGGTTTTCCTTACAATGGAAGCAACATGGTGGGCAAATGTCATGTTGCCATCAACCTGTGTGCGCATAACCCTCTTGACTGATTGCATGCTTAGGATGTTGTTAGTACTGTGATAAGATGTGGGGATATCACTCACCCCAAAGCGGATGATGAGTCATGTGTCTGCGTGAGACCCTCTTGGCAGATGTCCACATCACTAGGGAATTCGGTGACAGCACCCAGCATGCAGTCATCTGCAAATATGGTTGACCATAGCCCAATGGCTGTGCCCTGCACCTCAGAAGAGTACATCACACATAACAGAGGTCCAAACACAGAACACCAGGTTATGTTGCTAGTCATGGTTCTACCACTTGGGGGTATTCCCCTATGTGGACTAGGTGGGTCCTGTCAGTGCGCCAGTGTGCTACCCATCTGGTGATATATGGACTAATGCATAGGTGGGAGAGTATACCTATTAAGGCTAAGTGTGGAATACTGTCAAAGTCTTTGGGCAGGTCAAGGTAGGCTGTGTACACTGTCAACCCCCATCCATGGATTTGGTGATTGTGTCAAAGAGGTCAACCAATTCTAACAGACATGATCCCTGCCTTGACAAAGCCTGACTGTGCATGACGGAGTGTGTGGAAGTCACCAATATCCTTGTTAATGAGGTACACTATAAACTTTGCCTTGGCCTTGCAGCTCAGCCTAGTTAGGTTGATTGGTCTATAATGTGCCTGATTGGTGGATTCCCCACCTTAGTATGAAGGGGTGATAGTGGGTGTCCTCCACTCGGCTGGGACAAAGGCGGTAGCCAGGACATGGTGGAATAAAGTGCCTTATTGTGCTGCAAGCTCATTCTTGGGGTTATGTAGGATGCATCCTGTGATCTGATAAGCTCCCATGGTGGCTGTATACCATGACTTTGAGATGGCAGCGGTGACCTGTTCCCTACATATAAGGGGAAGTGGTCATGTACTGGGGATGTCTTCATGTACTGATAAGGGGGATAGGGGGTGAAGCCTACATTGAATTTGACAGGCAGCAAGTATGCTATACATACAGCACTTGTACATCTGGTGTCCTTCACCACCACTACTGAGCAAATCTGAGTGCTTTGTTTGATGTTGCAGACATATGTGAAGAAGGGGAGATGATTGTCTGTAGTGGAAGTTGCCAATGTGGGCTCAGGGTTTGCTTTGCATGATTACAGTATCATAGGCTCATAGGATCATAGGAAGTTACTAGGCTATTGGCTCTGAGGCCCTTACAAGCCTAGCCATTACTTTATCCCCAACAGAATCATCAGTCAGCAGCTGTTGCCCCTGTCATTGAGGGACACAGGTGGGACCCTTGAGACAGATTTGTGGTATCCCATACACTCATCACAGATACACTTGATGAGGGTCTTCATGGCACTCTGTTCAACATGTATGGGAAGTGCATTCCTGAGACAGGGCAGCCTCTGGGAGACAAACCTGTGTCTCCTGCAGGTTTTGTTGATGCTGCATATCAGATTCAGGCCTGTTGTGCTGGTAATGCATAAGGAAGTAGGCTCACATATATGGGGCAGCTGTTGAAGGTCAGGGTCCAACATTGCCTTGTAGGTGTGCCACAGCCCACCACTGGCCAGCTTGTCCGATATCAAGTGGGGCACTACTGACTAGAGGCATGTCTGTATGGGAAAGGTGTTGGAAGCCATGGATTACCTTTGTGGGCATTACCATGGCTTTTCCAGTTGGTGCAGATGTCTGGATAGGTACATATCAGATGGGCCATTGTACTAAATTATTGTTCTACTGACTGAGGATTATACTGAAGTAATGTCCACCTTTTTTCTGGATGCACTCAATTAACCTATGGGTTGAACCAAGTGCAAGGCCTTTTTGCCAGTGCCACTACATGATGGTTGAATGCAACATTGTTATCAACCTGAGTACCCAGGTGTCTCAACACAGGTTGTGTGTTTATGGGGGTTGCCAATGATGCAGAAAACAGTGGAGCCATGTCCTTGCCATATGGTATGATGGTACTGTTTTTTTGCATTTAGCTTGAGCCCAGGACCTTGGCACCAGTCTGTACTCAATGTAAGACCCAGTTGCAGTGTGTTAACATCATTTGGTGGGTCAATGACAGACAGCACACAACTTACATTTGCCACAGCCTTAGTCAGTACCTACAAATGTGGGTGGTGGTGGTTAGCATTCATGCCTAGATGCATGTAGGTATTTAGGGACAATGTTTACTCACAGGGCCTCAAGATGTATACATATTGCACACACATAGACAGCACAGAGTAGGGATGCTACCTTAACAAATGCCCAATGTGGGACACTTCATGTAGTATTGTGAGAGTTGGCAGGACAAACTATATCCACAGCAAGTGCAAAGAAAAGGACTTATCTTGGTCTGCAAATATGACATCTTATTTTTGCAGCATTTTCCTACATTATGCTATATCTCAGAATATTAAGGTGTTTCTGATGTAAAATCACTACTTTATGCAGCTATTACACACATATATAAAATGTTTATTGCCTTACACTCTTGGGACCTATGTATTGTTTTAGTTGTTTTCACTGGACACAGCTGACCAAACATGTACTGCAACCTGCAAGGTGGGACAGGTCTTGGCCCTAACACAGTCACACTGCTTCAAGGGGATACACACACACACACACACACACACACACACACACACACACACACACACACACACACACAGACACACTCACACCCTTATGAACCACTCTTGTTGAGAGTGGAACTCCTACCTGTCTAGTTGTACATACTATAGCACTATATACATATTGCAAGAGCCATGGCACTTATATGTTTTTGTAGTGTTGGACATTACTATTCAAGTGGAGGACATCTGCAGATGCTGTAAAGGTTGCCACTGGGGGTTAATAGGTTTGCACAGGCCCTTAAATTGGTATAACCATTGCACACAAAATACAGGGAAGATAGCCACACTGCAATAGACGATATGCTTCACACACAAACAGAGTTACCAGTTTTGAGATTAGAACCCCTACTAATTTAGTTGTATGCACTATACTGTCACACCATTATTGCATGCACCATGGAGTTTATATCCCTGAAAAGTGTCTAACTGTGCATCTAAGGTGGATGACACCAGGAGGCCCAATAAAGTAATCCAAATGGGGGGATTAACAGGGTGGAACATCTCCTCATAATGGTATAACCATCACACACATGAGGCATCCACACTGCTACAGGGGATATGCCTCAGACACATCCACTTACAGAGTTGCCAGTTATGACATCAGCAGGCCCCGTAATGTAATCCAGTGGTGGGGGGGGGGGTTAACAGGGTGGAACAGGTCTTAAAATGTATTGGCATTACACACACATAGTCAAGACATACACACAGCTGCAGCGGGATATACTTACATACACGTATTGAGTTATCATTAGAATCACTACCTATCTAGCTTTATACACTACAGTACTACATGTGTATCACATGCGCCAAAGAGCTTATGTGTCTGGAGAGTGTGTAACTGTGCATCTAAAGTGGATGACATCAGCAAGCCCTGTAAAGTAGGCCAATGAGGGTAGAGGTTCACAGGTAGGCACAAGCTTTTTAATGTATTGACATTGCACACACATAGGCAAGAAATACATAAGGCTGCAAGGGGATATACTTACACACTTACTCACTGAGTTACCAAGGTTAGAACCACTACCTATCTAGCTGTACACAGTATAATGAGACGTAGTTATCACATGCACCATAGAGCTTATGCATTTGGATAATGCCTGCCACTGCTGTTGGTGTGGATGACAGTCACTGCTGACAGGGAGGTAACTGTTGTCGAGGACACCGGTTACAGGGCCATAAAATGAGTGACCATTGCACAGACATAGGCCGGATGGGCATGTGTATTCTGCTGTATGTGGAATATATAGACAGACACACAAGGTGGCTGATGGGAGATTTCAACCCCTTCCCACCTACTATTACACACTAGTGCTCACTGTTCTGTTTGTACACACCACTGGTGACACTTGGTATACAAGTGGCTGTAGCACTACATCACACTATTAAAAACTAATAAAAAACAAACAACTCAAAAAAAAGGAAAAAAAATGGTTCCAACAGCAGACCAGTCCTTGTTTAAAAAACAACTGCTTTACTTGTAAGCGCTTTCATGCAATAGGATCACTGCACTTCTTCAGACAAGGTTACAATTAGCAGCAGTGGGCTTTTATATACACGCCCTTTAAAACATCATTATAAACACCTTTAATTAATTAAAGCGTATATACTTCATTCTTCTATGTATACAAAATATATATTACTTAAATATTACATCACACTATACCTTTCTCAATCTCTCTCTCTCTCTCTTCTCTCCTCTCTCTCTCTCTCTCTCCCCCCCTCCGTCTGCCTCTCTCTCTCTCTCTATATATATATATATATATATATATATATATATATATATATATATATATATATATATATATATATATATATATATATATATATATATATATATATATATATATATATATATATATATATATATATATATATATATATATATATATATATATATATATTCACTTTATAATTTCGAAATACTGAAATCCTAAATTTCAGTATCCCAAAATTATAAAGTCGAACCTTTAAAATCGTGAAAGTGCATAATTGCGAATCCGAATATCTCGAATTTGTGGTTATGGCTTTACAGTACATTACGTGCTGTGTTATGAGTGGATAGTGACTGATGTGTGTGGATTTCGGTGTAATTTAAGGTAAGTGAGTGTTTTGTAAGGGTTTTGTGTGAACGTTTGAGTGTGTGTGAATGTGTTTGACAGTTGTACGTGTGGGTTAGGGTAGGCAGGTGAAAGTATGGGTGTGTAAGTGTTGGATGTGCTGGTGTTTGTATATTTGTGATGTTTGTGTGTGTACAAGGGACTGTAGAATGTGTTGGTGTGAGTTTCCTTTCTGTGTCTGTTTGTGCGATCTCGGAGTTAGTATATATAAGTAGGTGGGTGTGGGGGGCTGGGGGGTGTAGGAGGGCTTTCACCCCTGCTTATATTTAATGTAGACTTGATTGTTTGCATTTTTGTGTTTGTGTATTTTTTATTTGTTTTGTGGGTTGGATGATGTATGTGTTGTGTGGTGTATGGTATGTTTCTGTTTCGTGATTTTGTAGTTTCGGGATTTGGGACGTTCAACTTTATGGTTTCGAAATACTGAAATTCGGGATTTCAGTATTTCAAGATTATAAAGTGAACCCATATATATATATATATATATATATATATATATATATATATATGTATATATATATATATATATGTGTGTGTGTGTGTGTATATATATATATATATATATATATATATATATATATACACACACACACACACACACACACACACACACACACACACACACACACACACATATATAACCTACATATTTGTGTCTATATTAATCTCAGCAGATCCATATATATCTTATATGTGCCACATACAGATAGATAAGGGTAATCATGTCTGATGGGGATAGGGAGAGACAGTTGAGATATACGTAGCTGTCTATATGCACAGAGAGATATATAAACATCACAGTTCTATAGTCAGATGTGGGTTCAGACATGGGCTGAAATTAGCTAAGTGTAGAAGCATGCCCAGTATGACCATCATTAATTACAATGGGACTCCAGGCCAGACCTACCTGTATTCCAGTCAAAGATTTTTTTTGTGCTACAGCCAATTGTCTGCTGAACCTGATGAAACAGTCCAGCACCTCCCTGATATAATGCCTGAGGGATTTCCTGGTTGTGTGCTATTCATTATATCTGGACCATATGTAAGGTATGTACAGCGTGTATTGGACTGAACAGAGTTTTGTATAATATGTTTGGTACATTTTGCATAGCACTGTGATTTCATGGTACATCAGTGGCAGATCATTATAGATTGATGTGAGAAACTGCTGACAGACATTTGGGCTACCGATTCCATAGACTGCAAGGAACCTGGGCTACTACACAAACTGTTATATTCTGCATTTTCTATATTAGTCTGGCCAATAGTTCCTCCTTCCTTATATGTGGGCCTTTGTCCTGTCCTGCTCCAGGTCCTGGCTTTGTCCACAGTTGCTGCTCTATGTAGTTGTAGGTATGCTGTGACTGGGGTAAGAGAAGTAACACCACACACAGGGTTACAGACTTCACACCTCTGACTGTACCTGTTTTGCAGGTTGTCCAGCATAGTGCCCCATACATCTGCTCTGGTCCTCAGATGGTTTATATTGTATTGTTATTATAAGGCTACATGTTGCCCAATTCTTTCAAACTCTTACAGCCATTAATGTGGACAGGACCATATATAACAGTGGGACATAGGCCCAAATATGTGGACAGGATTTTAAAATTGCTCTTACAAACTTAGACAATTGGTAGAATGGTTTTGTATTAGCGTGCATTTTGCAGTGGGTATGAAGTCTGCATCTCAACTGTCTGTCATTAGTTTCTCATAGCAACCTTTAGTGATTTGTTAATAGTTTGCCAGAAAACTCAAACAAAACAGATATATGAGCCATAAATGTAGACATTCTGCTAAACTCTGTAAATTTGTGAGGTATGGATGGTGCCCACTGACTTGTTGTAAGTACTGACACAGTTACATGACAGCCTTTATATCCTGGTGCTACACTGACTTGTTAAAACCTGATGTTCTACTAGCCACCATCTAGGTTACTCAGGGCTGTGTACTATCCATATCTGTGGCTCCCTGTCCCACCATTGTCTCTGTCTTTGTCCAGCTTTCTTGCCGTAACAAATACTGACATATGGACAGTCTGTAGAACACTTACCATAGGTTTTATTTATTTATTTATTTATTTATTTATTTATTTATTGATTTATTTTCAGTTTGATTACCGGGGAAGTCCACTGGGCAAAGAAGTGCCCATTTTCAGTGGAGGCCCGAGGAGAAAAGCTCCATGTGCAATACAGTACAATAAAGGTTACAAAATACAAAACAAAAGGTTACATAATGTTAGAGATGAAATACAAGAGTAAGATTCATACATTCAAAAAACTGCAAGTGTAAGATACATCATGAGACAGTTTAAAAAAGCAGAACATTTTTTTTTTGCTCTTTAGAAGTTTACAATATTTACAAGCTTGGAGTGTATTTAAAGTTTGCTAGTTCAGGTTCTTTAGAGACATTAGATTAAGCTTGAGAGTATAGTAGAGCAGGAGCATGGAGAGCTTAGTGGGAAGAGTTATGTAGGGTGAAAGCAGGAGCATTTCCATTTGGAAGATAGGTGTAGGAAGAGTTGGCTTTTGAAGGATTCAGTGTTAGGTATAGTCCTAAGTGAAAGAGGGAGAGAGTTCCATTTTTTACCTAGAGAGAAGGAGAGTAGAAGCTGGCCGGCGGGACATTTGGGTTTGTGAATGGAGATTAGGTTTTGGTGTTCAGATCTCAGAGATCTGTTTGGGATGTAAGGGGGAAGAATGTTCTTTAAGGCTGGGCATTTTTCAGGGGAGAATAGTAATTTGTGAGCGTTGGTTAGTTGGAGATAGTCTAGGTGGTTAGGGAGTTCTAACCAATTCAGAGATTGAAGGCAGAGGCAGTGGTGAGTTGATGTTTTGGATTTAGTGGCAAATTTGGAGATCTTATTATAGCAATCTTCAGGTTTAGAGGTGTTGGAAGCAGACAGATTGGTTAGGAGAGGGGCTCCATATAGAAGAAAAGGTAGGAGGTAGGTGATTGCCAGGGTACGCCTAGAGGAGTTGGAAAGAAATTGATTGTTCCTATATAGCATACCTAGCTTTTGGTGGGTTTTCTTTATGTCTTGTTGTATGTGAAGATCGAATTTGAGGTTTTTGTATATGGTAATGCCAAGGAGTTTTGCAGAGGGGACTACTTCTGTAGCAGTGGTCGATTAGCTTAGGACATTGAAAGTGTTTTTGTCAAAGGAGGAAACCTTGGAGGGGAGGAAAATTAGTATTTTAGATTTATTGGAGTTGAGCGAAAGGTGGTTTTGGTGCATCCAGTTCTCTTTAGTGGAAAATGCTATTTGAGTTTTAGTCAGTAGTTCAGGAATGTTGGGGGCAGCACAGACCAAGGTAGAGTCATCAGCATATTGGATGACTGCAGTGTCAGGGATGATGGTGTGAAGATTATTTATAAAGATGTTGAAAAGCATGGGTCCGAGGATGGATCTTTGAGGAATGGCAGTAGATGTAGGCAAGAAGGAAGAGGAGGAGTTCTTCCATTTGACAGCTTGAGATCTGTCAGATAGGTAGCTGGAGAACCAGGATAGAGTATTAGAGGAGAGATTAAGGTTGGTGAGATGAAGGACAAGGTGTGTATGGGAGATGGTGTCGAAGGCTTTAGAAAGATCTAGCAGTACTGTGGATACAATGAGTCCAGTGTCTCGAGCTTGATTGACAGATTCTAGAAAGGATAGTAGGGCAGTTATGGTACTGTGGCCAGGATGGAAGCCGTGCTGGGTGGGTGTTAGAAGGTGATTCTGAATTAGGTAAGGTAAAAGTTGGTGGTGGACACATTTTTCTAGAAGTTTAGATATTGGCGAGAGGAGGGCAATGGGGCGAAAGTTAGAAATAGAGGTGTTTTTGCCTCCTTTGTGTAGAGGAAGAATGTAGGCTGAACACCAGAGTTTGGGCACATACGATTCATTTAAGGATGTATTAATCAGGATACTGATTGGGAGAGCAATACCTTCAGCTGCACATTTGAGAAAGGAGGAGGGTATGTTGTCTGGAGCATTAGAGCAAGGCTTTAGTTTGGATAAAAGCTTTTTTATAAAAATGGTGGATACAGGTTTGACATGGAAATTTAGGGGATTGTTGTTTGAGTTGTTGGGTGTTGCATGGAGGGAGTTAGGTGGATTCTTATTTGGGAATGTTTTGGTTAGCTTAGCTATGGATTCCGTAAAGAAGGTGTTTAAATGGGTGCTCAGTTCACTGTCAGTTAAACTAGGATCAGGGCAGGGGTTATTCCTAGATCCAGGATGGAGAAGGGAGTTGACTGATTTCCAGAATTGTTTAGGGTTCTTGTTGTTGTTAGACTGAAGTTTATTATAGTAGTTTTTTTTGTCCTTGGTAATAAGTTTTTTTTACCTGGTTGCAGAGTTGTGTATATTGGAGCAAGGCAGAGGACAGTTTACTTTTCTGGTAAAGCTTCCAGGATTTGTCTCTGTGACGCATAATTTGTTTAGTTTCTTTGGTGAGCCAGGGAGCAGAATTGGCTTTGATTCGTTTGTTTCTTAGAGGGGCTAGGGAGTTAAGAGTATTTAGGAAGATAGAGTTAAAATGCTCTACAGTGTTGTCGAGAGGGAGAGTGTTTAGGATTTGCCAGTTAATTTGTTTAAAGATGTTAGAAAAAATTGAGGAGTTGAAATTGCTAAGGTTACAAGTTTGAACGTAGACATGTCGGTGTTGGATGTAGCTAGTTGATCGATGGATGAAGGCAGGGAGATGGTCACTGAAGGTGTCAGGGATGGTGCCAGAGAGAATGATTTTGTTTGGATGGGAGACTAGTATCCAATCTATGATGGATCCTGGTGGGTGGTTCTTGTTAGGGTGAGTTGTTGAATGGATTACTTGGGTGAAGTTGTAAAGGTTAATGGATAGTGAAGGGGTTGGCGTGTTGATTTTATTCTAGTCAATATTGACATCACCTAGAATAAAGGTTTCATATTTTATTTCAGTTGAGGCCCAGTGAAGAATATCTCCAAGGGTGGAGATATTGTTGCCAGGGGAGATGTATATGGAAATAATGCAGATGTTTTTATGTTTATTCAAACTGAGAAGGCTTGTTGTGATTTCAGAATTTTTGAATTGAGGGTATGGATTTGAAGAGGAATTAGGGAGAGAAGATTGGAGTAGATTAGAGCAGAGCCTCCACCTTTTTTATTTAAATGGTCACTTCTGAGGATGTGGTAACCAGGAGGTAAGATTTCCAAGTCAGTAATATGGGGTTTTAGCCAGCTTTTGGATATGGCTAAGATGTCTGGTTGGTTGTGATTAATCCAAGCTTGGATCTGGTGAAATTTGTTGTTAAGGCTCTGGGCATTGATAGTGAAGATATTAAGAGTGCTAAGAGGGGAAGTGGGTGGAGAAGGGAAAGGGGAGGAAGTCTTATTTATAGTGGGAGAAGAAGAGGGTGGAGAGATGGAGTAGTTTGTGCTGAGGCAGGGGCCAGGGTTTGGATGAATGTCTCCAGATAAGACTAGGACATTACAGGTGATAAGTTTTGGCCTTTGGTGTTTGCATAGTAGGTATTTATCAGGGGTTAGCAGAAATTTAAGAGAGAGAGCTTTTATAGAGATAGGGAATAGCTTGGGATGGAAAAGGTGCAGTAGGTTGGGAAGTATAAGGGAGGAGGATATGGTGTGGAAGTGAGAGAGTAGGGAAGATTGAAGTTGGGTGTTAGGGATAGTTTGAGTAGGAGGTAGGAATCAGGGAGCTTTATAGGAGTAAGCAGTAGCAAGATACAGTGGTATTAGTAAGATGAGAAGGAAGCAGGGGAGTTGGATAGTGAAGGGAATTTGGGAGGGCATGTTTAGAAAGGGTGGAGTAATGAATGGAGTAGAGAAAATAAGTTAATATGCTAGTTAAGGAGGGAAGGTGCAGAAATGGATGGAGAGAGTTAAAATAGAGGACAAGGACATGGGAAGACTAAGTGTATAGAGGTGTAGGAATTGGAGTGGGAGGAGTAGTAGTGGGTGGGGAAGTAAGAGGAGAAGTATTATTTGATGAAAGAATGGGGAGGGGTATTTATAAGAGGACTGTGATTGGATAATAGAATGGGGAGGGGTAGTAATAAGAGGACTGTGATTGGATAATAGATTTGGTAGGAGGGGTAAGTTAGGGATAAATGTAGAGGTGCTGGGGGCGGGTGAGATTTGGGGACAGAGTAGGGGAGCGGAGTGAGCCCACAGGGCGAATGGAGCGGGTAGAGCCAAAGGAGGACAGAGTGATGAAAACAATCAGTAAAAGAGATAAACAAGGTAAATTTTTGCTGAGATGTGCAGGGTGAAGACAGACTATTAAGAAATGAAGAGGTGTGTAGATAAAGGACAGGGACAGAAGTTAGGGGGCTGAAAATGCATAGCTCACATGGAAACCAGTAAGTGCAGCTATTCTCGAACCATGTACCACATCAACCATGGTAATGTACTTACCCACTAAGCCATGACAGCCAACAGACAATACAGTTTATTTCCTGACACTGTCAACCACAGACAAACATAGCACTTTGACTCCTACATATTGGGGAAATGGTACATGTCACCAGGTTGATTGGGGCAGCACAGGGATCGTGTGGTCTGCTGCTATTACCTTGCAAACATACTGTGACTGCAGTTGTATAGAGACACATGCATTGGATAGGGGACTCTGGCACTGACAGTCAAGCATTTGTCCTGTGACCCCACTGTATATCATTCCCTCACATATTGCAGTGGGTTTTGCTGGCTTGGGGCCTACTGCATATTGGGTCGGCCAGTATTAGAAAGAGAGTTCCTGTTGTCCCACACAGCTGTCATTTGTCTGCAACTATCCCAGTAGCCCACTCTATTCCCTTGCATACATGTGGCTGGTCCACACATATGCTACTACAGTCTACTACCCCATTCATTTGTTGTAAAGAAGAATGACTTACCTTGTGCCTGCAGCAGTTGAGATAACAGTGCGTCAGGGCTGTCTCTGTCTGATGTATGCAGTACACAGTCAATACATGGTAAGGTACAGGTTGTGTGGTGTGGCTGGCATTCTTTTTACTATGTATGTGAGTCAGAGGGATAGGCTCAGGGGGTTTCTCCTCTGAGTCCCCCTGTGGCTGTGGGGACCTTGGCACTGGTGGGGGGCTGTGTGTCCCTTCCCTGTGATGTCCCTGCTGCAGCTGTTTCTGCAGGATCATATTGCGCAGCATGGCGCATACTGTGAACATGTGTACACATGTGGCTGGAGAGTACTGCAGGGCTCCACCAGATATACTGAGGCAGTGGAACTGTGATTTTAGTATCCCAAACACACTCTCTATGATGTTCCTAGTTTGTGAGTGTGCCTCATTATGACATTCTTCGGTAGGTGTGTGTGCATTTCTGATGGGTGTCATCATCCACGGTTCCAGTGTGCAGCCAGCATCCCTCAGTAGATGGCCATATGGGATGTCTCCCCGACAAACGTCTGGTACAGATGTGAGGCATGCCAGATGTGGGAGTTGTGATAGCTGCTAGGGCTGCCAGCACACACATTCATGGTAATGTCCTGGACATTGCGCATGACCTGGTAGTTGATGGAGTGATACCCCTTGCAGTTGATGTAGACTCTACCCTCTTCACCAGGCGGTGCTTTGATGTGCACATGAGTGCAGTCTATGGCACTTAGTACCTCAGGGTAGTGTGCTACATGGTGGAAGAGATGAATATTGCTGATCCTCTCCTCAGGGGTGCGGGTTAAATAAATGTGCTTACTAGCATGTACTTGCATGACATCCCAGGAACTGATGGTGTACCCTGGATGCTGATGCCTGTGAGACCCCCATCATGTCCCCAGATGGTCTTTTAAAGGTACCTGTAGCTAATATTCTAAGGGCTACACATACCTTTGTTTCCACTGGGATGAGTTCCTCTCTGTTGGCTCTTGGTCTGAGTTGAGAGCGGCAGAGCTCAGTGAGTTCTTATAATATCTCCCTGTTCATCCTGTAGCGCTCCACAATCTCCAGCTCATGTAGCCCCTGGAAGGTCACCCTGTGCCTGAATACTCTTCTTATTAGTCTGGGCCTATTGTCAGCATCATCATCTTCAATGACCTCAGCCTCAAGCACATACAGATGTAGGTGATCAACAGCAGCCCCTAGCTTTTTGTCAGTTAAAATTCCCAAGTGTGTACTCCAATGGCACAGAGTATGTGGGAAAATTAGATTGTAGGGTGTATGCATACTTTATAGTGGTGTGCTGCAGTTGCAGCCTGTGTGATTGGCTCATTATGCTGCATTCTACCTGATAGGTACATCACTGTGGGTTTGAATGGGCCAGTGTCTGTTGAACAGGGCTTATCAGTCATGTCTACCTGATTGGCTTTCCCAGGCTATTTTTCTTTTTTCTATTTCCAATTCTTTCACAGATAAGCACTTGGGCATGGTGCACAAACCCACGGTGTTAGTGTAAACAGTGCTCAGCAGTTTATGGCCATGCTCAGCTTTTCTTAAACTAGCTAAAACACACTCAGCAGCATCAGACCCCCCCCCCCCCGCTTAGCTGTGCTTAGCTGAGTGCAAACAGGTGCTGCTGAGCTCCAATCCATAGTATGATACACACCCTTTTGATGTCAGCTACCTGTTCTACCACTACCTACATGGTTCTAGCCCTGCCACAGGTTGTATCTGCAAACATTGTAGCCCTTTTTGTTATTCAGTAACCTCAGCTCATTTACATAAAGCTAATTGTGTATACCCAGGATACTTCAATAGTCCAGGGTCTGCCTTCATAGCAACCACTAACACTTGCCATTGTAATACTTTGTATGCTGGACACTATAACGCAATATATTTGCAAATGTCTTTTTTTCACATTTTTACACTTTTTAATTTTTTTTCCATAACGGCATTTTTGCATGTCTCTGTGCACCTTTCAAACGTAATATGTGTATTAAAAAAATTATATTTTTTAATGATTTGCATTGCTTTCTGGATTCAATGGTCATAGCTTTGGCCATTTGCATGCCTATGGTGCTATATCCACCCCTTTTTTAGGCTTTTACAGCCACTGTTTGAAAATTACAGTCCGGTACATGGTTTCTGTCCGTGTACATTTCTTCCACCAATGCAGTCCCTACACGAGTGTCTTTCTGCTTATTGTATCGCAAATCAACCTCATTTGCATGTTTTTCACCAGCTTATGAGGTGACTTGCATTCTGCAGACACTTCCGTGTCCATACACTCATGCATGGCCCTCTGCTCTGTTTTCTGGACCGCTCGGCGGCCATTTTCTGTGTTGGGGCCATAACACATGGAGAATCACTCTGAGTAGGCTTTATTGAATTCCACCCTATGTCTAATGTATTTAACAAGGAAAAATACAAGATTATACATTAATTTAGGTAGTGGGCACTGTGAGTTCAGTGTTCAAGGATGTCATGGGAGGGATTTTTACCACTAAGAACGTTTAAGAGGGCTGTCCTTACTAACAACCTAAAATACAAAAACAGCACACTTCCGCATCAAAAACTGTGTAATTTGGTATGCTACATGTTAAGGAGGTTATATCCATCTTGAAATATTTGTTATTTAAACTTGCTTTAGAACAGAACCAATATACTTTAAAGGACAAAACAATGTTTGCATTTAGGTCTTTGGTAACTTAAGTATGATAAGAAGCTGTGTGTACTTGTTTTTTTTATAAATCCAAACAAATATGTAGATATACATTATCATATACATTATCACTGTTCAAGACAGAGGCAGATATATATATATATATATATATATATATATATATATATATATATATATATATATATATATATATATATATATATATAGTTCTACTTTAAAATGTCAACTTACCAAAACATTGACTCCAATAACTTCGAGACCAAAACAGCAAATATTTACAACACCAAATTCCTGGAACAGCGAATTTCATCTCCAGGAAATGAACCACTTGGCCACCAGAGAGTGTTGCCCTGCCCTCCACTATAGTGTGATCTCTGAGTTGTTATATTTAGGTAAGGGGCTGTGGGGGGCAAAACACCCTACTTCCAGTGGGTTTTGTTTATGTATAATGTTATTTTTTGTAATACGTTAGGTTTAATTTAATACCACTCCCCACACCTAACTATAACAACTCTGAGATCACACTATAGTGGAGGATAGGGCAAAGTTCATAAGTGGTGGCCAAGTGGTTCGGTTCCCTGAGAAGAAATTCGCCATTGAAGGAGTTTGGTGTTGTAAATATTCACTGCCGTGGTCTCCATGTTATTGGAGTTGACATTTTGGTAAGTCGACATTTTAAAGTACAACTCTATATATATATATATATATATATATATATATATATATATATATATATATATAGATATAGATATATACACACACACACACACACACACACACACACACACACACACACACACACACACACACACACACACACACACAGATCAAATTGGGGGAACCCTGCAGTATTTGTCTGGGGTTCTCTTCTCCTCAGCTCTGAGTCTGGGTACATTTTCTCTCTCATTACCACCACCCTCAAGCATGGCAGGAGCCTCCCACCAGTACAGTCACTGCCAGTGAGTTCCAAAAAATTAGGGTTTACCTAGGCGTTGTCACAGTCAGTTCTTTTCTGCCTCAAGCACAATTTGAATCTTGTTCTTTCTATTTGCCCTAGAAAAATTCCCAAAAATTGATGCAGGAAATTTTTAAGTCTTCCAATTATTTATGTAGCTGTCCTCTCACAAGACAAGGACCAGGTCAACACTGTCTTCATATCATCACTGAGAAGTACAATATCCAGTACTGGGTGAGGAGCATGATGTTCAGTACTGCTGTAAGTGCTACTCTTAACACATGCTCCTGTAGATAGAGAGAACAGTTAACAAAGTATTTGACTTTTCTCAACACAGTGATTTTCATGGTTTCTTCAACAAGGACCTAAGAGATAGCTCTTTATTTTTTCATCAGGCCTGTGCTATAGCATTGACAGAGAAAGAAGAAGAAGAAGCCTAAAAAGCAGCCACATCCTCTTCAAGGAGAGTCTTCAACTGATGCAGTCCCAGGGCCTCACATGGTGCCAGCTCCTCAACTAATAAAGGGCGGTGCTTAAGTCCATTGTCAGACACTAAGGGGATATCTGTGTGAGGTCACCTCTAGCAACCATCTTGGAGGTGAGACAGCACAGGCATTTTTGTCAGCTGAGCAGCTAGGACTTTACAGTTTCCTGAGTTAGACTTTAGGAGTAATTGAGTACCCTTCTGAAGTTTCTGTGGTTACAGTCTGTGCTGAGGATTGTTCCCCCTATGCTTCCTACTGAGTCCAGCAGGAATGATGACCAAAACTATGTATATTCTTCTTGACAATTTTAACTTAGTAGAAGGTCAGAGGACAAGTACAGACATTGTCTTCTTAAGTGCCTTGCATATTAGATAGAGATATTCTTAACACTTTTCATTCTAGATAGTTTTATGGTACACTTATAACATAAGGTCCTCCATCTATAGACTTTCCACAGGTGATGGCTGCCTCTGTAGGAGAGTCATTGACCACTTCCATCATGTACAATATAGCTATCTGGAAAATAAAATGCTACTTTAACAACTATTATACCTTGGATTCTCATAAAAGATGGGATGGCACAACTGGCTGACCCTATTCAAACGCAACCTAGATAATTGGATGGGACACCACAAATTCAACCCTGGGGTGGCACCCATGTCCCTCATAGACAGGGGTAGCCAGTATTCATCACAATCCTGCTGTGTTCATAACTTTGTTCTGCAAACTGCCCAAGAAGAATAAATGGGGATACTTAGGATTAATATGTCTAGGCTTATAAAGGCTCTAGGGCTGTTAGTCTAGTAACCTCCTATGAGCCTATAATTGTTGGCATCACAGTGGCCACTTTCTTTCTCTGTTAGGCATTTGATGCAGATTCTGTCAACTTTGGTACAAAAATATAATGGTTAAATCTTATTCTAGGGGAAGATTTGTGCCATGGGGGGAATATGCACTCAGACAGTTAATTCCTGCCTGGACATTACAGATTAGCACCAATCAGTTCATCTTATTATTTTCTCTTTTAAAATGTTATCTAACATGTTCACCCACAATTTCTTTTCAGTCTATTACTTTTTAGTTTGATAACTTAGGTCAGTGCATTTTCTTTAATTTAGGACTGTAACAAATTTGACCATTCTGGATTCTTCTTATTCAAACTTGATGCAAAACCCAACCGTCCCTTGTTTAATGCCTCTGTCACTAAATGAAACAGTACTGGATGAGTTATTAGGTCAAAAAGCATGGTGTGATTGTATTTATGTTCTGATGACCCTAAAATTCATCTGTTTGTTGTCTTGACACCTGTGATACCTGACTTATAAGTAAAAACCAAAAGGACTGAATTGTGCAGTTTGCTATAACAGTTGCAGTGAATTAATTTTTTTCATATCTGTGCATACTGTTTAATATTTCTAATGAGGTACATGAGTCTGTGATAAGGCCCCTTTGCAAACATTATCTGGATAATGGGCACACATATTTCATTTAAAAGTTGAAATAGTAAAATTTAAGCAATAGCAATGTAAGTAAATCGACATATAGTAAAGTACAGTAGCCATAACTGTAACCTAAATCCAAATGTAATTGTGTCATGCTAATGAATCACTTTGAACTATTTTGTTTACTGTATAGAGAATTATAATTGCTGTGCAGAAAAAGTAACAGCTGGGCATCCTTCAGGACAGAATTATTTGGAAGCATCCATGAATGATGATAACACTACATCTTCAAACAGAATCCATTTATTATCCACAAATGATGGCAATTATTCATCTCCAAATGGAATCAACTTATCTACAAATAATAACAATTCTCCATCTCCAAAGAGAATCTGCTCATTATCCACAATTGATGGCATTTCTTCATCTCCAGATGGAATCAATTTATTATCTACAAATGATAGCATTTTTCCATCTCCAAATGGAATCCATTTATTTTCCATGTATGATGTCAGTTCTCTATCTTCAAATGAAATCCATTTAAAACAAAATTTAGAAATTGAAACACTTCACTTCAAGGAAAAGTAAGGAACTGTACAGCTCATATAAATGTTTTAACATCTGACTTGTTGACTCAATGCATTAAAATGTGCAGCAGAATTTTCTTGAGAAAATAATTTCTGCTTACCTCATAACAAACTAAGAATTCCCTAGCAACGAATGTGGTTTCTGACTTCAGGTTTTCATTGGCATCCTAAATAGGGAGGACTTAGCTTTCTTCATGCTGCAGCCCGGCATTTATACAAAAGCGGCGGTTCATGTTTTACATCCTCGTTGTGACCTTTACTTTGTGCACATTTAAAGGGCATATAGTTCTGACTTGGGTTTGATTCATAGATAAATACTAGGCAATCGATCTGCAGATCATTACACACCTAGACAATAACTAAAGAGTGATCAAAGGTGAGAACCACAGTCTGTAAACACCTTAAGCATTATGCCAACCCCCCAACCCCAGTAAGCCAACCCCCATATCACATAACTCTTGAAAAAATTACTTAATCACATTGGTGCTGCCTGGCTATTTCATCAGAGTCATTTGTGCCTAGTGGGCCTTAATTAGTTAACAAATAAGCTACCAAAAGGAGGGCAGATGTTGTTACACATTTCTAATTTTCCTCACAATGACAAACTGCATCATGCTTTTACCACGAAGATACCTCTGTCTAGTGGTATGGCTGTTAGGGCTTTAAATATCTTTATCCTTATGAGTAATTCCTGAGTGGATGTCAAGCAGCATGTCCCCTCCCTAAAATCAAGAAACTGAGTTAACTGATGCTAAACCAAGAACATGAACATTTAGAGAGTTCTATCATGCTTAATCAAAACTTTTATAAAATGATCTGTCGTGATACTCTTTTACAGATGAAATTTAATCTTTCTACAATGAAAATAAAGCCAAGAAAAAACTGTAGTCTTACCAGGAAAATAACTAAAACACAAACTTTCCCTGTCTCTGTTATTCTCACAGACTTTCACCCGTCCACGGTAAATGAACGTGCGATCCAGCTCAGTAGCCTTTAAGTATGCATTTTCATTCTTGTTCCTGAGGACAGAATGTGCTCATTTGGTGCTTGTGAGCTAAGAAAATGTCATGGCTTGACCAGCTACCTATTAGATGGGCATTTTCTTAAGCTTTTCATTCTCTGAGCATTCTTAACAATAAACAGGAGGTAGGCTCACAGAGGGGAACCGCAAGGGTTTGTTTCCACCTTCCGTGCGTGATGCAAAAATAAAACCCCAACCCTCACTTGAAGGCACATGTCTCTATCCCTTCAGTCAGAATTGAAGATAGAGCAAAAGTGCTAAAACATATCACTTTCTCAACTGTTTTTTCCATTGCCTGCCCACAAAATGATCCCGAGGTATCTGGATCATAATTAGAGCTTTATCCTTCTAGTCTACACAGTTGTCTTGAACTTTCCTTGTTTCTGTCGTGACGCCTTTTTCTTCACAGTAATTCTTGCTTATACATGAGCTTGAAATCCAATGCAGAAGGAAAGAGAATCTGCAGTTACTTTCTGTGGATTCTTCTTCTTTTCCAGGAAAGACAAGCTATTTCATTTAGAGAGCTGGATGTTTGTTTTATAGCAGTAGATGCCAGTCTCAGAGGACAGGGCCTTTCAGAAGAGATGCTAAATACCGTAAAGATGGTGGGTAGTATTATGCTCAAGAAATTGCTCAGTGTACTTTTTCCTTAAATCATATTTAAAATAATTCTTCTAAATTACTTTTCCAGTCCCCCCTGTACCATTGAATCAGGGGCATATATTTCAATCAGGTTTTAGTTGCTACCATATTCCAATGAAGACTTTTATTTATTTTATTTATTTTATTTTACATTTGTTGACCGGGCTAGTCCAGCTGGATATATGTCCATTTTCAGTGGAGGCCCGGGGAGAAAAGCTCCAATGGTTATAACAAGTATAGGGAATACAAAAAAATACATATAGCAAAACAAAGGAAATATTAAGCATAAAGATAATCAGACTTTAGTATAGGTAATTTACATGTCAGAGGAAATATACATAACAAGATAGTATTCCTAAAAAAAGTTATTAAATAATTGCAATACGCAATTTGATAATATCAAAATGTAGTGTAAATAATACATAATCATACTAGTATCGATGTCATAATTTTTTTTTTTTTTTTTAGTATATATAAGATAAGTTATATCCACAAGGATGTTATGTCAGTGGGGATCAGTCTGGATGTAGTATAGAGAGAAGGAAATATTGAGGTAGAGGAAAGGAAGAAGAAAGGTTAATCAGGATTGGTACAGGAACAAAGCCAGTGTTTATTAAGATGGATTCTCAGTTGTTTTTTAAAGAGTGGAAGAGTGGACAAAGATGAGATATTGAGTGGAAGTTTGTTCCACATTTTGCCAACTGAGTTGGAAAAAAGACAATCTCCTGCAGCATTATTGGGTTTGGTACTATTAACTAGTAGTTTATCTGAAGAACGTAGTTGTTTCAGGTTGTTGTAGGGAGTAAGGAGGTTAGAGAGTATTGGTGTTTTGGATGGTTGATATAGAATGTTGTGAGCTATTAAGAGCTGTTGATAAATAAGCTTGTTCGGAAGTTCAAGCCAGTTTAGTTGTTTTAAGTTCAGGCAGTGGTGTGTTCTAAACTGGGATCCTGTGGCAAATCGAGCAATATTATGGTAAGATGAAGCAAGTTTCTTAAGGTTACTTTTAGAGAGATTAGTGTAAATAGGGGAAGCATATAGAAGGGTAGAGAGGAGGTGAGATTGGGCTAAGGTGGTCCGGGCTTCAGGTGTAAGGAAGGATTTGATTCTGTAAAGGGATCCAATCTTTTTGTTAACTACTTTTATTGTGTTATTGATGTGACAGTCAAAGTTAAGATTATTGTCAATAGTAATACCAAGTAGTTTTGTAGAAGAATTAGGAATAATATGAGTGTTATCAGTGGAAGTAATAGAGAAGTTTAGGGAAGTAGATTTGCGGGTAGGTGTGAACAGTAGTAATTTAGTTTTCTTGGGGTTAAGGAGTAGACAATGGTCAGCGAACCACACTTCGACAGTGGTAAAGGTTTTTTGGGTAAGAGGTTGGAGTTCCGCTTGAGAAGAAGCAGTGCAGATTATAGTGGAATCATCTGCATATTGTATACAAGTGGTGTTAGGGATAGCTGATTGGAGGTCATTAATAAAGATAGAAAATAGAAGTGGGCCTAAGATAGACCCTTGAGGTACTCCTATAGAGATAGGAAGGAGAGTAGATAGTGAACTTTTCCAGAGTACTGCCTGCTGACGATTTTCAAGATAAGAAGTAAACCAAGTTAAGGAGGAGGGATCAAGTGCATGAGATTTTAGTATGTACAGAAGAAGTTTATGATTAACCATATCAAAGGCTTTTGATAGGTCTATGAAGAGAGAAGATGAGAGTTTATTGATGTTACGGTTATAGTTGATGGAGTTGGTAAAGGAGAGTAATGCAGTAGTGGTGGACTTCAATGGGGAGATACAAAAACATTACTTTACCAAAGCAAACAGAACTAAAGTTTCTTATTTTGAAATTCTGATGTCAGGTTGAAATCCTGATGTCAGGTTAATAAAACAGTATTCCTGTCTAAACCCCTTCTTCAGGGAGTTCCCAAGGTCAGTTAATAAATCCATTCATGATGATGTTATTTTATACAGATTTTCCCCTTTTTTGCAGTGTCTGTATTATGACTCATGATATGAAAGGTACATAAGAGAATATCCCTATCTTTCAACTTTACAGAAGCTTTATATGCTCTGTCTAGATGCACACTATATTCTATCCCATTGATAGACGTCAATTCAAAAACTGATCCCAGACTGCTCACCGATTGCCTAGTACCTGCAAGAGTAGCTCTTATAGAAGATAGCATGTGCACTTATATTTATGCAGCTCTCTCATCCAAGTTTAGTCACCATGTACAGTCTCAAGTTAATTATTCTGTTGTTGGGTTATTAGGCTTAAGAGGTAATGGCAAGTAAGTTAGAGGGTTCCTATACAAAGCAAGTATTTCTCACAGCAGACCTGATTATGATGCAACAGAAAGATTTTTGATTCCAACAGTAGCTCAGACAGAGTCTCTTTGTTTCAGTGGTGAATGCTCTATACCTCTGTTTCAGAATGAACCTCTGCAGCAATGTTAGGTCACATGTATGCCAGCATATTCAGTTTCACAAGCCAGGCTTCACATGAGAAAGATTCAGGTTTACTTATGGAATCAGTGGGAGTCTGCTACTGAATCAAGTAGGCCACAAACTTCTTCTGATCTCATCTTTTGAAGTCTAACTGAAGTGTTGGGTACATATGGTATTTTAGAATGCATGACAACGTTTTCTGGCCTTCAGCCTATCAATACCATGACGAAAGATGCCTCATGCTCCAGTTGGACTATGCTTCTGATGTTTTATTTATTCAGTGAATATGAATTCCTGTGTACAGGAAAAAGAATGTATTCAATAACTGATTATTTCTTGGAGTACTGCAGATAAAATACTGGCACCTTAGGCATTAAATGGTTAATAAAAAAACACAGTCAAAGAAGGTTTTATTGTTTTTGCTGTATAACCTTGATTTTATGGAGTATGGTGTACTTATGGAATCCAAAACTACAAGTTCATTTATCCAGGCACAGAAAATCCTCTAATAGATGTAGACAGTGGAGAACAGTTGTGGGCGGCCGTGGTGGTGCAGCGGTTAGCATTGCCATCTCACAGCAAGAGGTTCTCCAGTTCAATCCTCAGCTTGGGTGCCTTCTCTGCGGAGTTTGCATGTCATCCCTGTGGTCACATGGGTTTCTTCTGGGTGCTCCAGTTTCCTCCCACATCCCAAAGACATGCTGTAGGTGGATTGGACACTCTAAATTGGCCCTAGATATGCATGTGTGTGCCTCCTGTGGAAGGTTGTGTGCCGGGCTGACAACTCAACACTGTAAAAACTCCACTGCCAATCATGAGTGGACAGGTGATCTGCTGTGGTGACCCCTAACTGGGAAAAGCCGAAAGAAGAAGTGGAGAACAATTGCATTCCCCAAGAAGTGACTTCTGCTAACAGCAGGCAGAAACTTGGTTATATCACCACAGAATGTATAGCTAGCTAGATTTGGACAAGAGCCCCTAATATCTGGTCAAGTCCCTGGGGAGGTGAGCTGATTTGTGCATTTCTGCAAAGTCATCTGGTTTAAAAATTACTTCATAAATTAGTGAAGCAGAAAAAACAGTTCATTTTCATTGCTTCATTCTAGCTCAAACATTCTGGTTTACATCACCTCATGAACACAACAAGGCAGTTTACTCACAGGAGAGAACATCCAGAAGCAAAATGGTGGAAAATAACTGAGTGTACAAGGCACAAATAACTAAGAAAAAACACTCAGTCAGGCACACTGGTCATCAGTAAGGTCCACGTAATCTACAAACTACCAAGGTAAAAAACAAATTCTTTAATGTTCCTGTACACCAAACAAATTTAGCGCTTTCATTCCACAAGGGAACTTCATCAGAATAAGCCAGCACTAATTAATTAGTAATTAAATAGTCAAAACACTTAACATTACAATACTCCATTGGTCAATACCAAATTGACTGATTTAATAAAAGTAGGAAAGCAGCAATGATGAAAAAATACAGCAGTAAAAAATGCAACAATAAAAAGTATGTAACAATAAACAATATATATGTTATTATTATACTGTGGTCAAGCTGGTAATGTAAAAATGCACACATAAAAAATGCATCAGTAACGATAGAAAATGTAAACATCATAACAAGGCCATAACATAACATAGCCTTATTTTAAAGCTCTTTTCTTTAAGGCTGGTAAGACAGAATAGTGCTCATTTAACCCAGGGGCTGAGCAGGCATCGAACTTTAATTGCCACATTAACTCACAATATTCGAGGCTGGTTTCCCAGTCCCCCTCAAAAAACATTTTACCTGCTGTAACACCCAAAATTAGAAAGAAAAGTCCACACAAAACAATGTGTGTTTCAATAATGCATTAGTTTCTCTTTTCCTTGAAATCTTGTATATATGTTCACAGATTCTCTGTTTTAAAGTTCTCTCCATTTTGCTAATGTAAAATGCAAAACATGAGGAACAATAGGCCAGGTATACCACCCCTTTAGAATAACAATTAAAATACCCCTTAGCCTTTAACAGTCCAACAGGATCCACCAAATACAGTTAATCCACATTGGCTACATAGGGGCATTGGGGGCACCTTCCACATTAATATGTGCCTGTCCTTACTCTGAAAGTTGTATCAACTTTGCGACTTGCGAATTTGAGATATTCTCCTTTTGTGAGCATTTCCTTTCATTCTGGTATAGCATAAAAGTATATTTGTTGTGGTATGATAGTCTACAAATACTGATTATGGACACATTTTGCTACTACTACAGGGTGAGCTCTTTTACAATAAAGAACTATAGTGAGAGTTAATTTCTATGCATTCATGTTTGTCTTATAAGGACCAGTAAATCTATGAGTTTTGAAGAGTACAGTGAAAAGCAACTTCAACTGGAAGAACTAAGTTTAAAACCACAGGAGCAACTACAGGTATTATTTATTATGTTTCATTTCTTGTAAACTGGATAGCTGTTTTTTTTCAAAATAGTTAATTAAATATTTTCATTGTCCATATAACAATTTACAAAAAAATACTATGAATGATAATAAGGACTGACTTTCTTATTAGATTTCAATGTCATTACATTATGAAACTGAATTTAAATGTAAATTCAACTTAAGAATGTCTTTCTCTCCCCCTGCCTATATGCATATTTACATAGCTAGCTAGATATATATACACACTCACACATATATATATATATATATATATATATATATATAGAGAGAGAGAGAGAGAGATTTATTTAACATTTGTTTACCAGGAAAGTCCAACTTGGAATGAAGACTATTTTCAGCAGAAGCCCGGGGGGAAACACTCCAGATGCATGTCTTTGTAATGTGGGAGGAAACTGGAGTACCCAGAGAAAACCCACATAACCACAGGAAGGACATTCAGACTCCAGCCAAGAATTGAACTGGAAAACTTCTTGCTGTGAGGCTACAACACTACAGCTACACCACTGTGCCATCCATGATGTTGTATTATATATAAATAAAGAGAGAGAAATACAGACATATCTAGATGTTGTCAGGTAGTGTGATGCTTCTAACCTGTGTGGTATCTAAAAATCATGTCAATAGTGTGAAATATAGAACTGTTTCTTTTCAAATGATGTAAATATCTGCCAATATAGTTAGATACTATTATGTGCTATGCAGAGAGGATTCCTGCATGGTTCAGTTAATTAGGCTTAGTATGCCAATTATGTAATTAGGTGATGTATAAGAGATTGGTATTTAGCTTAGCCAAATTAGAGAAGTTGGTATCTCTTAGTGGGGTATATTGTATGCCAAGAATAAAGTTTCTAGGTAGTATGCTGAAAGAAGTAGTGAAAGAGGTCAATAATAACAAAGGAAACATGGGCATCTTTCTAGGAAACTAATCAAAGAAAAGAAAGTTTACCTAGAAGGACTTCTGTGCTGTAAACACTAACTCCTGCCGAAGAAAATCATTTCTCACTTTATATGAGAAATTCTCTCTTTCTTTATGGCTCTGTGGGACCTTGAAAAAACAAGGTAACTTATATGATTTTTTTTTGTTTACCACTACAGAAATCAGTTTATTTTGGTGCAAGTTTGCCTGAAGGGAGTCTGTGCCACTAAATTTTGTTTTGTGTTATGATAAAATTGTATTTATTTTATGAAGTCTTAGTGCATCACTATACCACACTTTTGGAAAATGTGAACATTTTTGATGTGATTATTTACGCCAACAATTCTGAGCACACTTTTGCCACCTGCACAGATTCACACAATTTTGAACCGACTTACCCCACAAAATGAAAAGACATCACAGTATTGTCACTAGCTGATTAGTTGTCTGGTGTGTATTTTGTTGCTGAATGGAGTACACTCATAACATACCTGTCTAAATGCCAAGATGGCCATAGTTAAGCAATGGTAGCAAACGATAGCCATTGCCACTAAGGATATAATGTCCATTTGTTAGAACTATGTCAACACCAAATATATTTTCATCATTGAAAAGAATGACAAAAGTAGGAAGTCCCCAAGGCATACATGGTGGCCTTTGGATGAAATGCCCACTAGGAGATATGGGGAGTAACTGGCTGGACTGCCTTGGTACAGCTTAATAGGGACTTCATCGACATAAAAGGGAATGATTATCAGGAATGCGAAAAAGGAAATAAGACATTGTTAACATGACCTGGTATTACACTGAGGCACAAGCTTAAAAGTGTCATAGCTTGACATTTCTCCTAACAAAACAGTAAGATATCAATTCTGTAATTTAAAAGTTGCACTTAAATTGTGGTTTGATCATGAAGGTTAACATACTTAAAAAAAAAACAACAGAAATTATAGTTGTTGATAAAATGAAAAGGATTTTGCCTGCTACCTTACAAAAGTGGGTCTTTCTGAATGAACCTAAAGATGCTGAACATTCTTTTACCAACAGAGAGATTGATATACAATGAAACTATGCTCAACACTGAGCTTTGATTACCTATAGTGAAGCATGGCTCATATTCTGGAAGCAAACACACAATATCAGCTGTAGGCATACTTTGGTTTTAATGTGGGAAAGGGGACCCCAGAGACAGATTTTCTACTAGCAGCAACAGCATAGTTATACCTATGAAAACTGTAAACACTGAAAGGTCTGCCACTAATAGTGTGTTAGACCTATGGAATGTGAATTGTCTACAAGAACTGTAGAATTACCTTTATGGCATTATGGTGCAAAAAAGCTAATTAAGTGAACTGCTTAAAGAATGGTAGGAAGCTGCAGGGATTACTAGATTCAGGCATCATGGTTACACATATAAAGGCACGGTGTTTTTAGAGAAAGAAAACCCTTACTAGAAAAGCAGTTGAAAAACAGTATGATGTTACATGAGTAGAAATACAAAATAAGTTTGTGAAGATTATTCATCCTGCTGCTGTAGTTTCAGTTTTAACAAAATATATGATAATCAAGAAAAATTTTCTTCACTTTAAAAACTTATAAAGGCATTGGAAAGAAGGTACTCCTTTTTATATACCATTTAATCAGTATGGAAAGAGGCGGTGTCAAGTGAAAAATGCTATACATACCCCCATATCCAAAACAGAAAAGGGAGGTCCAACTTCCAGACAGTTTTAAGAGATTATATGAGTCAAATGAAAATCAAAGAATAGTGTAAGAAATCACAGAGGTACTAAAATATGTCTACATTTACAGAGCAAAAATACTGTACATTGTAAATCTAGATAATTCACACATGCACCACATTTTTTGTATATTTCCATTAAACACACAGAGCTTTTTATGGGGTCCTGAATTTTTGGGGGACTAGCTGCATTATATAATTTACTGACAAGAAATACCCAATGGATATAAACCTTGTAAATTAAACAAAAACACAACCAACCAAGTATTTCCGAAGCGTTTTAATAATCCACACACTAAGCACTTTCACCATCAACACATGGCATCATCAGAGTGAATGGAATCCAGTTGAACCAATGCTTTATACATTTTGGTTAAACCCTAATCCAATTAACCAGAGCCTTAATTACCTTGACCTTAAAAAACATGTGTAAAATAAATACAAATACATATACTGTCTCAGCCTCAAATTTGACAATAATTGCGTAAAATACACATGGCAGATACATGTAAATACATACAAAAATGCATATCCAATAATTTACCTTGTAATCCATAAACTTAATTGTTGTATCATTTTAATGTTTAAATAACATTTGCTTTTTGCTTCAATATTGTTTTTAAGGAGATGTATTCATTGAGCCCAGGTGGCATAAAGGCATTCAACATAATCTGCCATTTATACTCCAAAAGTTCCACCTTTAATTTTTCATCTCCTCCATTATCTAATTTACTTAGTAATTAAAAATAAGTAGCATAAAAAAGAGAAAAGTGTAAAAAATAAAGAATGACAATATGATTGATAATCTAGGGATATTAATCACTTCTTACACACATATTTTCATTTTTGCATTCACATTACCTTAACTGAAAAGTCATATGTTATTATTTAGCATGGCGTGCAATTGCAATGACATAAGAAACATAAAATCTATTGTCAGTGTCCATGTCTGGCACACTGTACCAGAGATAACACTTAGCAATAATGAAGATAAGCAAAACGTCCATATGTACATTAATACTTCCAAAACCAAGTGACTTGCAAACTATTGCATGACATGAGATGAAGTCAAATATGATACTGAAGAACATGGTAAGTGAATTTCACTATAATGTGTGCATGTTGAGAAATATTCAATATCACTAGTGTTTCCAGTTGTACAGATATGCATAATGTTCATATTTATATAAATATCTTAAAAGCAGGCACTCAGAAAGGAACCTCTTGTTGTAATGTGAAAACTGAAGCCTAGTGGAACAAAAATGCTCTGTCACAATATATCTAGGCTGTACAGTTTCTAAGATATGAAAGTGGTTTATTAAACTTTAAAGAAACATATAATTATGGGTTTGTGCCCATTATAATATATTACTGTACTGATATAAAGTCTGGAAATACACTATCATCACTTTCCGCTTTACATCAACTATTATCATTATAAAGAAGACATTTTAATAATAGCATTGCTGTTTGCACCTTTTCAATAGCATTTATTGTTAGCAAAATATTTATATTTGCTTGATCTATACTTAAAAAAATTGATTTTTCAGAAAATACTCGGAGAAGTAAGCATGTGTGCACACTGCCAAAGATGTGATATTCCAACGTTTAGCTACATAAATGAGTTAAAGATATATATATATATTATCACATAACATTGGTAGAGCATCCTGAAGGAACAGAGACAGTAAGCCAAAGGGGATTACATAGTAAAATTTTGTAGCCTGTAAAAGTTGCAAAGCAGAGACAGAAGAAGGTAGAAATGCAGCGAAGGAGCCACTCACTGAAAGAGTGTATTGCAAAAAATGAATTAGGAAATATGGTAAATGCAAAACATTAGCAGAATTCTAAAAATATTGTCAAGATGAAACAGAAAGACTCATAAATGGAGAGCTCTAGTCATCAGCTGAGTGTTGAATAGGAGAAACACATCATCAGGAAATAATTCATTATTATTGTAAGAGAGGAAGAAGCATTACCTGCTTAGAGATCTAAACCAATTTATGTTGGGTAAAACAGAAAACTAAAATAAAGCAAGAATCTGGGCAACAAGCATATGCCAATAAGGAAAAACAATGTAAAACTAAAGATAAGGTTTATTCTGATATAGCCTTTACAGAGGGGGAGAAAAACAAAGAGAAGAGAACGAAAGTGAGGCGATGATGTTCATTAACACTGAGTTGGGGGGGGGGCAATCAATTTAAAAAAAGAAAAGAAAATGGATATAGATATTCTTACTGAGTCAACATGCAGGCATCCTAAGTAGAAAAAAGAGGGAGCTACGCAGCAAGTAAAAAATGAAAAAGTAGGAAAATACAAGCAAGGTGAAAATCGAAAAATGACATTAAGGAATGCAGGTAATAGCTGCCTTTATTAAGATACGATTTAGACACTGATACTGCAGAAATTTGCATCAGTAGGAGAGGAGACAATGCCTTCTACCACATTGCAATTAGAATTTGAAGAAATTGCTGAGTTTTCTGACCTGCAGGTAAGCCAGATAAACTTTAAAAGAAGCAAGCAGGAAGATATTAAGCAGAGCCAAAGAAAACACAGTTGGGCTGCAGCTGAAGAATCTGAACAAAATGTTTCTACTTTCCACCTGCAGTTCAAATTATAAAATGATTTATTGAGCAAACAGACAGAGAGGATACTGGAACAGCAACCTTTGGTGTCAAAACATTTCAGAAAGCTAATAATAAAATAAGCACATATACTTAGGTAGGCACCTAGAAGTAGACAAGACTAAATTAAGGTTGTACTTGCCAGTAATATATATAAATGTATATATATATATATATATATATATATATATATATATATATATATATATCAAATTTCAATGGGCTGTGACAGTGAACAGCTTCAAAACCCATTCAAGAAACAAGCTACCATACAAACTAACTGTTACTATACATACGTCAATGTAGAAATGACAAAATGATTGGTTGCAGAATTCTGAGTCTAGAATACTGCATATTAGAAATTGTGAGTGTGCCACAGTGCCAAGATAAACAAAAACAAAGGACTCAACCAGCACTGGAACCAACCATTTACTGAAATAAATAGAATGAAAAACTGAGCACTTTCGTCTAAAATCAACTTCACATAGATTTCATCAGAATAGTTTTTGTCTAAAATTGATGATGCATTTAAGTATAAAATAACAGCCAATAAAACTGAATGGATACCACAGATCAGGCAAGTGATTTACTAATATTAAACAGCAATTTTATGGAATTTTCCATAAGGTAGACAATGTTATGGACAAAAACAAAGCAAGGACAGTCCATAAGCTACAGAGAGACAATTCGGATTATGAGTTGGGGGAAGGCTTATCCTGTCCTTGGATACCGATGAATGGATAGAACTGATTCTTTCAGGGGTAATGATTCAGTGATGGAGACGCCTACAGTGGTTAATGAAGAGTGTTTTTTTAGAGGTGCCCTGGGTCAGAAGGTCAGAGGGACTGACCAGCCAACACAGAGATTTAAACTACTGCTCACAAACTGATTCGAGACCCCAGTGGTTGAACAGTTTTCAGAACTTTCTAGGCAGGTGGAGGGGGAGGAGATGGGGAGGGGACAGATTCAAAAGAAATTGAACTGTAATTGTGGCTGCAATTCAGAAGTGAATGTGTGCAATGGTGAGTCTTTCTGCATTTACAATTTGTCTGATAGCACTATTTCTGCAGGATATTTGTCCATGTTGAAGAAAGGGTTTAACTTGATTCCTAATTTTAAATCTGATATTATTTACATTTCACTCCAGCAGAAATTATATGTTAAAAGTCTTACCCTACAATTGTTTTTTGCAGACAAAGGATATCAATCTGTTGAATTAGGTCCACCCAAAAGGAAAAATACTTGCATACCTTCCCCCAAACTTATGGGTTTCTGTTTTTGACAACATTTATGAACAAGAATTTAGGAAGAAAGACTTTTTGTCAAAAAAAATCCTTACATGATAATTGATTATACAAAGACAGAAAGTGTTTGAAAATCTTTATGCCTGATATGTTTGCCTATTATGAAACTCAATAAGGGCAGAGGGATTGCTGTTTTAAAATGTTTCTGTTATTATCTAATGATGTTGTGTATGCTAGAGTGTCACTTAATGAAATTTCCATTACATATGCCAACTTGAATTTTTACTTTATTAGACATGGTTATGCAGGGGGACATTAACCATGAGGAATGGGAATAACTTAATGTTAGTAAACCAAAAAATAACACTGATTTTTGGTATTTTAAAAATTCTCAAATGTATGGCTGATTCCCCCATTGAGGCCTATTGTGTCTGCAAGAGGGTCAAAGATCGAGAAGCTGGCCAAATTTGTAGATGATAAATGTAAATCAATTTTAGAATTTGAGTCTTGCATTTTGAAGTACTCTTGGCATTTATTGCAAAAACGAGACACATTACAGTACAATGATGACATTATTTTTATTACTGCAGATGTTGTGGACCTTTTGCAGTCACCCCACCCCCATGGTGTTGGAATGGATTGTTTCTTTTTTGTTGTTTTTTGTCCCATTACTCAAAATTGTCTGCTCAAGAAATATGAGTGGTCACTACCCTCTTTGAAATGGTATTAAACAATTATATATATTATGAAGGAGAGTATTACAAACATATTTCAGGTGTTGCCATGGGTGCAGCCTGCACCTCATTATATGCCAACATGGTTTTGGCCATGTGGGAGAAAGTGCTTGTGTTCAATCCCAGTTTTGTTCAATCGTCCATGGATATTTTAGGTTCCTGGATGATGTGCTTATCCTTTGGAAAGGCACACTAGAACAATGGTAGCAGACCCACTCACTATGGCAAAATTCCACTAGCTTTCTTAAATGTAACTACTCTTACGGTGTTGATAAGATTATCTAGACATCCTACTTGAAAAGAACCTGATTTAAGTACTACTTCACTAGTATTTTCAGGAAGGAGATATTTTCTTACACTTACTTACATTTTGAGAGCTGTCACCCTTTTCACCAAAAAAGGGCAGTGGTCAAGGAGCAGATGGTTAGGCTCTCTAGAATAACATTGGATGATAATATTTTTGCTAATGAAATTAGACTTTTGATTGAAATATTTGTCAAAAGGGTTATCTTTTACAGCTGTTAAATAAATCAGGAATGAAGTAGCAAAATATCACACAAACCTGTTTTTACCTTTTGAGAATCAGGTCTGCTCCTCCTGATGGCATTGTGGATGCCACTAAGGGTACTAGGATTATTGACAATTTTGATAGAACTACAGACATTTTCACCATTCCATACAGTATGGATGTCTTTTGTCACACAAATATTAATAGAATTTTCTGGGACTTGCTTTTTCCCAGTGAAATCAAAAAGTACATTGGGGTCAGTCCTGGGATTGCTTTTTTCCAAGGGTAGGAACATTAAATCTCTTTTGGAAATGCCAGGTGGTGGGCATACTTTAAAGATGACTCTTGGGTCTATGCATAGATATGGAGCCTGTAAATTCTGCAGGTAGGTAGAAAACTTCGCAACAACCATTCTTTGCCCTGGGAGGTATGACTGCAACACCTCCCTTATACTGTATCTTGCCACATGCAGCTCATGCAGAGCTTTCTATATTGGGAAAACAAATAGAATTTTGAAATAAAGAATTAGGGTGCAGATTTATGATATTAAACTTAAGAAAAAACAAACGCACTGTATATGCAGACAATTGATTGAAACTCAAATTGCTGCTCCGAGAATTAATAATCTGTTGTCAGCAAATGCGATAGTAGAACATAACAAAATGACAGCAGAATAAAACACAGTCAATGGAACCATAAAACTTTGGTTTATGTTAGGTTAAAGTAATGCATTAAACCATAAAAACATTGGTAAGCACTTTTGCAATAAGCTTCATCAGACCATTAAAGACACACACCCATTTCATCCTTCATTTATAAGCCAGCCCAAACATGATGATCTAATCAAATTCTAGGCAACATTAGTATAATAAAAACCAGAAAAGCACTCGGACCATGAATAAAAATATGTGCGACTACTAAGTAACCTAAACTAAGCATAATAAACATCCCTTAAATTTAAATAAATATTCTTAGAAAACATAGCATCAAGTCCTTATACTATGTCCATTCAAAACTGGTCTTAGTGACACCTTTCCATTTAAACCTCTGCCCTAATCTGCTCATAACCTAATAATCCATTTTATCTCTGTAGCCTCCATAAGGTTCCTAATATCTCCCTGTCATGTAATAGGTTTCACAATGTCTATAACTAGAAACTTAAACACATATTGTTTATCTGTGTTTAGGACATATTTATATAAAGAATTACTAACAGAAGGTATGTTTCATTCCATCATCATTTTGTTGAAAATTTATTCCTTCTATGGACAGGTAATCATGAGGACTTGGATGCGTTATTCAATAGTCTGAATAAGACTATATATTTTCTAAAGTTTACAATGATACATGCATTAACTGATAATTGAATATTTGGGTGTACACATACATAATTTAGATAATGGTTCTGTAGATACAGGCATATATATATATATATATATATATGAAGACATGTTATAAGAACAAGCTATTACACAGACATAGTATGCATCCAACTCATATTTGAGAACATAATAAAATGACAAGGTTTGAGAACCTCTAGGCTTAATGTCTCAGATGAAGGTTTCATTTGAGAAATCTCTAGTTATAAGGATAGGTTAGTGGAAACAGGTTATAAAGTAAAAGCGACAGAAGTATTGAATGAAATAATGGATCTGAGAAGAGGTACAGCACAACCATATTTCTCTGAACAGATGAATATTATAAGTATGAAAAATCAGCCTGACACATTGAGAATTTTTAATGTTTTATTATACCATAGTAGTGACATCAAAGAAATAGGAATTATAAAGAAGCATTGGGGTATTTTAATAGCTGACTCGAAGCTTAAGGCAATAGTTACTTTTAAGAATAAGAAAAGCCTAAAAAGACTATTATGTTATCCAAAGGATTCTACTGACAACAAATTTGTAGACGGGGTGTAACCCGTCCATGCATATGCATGAGATGCAATTTTTGCTGCTATATATACAGTAGTGGATGTTTTAAACATCCTGATACAGGACATGATTATTTTTCAAGGTTAATTTGGACTGCTCCACACAACATGTGATTTATTTAGCATACTGCCTGATATGTTGGTTATTTTACATTGGAAAAAAAAGACAAAATGTTAAATGATCGAATCAGGGAACATATTTATAATATTCATAAACACTTGGTTAGTAATTCTTTATCTAAATATGTCCTAAGCACATATAAACAACATGTGTTTAAGTTTCTAGTTATAGACATTGTGAAACCTAGTACATGACAGGGAAATATTAGGACCATTACGGGGACTACAGAGATATTTTGCGGTGGTACAGTGGTAGCGTTGTTACCTCACAGCAAGAGGTTCTCCCGTTTGATTCTCAGCTTGGCTTAGTGGGAGTGCCTTCTGTGTGGAGTCTGCATGTCCTCCCTGCAGTTGGGTAGCATTCGAAAGACATGCGTACGTAAATGGGTGTGCCTTCATTGAAGGTTGGTCGTCGAGCTGGCACCTCGACATTTCATAAAAAACTCTACTGCCAATCATTATCGGACCGGAGTTCTGCTGTGTTGACCCCTTACTGGGAAAAAGACCAACAACAACGGAGACTACAGAGATAAAATGGATTATTAACCTGAGTGCAGATCAGGGCATAGGTTTAAATGAAAAAGTGTCACTTAGACCAGTTTTGAAGGGATATATTATAAGGACTTTATGTTATGTTTTCAAAGAATATTTATTTAAATGTATAGGTATATTTTCATGCTTAGTTTAGGTCACTTGGTAGTCACATATATTTTTATTCATGGTCCAATTGCTTCTCTGTTTTTTATTATAATCCTTCTGCCTGCAATTTGATTAGATCATCATGTATGGGCTGGCTTGCAATGAAGGATGAAATGGGTGTGTGTCTTTAATGGCCTGATGAAGCTTATTGCAAAAATGCTTACCAATGGTTTTATGGTTTAGTGCATTATTTTAACCTAAATTAAACTGAAGTTTTATGGCTCCTTTGGCCGTGTTTTATTGCACTGCCATTTTGTCATGTTCTACTAACACAATTGATTGCCCTAAGTTTTAAAAAGTCTACATTTTGTATTATTGACAGGGCAATACCTGCAAGTTATAGTGGTGATGTGGACAATTTAATTTAGTGCAAAGGCCTATACTGGCAGCTAAGATTCAATGCATCATTAGCACTGGCTTTTAATGACAGCAGTTCCCTTTCTTGTATTTTAAAGAAAAGTGCTGCAGTGGTATAATATGGCAACACTATTTACTTATAAGTTATTTCTCTTAGCCTTTATATACATATTTACACACACACTTTACAAACATGATTTTGCAAACATGTTTTTATATACATTTTTCATTCATTGACTACCAGAATTATTTATTTAACTATTTAGATATGCATTGACTCTCATTCTTTTACCTGTCAAAGGTTTTAAAACATTGTAATTCAGCTGGGTTTGCATCTTTCTATCCATCATATCTACATTTTTACACACTTTTTCAGCACATTGTGATTTTAGTATTGTATATATTGTTTACTGGATTTTTATACTGTATTTCTGTATAACACTTACTATTATTGTATTTTAACTCCATCATGGTTATGTGAATTTTATGTTTCTGCGCTTTATGAATGTAACATATTACAACTCCCATAATTCCTATTTGTGACATCATCTGCTCTGTGGTAGCCACTCAATTTGATTGGCTGTTATTTTATACTTAAATACATCATCAATGGTAGACAAAAACTACTCTGATGATGTCTATGTGATTTTAGATGAAAGCGCTCAGTTTTTTATTGCATTTATTTCAATAAACTGTTAGTTGTGGTGCTGGTTGGGCCCTTTGTTTTTGTATGTTTGTTTTGGGTACTAGTTTTGGTACCTTTTGTTGGTACTGGTACAGTGTCAAAATGCCTGGGGCAAAGACTAATTTTCAGTATTCTGACTGTATATGCATATGTGTATTTGTGTGCGTTTATACATATGTGGAAAGACTAACCCCCAGATTCAGCAAGCAGCCATACAGGCAGGGACATTTTCTGATCAGCATGGCAGTGTGCCATGCATATGTATGAAGGCATGCTGCCATACTGTAAAACAGATACGGTTCTATGCATGAGCACAGGGTGTATGTCTGAGAGCAGAACTCTCACTATGCACACACCCCCTGCACTTCAGAATTGCTGTTTGGCAATTTAAAATGAGCAAGAATGCTCATAACACCTCCATCTCATCAGGGTAAGAAATCTGGTCAAAGCCATAAGTGACAATCAGCCCTACCAAGCCAAAAGGTGATAGAATAACAGATTTAGCATAAGCACAGAGTGTACACCTACCAACCTGTCAGAGTAAGGCATGTGGACAAAGCCATAAGGGACAATCGTCCCACAAAGCAGAAAGTTGATAGAATAACAGGTCAGCATTAGCATGGATATTCTGAAGGGTATAAATAAAAAAAACACAACAAATACATTTTTTTATACATGCAATAAAGTTTAAGCGTAGCTGCGCAGGTGTGCCCATTGCTTAGCTATGCTTAGCCCAGCAGAAACAGCCTGATAAGTTAAAAAGCAATAGACATCCAGTGCAAACAGAAGTGCAATAGTTCAATGGTTAAAGCATACACCTTGCATGTAATCATTCACGGTTCGAGCCACACCAAAGCCATTTCCATTTTGTGTGTGTAAACATTAAACATTTTATTTTTTGCATATTTATGTAAGAAGTAACTGATTTTCCTCAACCAGAGTAGTCTATTAGGCCCAGATGTGAGGTGTCAGTGTAATAAAGTAGTGAAACACCCATATAAACACAAGTGCACTATACAGTATAGTCACACAATAATAAATTAATGACAGCACATCGGGGGATGTCAGGGAAGGTAAATAAATCTAATATTATGTAATGAATGATGAATCAATCCCATACAGGTGGTAGACCAATATAATAAAACATAAACAATGCTAAGCATTGCACAGCTATGTTGACCGGGTGTAAGCATTGTGTACATATGAATACTAAGCAATGGATAGCCCATCTAAGTGGATTTGCCCATTGGCAAGCAATGCTGAACCTGCCCCTTTAAGAACTTCTAACTTTAGCTAAGCAGGTTTGCCGGTAGCTTAGCTTAGCTCAGCCTTTTCAAAATTGTCCAATCATGGCAAAGGGTGGGAAACTGTCCATAGTTAAACCCTGCAGGGGGTAATACAGCTCATAACTGGTTGTAGCTCTCCACTGTAGGTAGTATGGCAGGAGGTAGAAAGGGCATGCACTTCCGGCTCAGCGCTGGGGAATACAGGAGTCCAAGGTCATGGTAGGAATCCTGGTAAAAAAAACATGACATGAGACTGCTGCAGGACCAATACCAGGGCTCCCAATATAGAGCGGAAGCCTGAGAAAGTCTTAACCATGATCTCATCAGTGCCAATGGTATCTCTCAGACTAGTGAGCAGGTCCAGCACCACTATGTTGACTTGAAACAGAGGAAGAGGGAGGTCTTCAAACAGTGGGTTCTAGAAGCAAGAGACAAGGGTGATGTCCCAGCAGTGTGTAAGTATTCATAGCAATAATTGTTTACCAAAGTCCAGCCTGTGTATGTGATGGATAGATATGCATAGATGTGTCTCTATTTTCATTACAGCTGCAGCTGAGTGAGCTGTGAACTAGGAAGCCCATGCCAGTAGATTGCAAAGGCTGTGTCACGAGGCTGGTGAGTAACAATCCTGCTTGTAGTAGTCATACCAAATAATATATAAAGGAGTAACATGTCACCTGGCACTATAACAAATGTGTATGGTTTCCACTGAATAAACCAGACAATATGACAGCAATAGTCCCATATAGGTCATATTTAAATAAAAGTGTAACTGGCTGGCAATAAAGTTCGAAATCCTGGACTGGTTGTGCTTACTCTGGTATTGTATGGCCTCACATGTTGTATTCACCAAGAGCTGGTATATGAATAGTATCACTGTGTCAACTGCTTCTCACACTGTGCTACATAAAAAATATGTCTAGGAATGTCTGTATAAGAATGTTGTAATTACAAGGGCAGATTGTACAACCAAGACAGACTTAGACAGAAAACACTAAAGGAAGAGACAGTGCTTTCTAAATAGTTCACTCTGATGAAACACAAATTGTTGCATTTTTAGTACACACAGCCATGGTTCGAATCCCAGGAGTGGTAGTAAGCTGTATGCATAATCATACCTCTCAACTGTACAGATTTCTGCAGAATGTCCAGATATTTGCCTCTATTTTCCTGGCACATCACTGGGATGATCTCAGAATTGTAGTCACTAAATAATGATATACATTTGAGTTTCAGACTTCAGATCCTTCAGAAAATGTATATATATCCTGTTACTCTAGCAATGTTCTAAATGTTTATAAGAGCAATATTTAAAATATGTCCTTATTTGTAACCCCGGTTTGTCAAGCTTTGTACAAATTGTTTGCATTAAGAGGTTGAGAGGTATGTGCAGAAATATAACTAGGAATCTGGGAATATGTGTAGAAACAGTCTGGTAGTGTTAACAAACATTCCCTCTATAGGTCTACCAGGTAAGAGAAGTAGAATTTAGCTATAAGACAGTTGAAGTATACACTGTGTACAAACATAACACTGCCCAAACCAAGGCCGTAGGGAATTGTAATAATACCTGTATAGTAATGATTAGAGCAATGATCATTAAAGTTATGAGTACTGGAAGAATATATACAAGTTGTTAATTGACATCTCCCCCTTCCCCCACCATATCTGCAACAATAATCAAAACACACAAATCAATGGGTATGTTTTACACCAAATCTACTGTTGGGACATATGTCCTATTGTTCAACAAATATTGAAATGTGTTTCTATTAATGTTCCATGTTGAAATACTATCATTGTTGGTCTGTTGCTATCAATGTAACCTGCATACCATTGTAATGGCCACTGTGGTTCCATATATGCATGTGCTCTGTTTGCTATGTAACTGTTCCAAATCTGTTGTTTTGGGTTAATGGGAATATCTATGCATGCTGTTATAACTAATCCTGGATTGTGTTGACTGTTACTAACCCACATATGTTCTAAAACTGTAACACCATAGCATGTTTGGGAAGGCCGGTCTCAGTGGACCCACCTCTCGCACCTCATCTGGCCATGGCACCAGGCCCCAGCATGTCTGGGACCCACCATGGGACCTCCTCATCTTCTGGTCCTGCACCATCTTTGGGTGGAACCGCCTCAGGGGATGGGGCTTGCCCCTCCCCCAAGAGTGGGCACAGAGAGGATCCTGTCACCCAAAGCCAGGTCCGGGGTTTGTTGCGTAGTGAGCTCTGAAAGGAGTTTGGAGATCTGCTACACCAGCTTGAAGGCCGCTTAGTGCAATTAGAGGGTCAGCCTGCCCCTCCTGCTCAACCCCCAGCACAGCCACCTTCTGGTCCATGAAGGTGCAGTGGTAATTGCCCAGGGGTGGGGACCTCAGTTCCACTGTTTCCATTTGGGGGATCATGGGCTTCTGATTTCCAAACACCCCTCCATGTCCAAGGGGTTTACCACCCCCACATGTGTCATATACTGCCCCTGTATGCTGTCTTGTCTGTCTTCCAACCCAACCTACCTCCCCAAATATACCTACTATCCTTCCCCAACATCCCACTCTCACCTTAAAAAAAGGGCTCTCTGTTCCCCCCCAAAAAATTTGCCCCATACATAGCTGTCCATTTCAAACAAGCGTCCACTGGACAAATGTAATCTGGTCTAATTGGCTTCACAACACATTATTGTTGTCCTCACCCCTCTCTCAGGGGTTTGAGTGTCCAAATATACCTCCAAATTCAGTTTATAGCACAGCTGCTGCTGTAGAAGAAATGGACTGCTATGGACCTTCCCTACACCCATCCTGCCCATCCCTAGCTACTTTTACTATTGTCTTTACCTCTGTGTGCCCCCTTATTTACCACTTTCCTATCACCGCTTTTTTCTTTTCTTTTAAAGAAATTAGCATGGGGGTAAGCAGGAGTAAGCAGTTTTAAGCAGTATTAATTGGGATTAAGCCTGTTTGCATGGCACTACGCAATGCCTACACAGATTAAGCACTTTTAAGGATAATTGTCTGTAAGCATATTTAACCAGTAGTTAGGATTGCTTGCCACTGTGCAAACTCATGCAAATCCACTAAAAGCTGCTTAAAAGTGACAATCACTCTATATCCAACAGCCCTTGTTCTGCCCAGCAACAAAATAACCAGCCCTTGCAACTCTCGAACCCAGTACCCTGCACACCAAAGCCACAGCAAGTTACCACTAAGCCATCCAAGCTGTACATGTTTCATGTTTTCTCAAACATATCATGCAGCATAGTCATTCAACAGTAGGAAATGTAGTTATATATGTAGATGTATCTCTCTACACACACACATATATATATATATATATATATATATATATATATGTATGTATGTGTGTGTGTGTGTGTGTGTGTGTGTGTGTGTGTGTGTGTGTGTGTGTCTGTATGTGGACATACATGTCTGTATATATCTATATGTATATATATATATATATATATATATATATATATATATATCTATATATATATATATATATATATATATATATATATATATATATGTGTGTGTGTGTGTGTGTGTGTGTGTGTAGTGCATTTGGACATCAGATCCACACTCTGAACCTCTCACTGCAAAACATCTGACCAAAGGCACTGTAAATGGGGATGAAGGGGCCCAAAATAGGGGCCTCTTGTAATTACTGCCATTATCCCTTCTTCCACAGCTGAACTGTTCTGCCTTGCAACAAAAAAACAGCACTTGCCACAACATAGCCACAACAAGATACCACTAAGCCATCTCAGCTGTAAGGTGTTGGGATGATTTCTCTAACATATCATGCAGAACAGTCAGTCTCATACCTCTCAACTGTACAAATTTTTGCGGAATGTCCAGATTTTTGCCTTATATTTTGGTCTGTTTTTTTTTTATATAATTGTGGCTTTCTGGAAAATTAGTGGCAAATCATTAAAGACTGAAGTTAGAAAATAATGACAGGCATTTGAGTTTTAGACTTCATTCCCTTCTACCAACTTTCTAAGTTTGTAAGAGCAATATTTACAAATTTCCCCTAATTGTACCACTTTTTTCATGGCTTTGTCCAGATTTCTTACTCTAAGAGGTTGAGAGGTATGGTCAGTCTACCATAGGGAATATACAATGTGGAAGAACTAAACATTCTAAAGATACATCAACACACACACACACACACACACACACACACACACACACACACACACACACACACACACACACACACAGACACATACACACACATATTATATAGATATATATATATATATAGTTATACATATATATATATATATATATATATATATATATATATATACATATACATATATACTTACAGATATATATATATATATATATATATATATATATATATATATATATATATATATATATGTATAGAGGGTGCACATAATATTAAACAGCCATTATTCCTACAGTTGCTACATTTTCAAATGACCAGTGTCTGATTCTTTCCTACAAATGAGAACTATTGCATGAAACATATACCCACACACAGTGCAAAGGACATGACACCACACACAGTTTGCATACATACAAATATTTTTTTGTGCACTATTTCAGTTGTTTATGCCCTTTCTTATAGCATTTAGGTGTTTGAAATACATAATAACTGATCAATGCAACTCTCAAAGAAAACATATTATACAGTAATCTGCAAAACATAACATACTTTGCTGTCTAGACTAAAGCCTTCAAGTAGTACAACAGAAAAAACACACATGCCCTGAAGATAAGAACCAATCAACACTTAATTACAGATGTAGTTCAACAGCCTCCAATTACACTCTGTACTCAGCCCCCTAGGGGGAATGTATCAGTTGTCACAATGTAAATGTATCCGTTACATAACAATGCTTAACTTAAAATGTCACTATCACATTGACAAAGAGAACTGTGTGCAAGACAGTAAGCTCTAGCCCACCACTGTTCCCATGGTGAAATGTATGTAAATGTACAGCCATATACCTTAATGTTTTTTATTACTGATATTCTCACATGTTGCAACAGCGTAGGTTAAAATATTTAGTACCCCTCCCCCATAACATGTCTTACAAGGGCATATAATAGTCCTCTCTATACACTGACCTCCAGAATGTAGAGGGTCACACATGTTTTATTCATCTGTAGCCCTCATATATATGGACCCTACCCCACAAATTGTGTGGGAGTCCACAACATCACTGGAATAATAGCAGGAATGTCAGCACTAAATAATGAGAGACCATACCTATCAACCTCTTACTGCATGACATCTGGACAAAGCCTGGTATATAGGTGGAGGACAGAGGCTGAAACACAGGGCCATATTTGAAATATTGCTGTTATACACTGCGAAAGTTGCTGGTGTTACAGGATTGGTTGCAACATACTCTTACTCAGGAATATGAAGTCAGAAACACAAACGGATGTTGCCATGTACTTATAACAATCAACAGACAGAATGCCACTTATATGTCAGGGATAAGACCTGTGTGGGGAACAGACAAAATATAATAGCCAATCCTCTGGCCATCATGCGGATAGGTCCACAGTTGAGAGCTATGCAAACAGACTGCATTCCATGCAAAACTAGCATGTGCACACAAACCCTGTAAAACTAGCAGTATTCAATGCATATAACAGGAATACTCACACACTGTCCCTAGGTCTGGAACCTTATACAAATATGTAGTTGGCCTGTATCCACAAGCCTTGTTGTAAGAGATATTCCTACCTGTTGTCTGTAACACTGCTGCCCCCACACATGAAGGATATCTTCCATACAGGAAAGGTAAAAGGACAACACCCACATGATGTAGTTATTCATAGTAGTGGGCTGCAGTGACATTGGCTATTGGAAGAACTACACAGCTGCTTGCATGCAATTAGCAAGTGGGGAACAGCAGTTTGTGCAGAGGCTATCACCTGAACATGAGCATTGCCTACAAAAGCCATGCTGCAACTTATTCAAACCAGCTCGATCCCAGTAGCACAGAGAGAGAGCTAGAGAGAGAGAGACAAAAAATAGAAACAATATAAACAAAACCTAAAAAAAAACAAGGAACAAGAAGACAACTTGTACACAGAAGGAACATAAAAATAAACCAAATATGTGAAACATGTAAGCATGCAATTGAACGTAATACTTGGTCTGTAATAATGGGATAGAAGATTATAAAAGATGGTATATGTTCCATCAGTACTTGCTGTACTGATGTCCTGCTGAACAAATGCTATGGACATAGCATCTGGCTCTGTCTGCATTGGGCCATACCTGTCAGCTGTGCAATATCTTCATAGAATGTCAATATTTAGCCATCATAGTGTTTGTTCCATTCCTCCAAACATCTACATTAGTCTGGAAAATAACTGGGGATAGAAGTAATGACTGACACATGAGTTTTAGACCCCACCACCTTCAGAACAGTCATGGTAATATGAAATGTATCATGCTACAAACGTCGTAGTTTTGTAATAAGCATATCTATGTTCTGTCCCTATATATCCGCCCCTAAGGTTAGGCTTTGCCCACATGTGATGCTCTAAGAGGTGGATAAGTTGGGTCACACATGAGGAGCCTGAAACACCCTGAGAAAGGACAGCTCACATATGGCAACCACTAGAGTGTCTGTCAAACAGTCGTGTCTATGCCACTGCTAGGCCAGTTAATGGGATGTTGCCCACATCCATATTTTAAAAACCACAAATTCACCAGTAGGACCAGTAGACACAAGTTTATTTTTCAGGTTAAGCACTTTCATCAAAGTAAAATTGACTTCCTCAGAACAATATACATGTGGATTTAAATATATTACTCTGTCACAGGATAGGTGAGGAATCCCACCAGTCAAACAAAAGATCTCTTGAATAAATTAATACCTTAAAGGCATACACTATAAACACTAAAAATACAATAAAATACATTTCTGTAAAGAAATTATATAAAATTAAACCCTTTCTGCTCTTTCTTTTAAAGCAGGCAAGATAGATATAAAATCATTTAATTTAAACTGGTGTTTTTCCACTTTAAACAAGAGAGAACTGATGTGGCAGCTTCATTTGGCAGCTAATCTGTGTCCAGGATTAAATGATTTCTATGGCAAGTGTGTCTGTACACAGCAGCCATAGCCGGATGACCGGTGAGGTACCACACAGGCAGATGTACAGGCGTGCTCGTAAGAGGGCTGCTAACCATCATGCCTTTGGCAGAAGTGCCACAGCAGGTGTCACCAGGCACATGTTTTGGGCCATCATGGAGATAGAGGCATGTATGGAATGTTACACCAGAGATAGTCTGAGGCTCCAGATGGCTACTCTTCCTGCTGTATGTGACAACATCTGTGATCTTGCTGGTGCCCATCATTATTTTGCAGAGGTTATGGATAGACAGTTGGGTGAGATGGTGGGAATCCTCAACCGTGTGATGTCTGTGGTAGAGCACGTGGTGGGAGTAGGGCATTGGCCATGTGGACATAGGTCAGCAACACCAACAGGTGGTGGTCTATGTGGACATGCAACAACTCACAGTCACTGCCATAGTGGCAGTACAAGCACCAGCACTGCAGGGGGTGTGTTGTCCACACCAAAACAGAGCAGGCTATGTGCACATGGTCCATAAAATTTGGGAGGACTTTTCCCATTTTCATAGTGATCAAGGAGATCATGTTGAGTAACGTAACTGTGATGAAGACAACGTTCTCACACCAGTTCAATGTTCTTTGGTACAGTTGGCTCAAGTAAACAATACAGAGCATGGTTCTGAAGAGAAAGGAAGTGTTCTGAACAAATTTCATTCATGTGAATCAAGCTATATGGTTTTGCATGTATTTAAAGACTTGGGAAACCCATTTATTGATGAAATAGCTACAATACAATTAAGTACTGTTAACGGAAGTGTGACTCATGATGAATCTGACACCTGTAAAGCTGACATTTTTGCCTTAGAAAGATTATGTTTCAGATACATTTCTTTATAACTTGAAATAGTGTACCTTGAGAAGAATGTTAGACTTGGTTGCATGCCACATTGTTTGAGGTTCTTTAGGTTCCCTAACTGTGTTAAACAAGGGGACATTTTGTTATAGCAGGTAGTTGAACTGTATAACAATACTGGTTTAATAGTCATCCATCTGCTTATTACATGTTACAACAATGATTTAGCATGTTCAAAAACTAGGATGGAATGCTTGGAATCCAAAATTAAAACAAATAAGAGCTTTTTTGTCCTAAGGTCATTACATCTGTAAAGGTTAATTGGCAAAAGGCCTCTATTATTTCAAGAAAACAAGGCAAATTAAAAAGAGACCTTTTTGCTTATAAAAATAATGTTGCCTACGTAATTAAACGGAATAAGGCTAAAGTTAAAACTGAGAATTCTGAGCCTACAGTTGTCACTAATGGTGCAGTTACTAGTGATGCCAATATGACTCCTGTTCCAACAAGTTCAGATACTGTTTCAGTTCAATCCAATGAGACTGTGGTTGTTCCTAATAATGCACCTGTTTTGCCTGTTACTTCTCTTTCTACTTTCAATAGTAATGGGCCTTTTTTGGTGGACATGTCAGGGAACCAAAAGACTCTTAGGTGATCAAACAATGTTCAGACCACCACCAAGAGATGTGTGAAGAACAAGAAGAAAAACTAAGTTTTCATATAGATATTCTGAATTTGTGTAGGGCTACTTTGCATGAAGATACAAAGACAGCACTTGAATGTGATTTTTCCTTCATTCCATCTAACAGGACTGATGTTACAAATTTAATAGTTGATTTTAGACTGTATTTAAGAAAGTTGAATTTAAAATACATACTTGATGGTTTTCAGTCAACACAGTTTTAGTTGATGAATTTAGAGGGAGAAACACTTATAATCCCCCTTTGTGTTCTACCTTGCAAGTGTTTGGCAGTGTATGTGAAAGACAGTTCAGAAATTCATGCAATGCCAGGTGTGAGAGATGTAACCTTTATGAGAGTGAGAAAAATGCCCTGTATGATTTGGCCACAGAAAAAGATTTGCATGTCATGAAGGCTGATAAGGATGGGGCTGTTGTTGTCATGAACGCAGATGATTATAAGAGGGCAAATTTAGAGTAAAGTGATGAGGTCAGTTACAAAAGAGTAACAGCTGAACACATTCAGTTTTGTTTTAAAAGAGTTGATGTGTTGTTGTTTGACCTGTTTTGTCAAGGTAACATAAGTCACTCCACTTATAAACATCTGCAAGTTGAATATCCGAAGTTGGCAGTACTTTTTAGTATAACTAAAGTACACAAGGACAGGTTAACCCCCCCCCTTCAGACCAATAGTGTCTGCAGCCTCTTCAAAGACTGAACACATCTCTATTTGGCTCGACAGTATGTTAAATCCAGTTGTCCAAAGTTCTAGGTTTTACCTTTGTGAGTCTTGGCATTTATTAGAATCACTTGGCAGCCTTAACAATATTGATACACCTTTTGTTTTTGTTTTTGCTTCTTTGGATGTCACATTCTTATATACTTGTGTAGATCAAGACATGGGCTTGGATTTTTTGAGAGAGTATCTGACTAGTTATTTCACTTACAGTAATGACAAAATCAATACAATTTGTGCATTAATGGAAATCGTGTTGAACAACAATTTTTTCAAGTTTGACAATTTGTTGTTTCAACAGATTTCAGATGTAGCTATGGGTTCCAGAGTAGTACCATCTTTTGCTAACATAGTTATGGCCATGCGGGAGCTTACGTATTTAGTTGACCACCCTTTAGCTAATAATATTTTATTTTACAAATGTTATATAGCTGATTTATTTTTTCTATGGAAAGGCAACTTTGAAACATTTTCTCTGTTTTTTGCTGACCTGAACAAGACTACCAGTTTTTTAAAATTCACTTTCGAGTGTTTGGGCAAGCTATCAATTTCCTTGATGTTCATTTGGCATTTGACAGCACCAATTCAAGTTTTTCTAGCAAGATTTTTAGAAAATCTACCTTTGTCAATCAATATTAACATAAGGATAGTTTACATCCTACACACATAAAAAGGGAGTTGTCAAAGGTCAGTTTATTAGATTGACTCATTTAACCAGTAATCAGGTAACTTTTTTTTTGTCAGAATTAGATAAGTTCGTTGAGGTTTTCATCCAGAGAGGGTACGACTCTGTTTGGCTCTAGACTATAGTCAAGGAAGTAATGAAGTTATGGGATAATACAGCAAAACCTATTTTATTTGTACAAGGTGGATTTATGTCTAATGATACATCTAACACTGAAAAGTATAGATTAGCTTTCGCTATTCCAATTTCAAATGAAATGAGTATTATTAGACAAATTGTTTTTGACAATTGGAAAGTGTTGATAGGAAACATAGATCTTATTAAGATTTTAGGTAACAAACCTCTTTATACGTTTAAGAAGGTAGTCAGTATCAAAATTATCTTAGATGGTTGTTTTGGTGATCAATCTGGGTTAGTTGGCACTTTTGCATGTGGGCATTGCAGACAATGCAGGTACCTTACCAACTCAAGCTCCATAGAATTAAAATATTTCAAAATAACTATTTGGGAGAAGGGGCATTACACTTGTGATTCTACTTTTGTTGTTTACATTGCTTCATGTAATTCCTGCACTTGTTTTTACATTGGCAAGACTATCAGGACACTTGGCAGGAGAATTTATAAACATGTTTTGACCACAAAAAATAGGGATATGACAAATGTATTAGCATGACATGCTGCAGCATTTCAGAATTTTAAGATATTCTTTTTTTGTACTTAAGAGAATTGTTTCAGATGTGTTTTGTGGTGATTTTAAGACTGTATTAGAATGTAAGGAAAGTAAATGGCAAATTTTATTTGATGCTGATTACCCTCCCGGTCTTAATGAAACCATTAAGCTTAAATGTTTCTTACACATTCAAAAACTTTAAAGTATATTATCATCATTATTACAAATAACTATTTTATATATTTGTATAGGGTGTATATTACGTAGTTGAAATATGACAACATAAAATGTTACATGGTTGAGATCATATGTTCGAAGCTGTCATACTTTGAATTAAAAAAAATAAAAAATAAAACACAGGAACAACTTCCTGACAGTTGTAAGCCACTCTGCACCCCCAGCCCCCCTGTACCCCCCACACCCCCCGCTCTTTAAATATATCAACTCTGAGACTGCGCTACAGTGCAATAAAGGAAAACTTCCCTTTACTGCATTGTAGTGCAGTCTCGGAGTTGGTATATTTAATGAGCGGGGGTGTAGGGGGCACAGCTCCCCACGTGGGGGGGTGCAGGGGGGCTTACAACCCTTTATTTTCTTTTTTGTATGAATTCAAAATTCTGTAAGTTCGAACATATAGGTTCGAACATATGGTGTTCGAGCGTACAGAATTTCGATTACATGATATAGACCCTTTTTTATATATATGGTATGTCTAGAAAGGGAATGTATATTGTTTTAAGCCTATATGTTTGATTTATTTATTTATTTGCTTGTTTGTCTACTGGAGTTTATTGTCATGTGATTTTTCATTTTCAGTTTAAAAAGGGTGGTCTTTGGTGAATTTATTTTCTGAAGACATTTGTAGTTTAATAAAGCGAATGAAAGTGCTAATACCTTTGTCTGGCTCCTTCTTGTGTGGCTTTGCAGTGACCTACGGTTTTTACTTTGTTTTTTGGGTGCTATAGTTGGAGTTTGCTTTCAGTATAAAGAGACTCAGTCAAATGAGTTTTCAGTATTGTGAAAATTAGCTATTGTGGTCACATTCAAATGAAATTCAGTATTTTGAGTTTTCAGTCCTGTGAAGTAGATCCATATTTATGTATGTGTGTATATATATATATATATATATATATATATATATATATATATATATATATATATATATATATGGGTCTAGGACACTGTATAGAATATACAGTGTCCCAACACACAGTGGGTTGATGCCATATGGCTGATACATACATGGGATCAACAGATGTGTGAGACTGACAATCTTTGAGAAGGGAAATATTTCCTTTCCCCAGGGATTGTACTTTCTCAAAATGTGGTGCGCACAGCCCTTTAATCTCCACACACACACACACACACACACACACACACACACACACACACACACACACACACACACACACACACACACACACACACACACTACATATATATATATATATATATATATATATATATATATATATATATATATATATATATATATATATACAGATATATAGAGAGATGGATAGATAATGTGTGTGTGTGTGTGTGTGTGTGTGTGTGTGTGTGTGTGTGTGTGTGTGTGTGTGGTATTGCTACTTACTGTGTCTGTGCCTTATGGGCCTTATTTAATTAACAAATGAACCAGCAAATGATGGGAAGATATTTTTATTAGACATTCTGAAAATTGCTAACAAAAACAAACAGCACGATTCATTTACCAGAAGATACATCACTCTAGTGGGACGATCATCAGAGCTTTAAATATCTTTACTCTTATGAGTAACTACCAGGCTAACGTCAGTGAACACTCCATTTCCCTGACTCTGGATGCTAACATAGAGCAAAAATAGATTATAATGTCTTTAATATTAAATTTGCAGAGAAGAATAATAGTGAACAGCAATTTGTTAATGTTCTTTTTTTGTTATGAAAGGCCTATTAAATCTGTCATTGGAGAAAAAAAGATTAACTTTGAAGACTTTGTGGAAGAACAGCTTTATATTGAAGAGCAAAGATTAAATCAGCAGCCACAACAATAGGTTTGTATATATTTGATTAATTTCCTTTAGATAAAAAATTGATTATTGTCAGTAACATTTTCCCAGCTACCACTCTGCATATAGCGTAACATTAAATTTAAATATTTTTTTCAGGTATACACCATTAAAGCAGTCCTATAAAGCACAGCATAAACTAGATGGTCTCCCACTACATAAAATAAATCGATCTTCCCTATAACCAGTTCAAGCACAATTGCTTAAATACCAGCAGTTTAAACACAGCTGACTGAGAACCTAAATCACCTACAAACCTTCAGCCGAGACTGAAATAAAATATTTTGCTCTAATTAATCTCTCATTTGTGAAATTCCTCAGAACAGCACACATTGAAATAACATTCATGCAAATATGGCTCTACAGTACTTTTATCTTAATAATTCAACTTATAAGCAAATGTGAATATGATCTGTTGTGTTAAGACAGAACCCGATCAACTGACCATTGTCTACCAGTATGCATTGTCTTAGAGAGGATCATAATGGCAGCATCCTCTGGTATCTGCACATTTTCACAGGCAGATTAAGACAATCATTTTGAACATGTCCTGGGTCTGCCATAGGGTCTCCTCTCAGTGGATTGTGCCTGACACACCTGCAATCATATATGCCAGTAGGTATCCTAACTAGCTACTTTAACTTCCTAAATGGACTGTGTTCAACAGAAAGGAGCCGGGATAGCAGCATGCGACCATTTAAGATTGTTGCAGAGACCTCATTTTTGCCAGTTGTATCAATGATCTCTTCCTCAAAGACACTACGCAAAGGTCATTACAATATGTGAGGGTGAGGTTATAGGCAGGTAAATTTAGAGCTTTATCTTTTTACTTGTGTTTAACCACCACAGTCCTGTACAACATCCACAATACTGCTGCCACGGTATCTATCTGCCACTCAGCCATCTGACTTCATGGTGAACAAGATCCCTAAAATCTACTCCCCTCTCTAACAGAGAACCCAATACTCTTTTGTGGGAGAACCATGACCTCTGTTTTGAAGGTGCTGCTTTTCATCTGAATCACTTTACTCTTAACAGCATACTGGTTTGATGCATGCTAGGTATCTGTCCCCCACACTCAAGAAAAATACAACATTCACATCCATAAGCTGTGTTCTCTAAAGGGTGTAATGAGATATCCTGTCTTAGAGATGTTGAAATTCAAAGAACAAATGAAGGAATGAGTGACACCTCTTCCATTTTAGATCCTTTTTAGACATGATCTGTCCACAAAGAACAAGAGTAAAAACAACTTGCTGCCAGTATGTGTGTCTGTATTCATATCTGCATAACTTTATATTTATGCATTTGTATAAATTCATAGGTTCATAGGTTGGTACTAGGCTATCAGCCCTAGGGCCTATACAAGCCTAGCCATAACAATTCCCTGGCTATTTCTTCCCACATTATTTACTTTCCTGGACCCCTGTCTAGCAGGGCGACTGACGTGATCCCTGGGGTGAATTTCCTTTCTCCCATCCAATCATCAAGGTTCCTCTTGAAGAGGTCCAAAGAGGCACTCTGCTTGACATGTATGGGCAATCTATTCCAGAGTCTGGGGAGTCTCTGGGTCAGGAACCTATCCCTCCAGCATGTTTTGTTTATTGTGATGACAAGGTTTAGATCCCTGGAGTGTGTAGCTCTGAGGGATTGGGATTTCTTTAAGTGTAGCATGTCCAACAGCTCTGGGTTTGACATGGCCTTGTATGTTAAGCAGAGATCGCCTCTGAGTAGACGATATGCGACAGAGTATAGCTGGAGTTTTTTAAGGTGGTCAGCATAGGGCATCTGCTTTAGGCCTGTGATTCTTTTAGTGAGGTATTTCTGAGGCCTTTCCAGTTGTTGCAGATGTCTTGAGTGGTACATACCAAATGGGGCGTTGTATTCTATAATGGGTCTAATGAGGGATGAGTACAGTGGGACAATGACCTCCTTTTTTCTGGATGAAAAGCCCTTCATGATGAGGTGTGCCACATAGAAGGATTTCCTGGCTGTTGTGGCGATGTGGTTATCGAAGGTGAGACCACTGTCCACCTGTGTCCCTAAGTCTCTTATCACACTTTCTGTGTTTAGTGTACTGCCACCTATATGGTAATTCATAGATACATGTTTTTTCCCAAAGGGGATAACAATACATTTATTGGCATTCAGCATGAGCCCATGGCTCTGGCACCAAGCATCTGTTTCTGTAAGGCCCTTTTGTAGAGTATCCACATCATTTGGGGATTCAATAATGGCTCCCAGTTTGCAGTCATCTGCAAACTTTGTTAGCCAGAGTCCCTTAGTGTTGACCTGTACTTCAGAGAAGTAGATGCCAAACAAGAGCGGCCCCAGGACTGAACCCTGAGGTACTCCACTTGTCACTTGTCTGGAGCTGGATTTGGAGTTGGCTACTTTTACAGTGTGGGTTCTATCAGTAAGCCATTTAGCAACCCATTGGGTGACATAGGGATTAATGCCCAACTTAGTAAGTTTATCTATGATTCCAGAGTGGGGGATGGTGTCAAAGGCCTTGGCAAGGTCTAGATAGGTTGTGTGGACCACCTTACCTTTGTCCATGGCGACTGATTCAAAGAAGTCAATCAGGTTCAGGAGACAAGATCAGCCCTTCACAAACCCAAACTGGGTGGGGTCCAGTGTTTGAAGGTTGCCAATGTCTTTATTTATAAGTTCCATGATAATACGCTCCATGGCCTTGCAGATAAGGCTTGTCAGACTGATGGGACGGTAGTTTCCGGGATCCAAGGTGGATCCCCCTTGTGGATTGGGATAACTGTAGCTCTGCGCCACTCAGTGGGCACGAAACCTGAGGTGAGGCTATAATTAAACATGACACTTAGGTGAGGTGCCAGTTCATATTGTAGTTCATGTAGTACACAGCCCGGGATGTCATCTGGTCCCATGGATGCTGTATTCTTGGCTTTAGAGGGTGCGTTTTTTACCTGTGTGGCCGTTATTACTGGAATTTGGCAATCTTCCGGTATTGAGATGGGCCATTTAGGGGGTGAGAGGGGGTTGAAGTTAGCACTGAATCGATCTGCCAGGATATTGGCAATATCCTTCGGATCAGTATATTTAATGCCATTCTGTTTTAGCTCAGAGCAGATCTGAGCATTGCCATTTAGATTCTTGACATAGTTATAGAATGCTTTGTGGTTGTCTTTGGAATCTTTGGCAATTTTATTTTCGTAAGTAGCTTTGGAGGATTTTATGAGGCATCTCAGTTTCTTACTGAGGCTATTAAGGGAGTTTTTTGCATCCTGGGATTTTCCTCTTTTCTGCAAAAGTTTCTTCCTTTTGTTGTAAAGTTTGTTTATGGCAGGGGACCACCAGATTGGCTTCCTTTTTTTGGATGAGAGCATTTTGGTTCTATTTGGGATGGCATGATTCATGCATGAGTGGATGTGCTCATACAGCGCCTTAGTGTAGGATTCAGCAGTTGAACTTTCAGTTCCCGTCTGCATGGGTGTCATTAAGTTTGTCACTTCTGACTTGAGTAGCATGAAGTTGGCTTTGGAGAAGTTTTTATGGTGGTTTCTTTACTGGGGGTGGGGGTGGGATGTGGATGTTAAGGGTGATTAGCTTATGGTCAGACCTGACTAATGAGGGGGTGACCATAGGTATGGAGCATTGATTTCCCATGTTGGTAATGACCAGGTCTAGGATATTGGAGCCCCTGGTGGGACTATGGATTAGTTGATCCAGGGCGTTGGAATTTATGAATTCCAAGAACCGTTGCGCAAAGGTGTTGGGACATGAGTAGTTTCCCAGTTAATGGCAGGGTAGTTAAAATCACCCAGTATTAGGGTGTTTGGTTCTATCTTAATATTTTACAGTATGTTTAGAAAGGTGTAGTGAGAATCTTGGGGTATGGTGGGGGATCTGTAGCAAGCTACAATTTGGATTGCAGTCTTACCTAGTGTTAGCTGCACTTGGAGAATTTCAGACACATTGTGTTGGCCAACTAGCCTGGTAGTGTGAATATCCTTGGTGAATATTGACACTCCTCCACCTTTAGTGTTTCGGTCCTGGTTTGGTGGCCGAAAAGTGTGGTAAGAGTTGTAGCCTGGTATTGCAAGGGTGCTCTTTGGAGCCTTGAACCAGGTTTCAGTTACTGCACAGATATCGATGTTCTCCATTTTTAGGAGTGCCTCGAGAGAGTTCATTTTGAGGTTTAGACTTCTAGCATTGAGTAGCATTACCTTCAGATTTTGCATGCTTGTACCTGTTACGGTGGTGGTTTTGTCCTTTGAAGTTTGCCTAAAAAAGGCACTATAGGGGTGGCAAGAGCCTTAGCCAGTAACCTGAATCCCAGGGGCGACAGGTGCAGACCATCTCTGGCAAAGCATCATGGTCTGTCAATCATGTTATCCCAGGCAGACAGATACTGGATCCCCTTTAAATGACACCATAAGCTTAGCCAGTTGTTGAAGTCAATCATTTTATCCTTATATTGTGGTATCATTCTGGGCAAAGGCAGGATGCTACTCAGGGCTAGGGTCATACCTGCCTGGGCCACATGATCCGAGAGCTCTTCCATGTCTCTTTTCATGTAGTCCAGGGAGGTACATCTCAAGTCATTCACTCCAACATGGACAATGACAGAGTCATATTTGTACTTGTTGTGGAGTGACTTGAGTGCATGCGTTATGTGGTGGATCCTGGCACCCGACAGGCAGCTGACTGTAATTTTCTCCTTATTCAACCTGATGAGAGGGACATCAGTGTGCCGGACTATAGAGTCACCTATGACTAAAGTGTTAGGTACATTGTCTTGCCTTAGGGGCTGTTGCTGGGTGGCACACTGGTGTTGTGAGCTATGTGACACATTGGTTGTGATTGGTGTTTGTGTTTCAGCTTCAGAGGTCTTTGTTGCTTGGGCAGGTTACAGTTAAGGGCCTCTGCATATGTGGATTTAGTGTTGTTATATGTGGGTGTTGGTGGTGCGGGTTTAGAAGGGCTATGTGTTGCTTGAGGTGTAGTACTAGGCAAATGAACCTGGAGCCTTTACAAGCCTAGCCCATAGGATTACCCTGGCATCATGCCACCCAACCTTAGTTCCCAGTGCCTCTGTTGAGTAGAGCCACGGGATTGATCTCTGGGGTGAATTTTCTATTTCCCATCCACTCATCAAGAGTTCTCTTGAAGAGGCCCAGTGAGGTGTCTGTTTGACATGTATGGGAAGTCTATTCCATAGCAAGGGCAGTCTCTGGGTTATGAACTGTCCCTTCAGCACATTCTGTTGATTGTGGTAATGAGGTTGAGCTCCCTTGGAGCATTTGGTGCGAGGGATTGGGATTTCTTTAGATGTAGCATTTCTAACAGAGCTGGGTCAGACATGGCTTTGTAAGTCAAGCAGAGACCACCTCTAAGTAGGCCATATGAGACAGAAAATAGTTGGAGCTTTTTGAGTCTGTTCATATAGGACAAGTGTTTAAGGCCTAGGATCCTCTTTGTGAGGTACTTTTGCGGCCTGTCCAGTTGTTGTATTAAATATCTGTTTGTCTATATGTCTATATTCTGTGTCTATATTTATATCTGTATCTGTATCTGTTTATCTATGTGAAAGGAAGAAGGGGATTAAGGTAGCCATTTCAGATTTCAACCAGCATGTTTTTGGGAAGTGGGAGAAAAATGTAATGGCCAGAGAAAAACATGCAACAGAAGAATATGTTAACTTCATATGAGCAGGTACGGGTCTGATTTAAAGTCCACACTTGGAGATATACTGCAAAAACCTAACCATAGCCGTAAAAGTTAAAATCATTTAACAATTCATCTCTTTATGTTTGGAAATGTTACTTAGATCCAGGAAAAGAACTCTTACAAACGTATTAGATACCACATCACTGCTTAAATTGTAACTTACATCTAACTTATGTGAACATATTGTATAGCCCTATATTTCTTTTTCTCAGATTCATTGCTTTTTAATTTTGTCTTTAATGACTTTTGTTTTTTAATTTCTGATTTAGTAGCTCTCAAACTGCTTCTCAATATGGATTATAGCTATTTACTAGGCTAGCTTTTTTATTAGGTCATTATAAGCCTAACCAAGTTCCTTTCCCAAGGTGAGAATCTAACACCGTTTCTGGTGTCTGTGAGTTAAACACCTTAACCATAATACCAAGTCTCAGTCATATTCAGTTACTTATTGTGTGTATACATCCATGTCACTGAATTTCACCGCAGGCAGTTGTGCCTACATTTTTGTCATGAGGTAGTAAAGCAAATTAAAAAATCTGCCAGAGTTAGGTATGAGACTAATATTGACGTTGCTGTGCTGTGCATCTTGCAAACCTATCTGGTCAACAAATAAATATAAGCAGTAATTAATGCTAAAGCAATATTGTCTTGCACTGACCATAGATTCTCTTCTAATGTATCATACTATGTCCCTGTACAGGAAGTAGCATTACTTGGGACAGAGCCAACTCACCTAATGCTGTTGCGACAATCGACACAAGGATGTAGTTTTAATGTCTTTCTCTCTTACAAGAATCAATAAAATGTACCCAAGCAGTGATGGAGGTGCTGCTTTTAATATGAACTATTTGCATCATGAAATTGTTAGTAGTGCTCTGTGCATGCAAACTATCATATGAAATAAATATTCAGTGACATTTAATTTGAAGTAAGGTAAAAAAGTAATTTTGCTTTAACAGTTGAAAATGTCAGCAAACCAGACTCTTATCATTATCAGTTAATCATTCTAACTCTTTGGTATATTTCCTGGCTAAGATGGAATTGGTCAGAAATGATTAGTGTTTTACACTGGTAAAATAAATAAATAAACAAAGAAGCAACTAAATAAATGTCTCTCTTTTGGACTGTCTTTGAGAGCATGGAGTACAAAACAGCAGCAGAATATTCCTAGAAAAAGAGGGATGAAAGAATAGAAAATGTACTGAATTTTCCAACTATACATTTGTAAATAATTTTCAGTAGTATTTTTTCTCATTCTATGTCTCTGGGAATGAAAGCCAAATAAGGTGTCACTGTTAAATTATCTGATGTTGCTATCTCATAATTTCTGTACATGAATCCCTTAGAGATTTCAGTGCAGGTTCTATACATTAACTCACTTTTGTCTCATACAATCCTATTCCCTATAACGTTACTGCAGTACAGTGTAAGTACATAAATCATAAACAACAAATATCTACTACTTTTGTAATTAAGAATGTTATCATAAAATCCTTACAAATATTTAAACATATATTCCTTACTTTAACAAGCTCTCTGCCTGCCGATCATAAGCCCCTTACAATCTATGAACCAGTTTGATCTTCATTGAGGCAAAAGCCATCACTGGCCCATTTGTTTCACCGTTGAGGTGAGAGCTGATCACTGAGCTGTCTTACAGGTAGACATTAGCGTCGTCCCCAACTACCTGAAGCTCATAACACCTGAAATAATTTTTTAGGGATGCTAGTCCCACTGCCAGTCGATCTAGAAGGAGCACACACTTTTCCCTGCAGGACTGTCACCTGACATATGCAGTTAATCCATGGCAGTCATCCCACTGGTTCAGTCTTCAGAAGCTGCACCTAGAGCTCCCAGTTTGTGCTGCCAAATGGCGAGGCAAACTACCTCCAGCTCTCAAAAATTGGTATATTGCATGCCTTTCACACCCATCATTTCATCCCGCTCCCTCCAGCTGTCATGCCTGTTAGTCCAACATGGGATCACAGTTAGGGCTTTATCCCTCTACATCAAAGGAGGAGGTCATATGTAAACATTCATTCTATTCTTACATGCACTGCATTCCCAAAAATGAGTAGCACACCTATACATGTACAAAGTGTAATGCTGCTTAATTGAAAGCTTCAGGTGAGGAAGTCTGGTAATGTAGTGAAAGGTGACATAAGTCAGCTGTCCACTGTCTATGCTGAAGTTTGTCTATAACTTTTCAGTAGTTTTCTCAGAGGCAGTAGATGAACAAAAGATCATAGGTAAGTACAAGGTGGGATGCACTTGTAGACCTTTTAAAGCCTAGCCAATATTCTGTTAAAGGTAAGAATCAAACCCTGTGCTTTATATTTGTAATTTAAAAACCTTAACTATTATGCCACCCCCCAAGCCTTCGGTCACCTTTATACCACTACTACTACTGATGAATACAAGAAGCAAACTGTGTGCTGCAAGCTTTAGGGATTAGAGCATGTCATTCAGCAGTGTGCAGCTGCAGCTTGTTTTGTATAGATAACTTTAGTAAAATAGGGGCACATGATGTAGTTAGAACTACCACAACATGGTTGGATATATATACTAATATAAACAGTATAGTTATAATCCTTAGCCAAACATATGACACACAATAATAATTTACTTGGTATGTGCATTACTATTATATTTGCTAATACCTATAAGCTATTCATTATTTTCAAAAATATCCTAGTGATATACATAGAGTTTTGTACTTTTGTAAAATTTATGAACGGATCATAAAACTATGTTACAGTAAAGCATATATATATAATGTCAAGTTATTATAGTCACAGACCTGTTATACTTGAGAAGTTGCATTCTAATTTATATCCTCATATTTTGCCAACTACAAGTGTTATAATGGTAGTATTTATAAAGTATTTCTTATGTTTCAACTTCATACTTTATTATTTTACTTTATCCATTAATCTGAATATATGTACTTGCCAGATATTAATCAAAATTTGAGAATAAAAAGTATTACCTTTAATTTAGTGCATATGAATATTAATTAATAATATCAGTTACAGCTAGCCCTGTACATATTATGTGTGATGTCACCTACACATGTATGACAAACAGATCTAAATGTAAATTAATATTACCCGTATAAGAAGGTTCATCAGGATTCAATGACTTTTTTCACTTTGCACCATTCAGTGGTTCACAGCAACAGTGTCCCTCTTGAGTATTGAGTATGGTGTTCCTCAGTTTGTCTTAAACATGACATGACACCAATCTAGAGTCAATGTAGCAACCCAGTTAACGTGATTCTTAGTAGGTTTTTCCCAGTCCATCACCACATAAGTCTTTCATATGAGCCAGTGTTTCCATTGTTTTAAATCAATCCTTAATGGTCTTATTACATAATGACAAATATATTATACATATATAACATAATATTTATAGTAAATTACCCTAGCAACATGCTGTACACTGAATAAATAATCTACACCGTCCATAAGAATCGTGTCTTGTAGCCAATATTTCATCTACATGTGTCTGCCCATCACTGGAAATTTGACATTGCAGTTTGTCTGGTTTACAAGTAATTGTAGAATTCTCTTTAGGCTCTCTCAGCTCCATAACATTTGAGTTAATAACCTCATTACTCTAATATAAAAAAACAAGCAATCATAGTTTCTTATCAAATGGACTAGTAAAAATACTGATGTGCTTGTCTGCACAAACTGTACTAATATAATATTCCCGGTATGTCTTTTTAAACATGCTGTGTAATCAGTATTTGGCAGTGTGTACTAAGTCATGACATTGTCTACCAACATTTCATTACCACCTGCCTCTATGATGGTGTAATTTTTAAAAAAAATTCACCTGATTCATTTGTAAGAACTACTTTACAATGGAGAAGATTGCAATGTGGATGCAGCTATTAAATGAAGCCTGTCTAATTACAACAACCTCTAGAGAACCAAAAAAGAATGATTCCTTTTTGTAAAGGCCATCTGGAAAACAAATAGACTGACAATATCATAATATTTAATGGTGCTTTCTGACTGTGACATTATTGATTTTTCCGTGTCTGTTAGTCTTCACACACACATGCAAAAGATGAATTTTACTGTCAAAAGAGCCACTTAGTAAATAGTACTGCTATGATTTGAATGATTCATATCTTTTCTGCCACCACAGGCATGATGTGTGTGGAAGAATTTGTACAGCCTCACCTTGTATGCTATGAGCTTTTCCATACTGTTGTCTTTCTGGAAAAAAATGTTAACTGGGTAACCCCATTGGATACACAGCCCCTTTTTGTGGGACTCTTGGAAGCAAAGTCAGATTATGTGACTTGTTCAGAGTCACAGAATATGCAAATTGAGGTCGTGGGAACCAAACCTAGGACTGATGCATGGTTTTGATCTAACAGCACTTGGCCTTAAACGTCTGTCAGAAGTAAGACTATAAAAAACAAAAGTTGCTAACAATAACCGCATTACCTATGATATACATGGAAACCAAAATTTAAAGTGATTAAATATTTAAACTCCATCTGTGATATTTTTCTTTAACCTAGCAAAACAAATTCACTTGATAGTAAGAAGAGGTTCATAGTAAACACTTAAACTTGTGATGATACCATTTCACAACATCTTAGAAAATAAGTGGAAAAATACTCAGGATCAAATTAACATGACAAAATGAATGTATCACTTCTATCATAACATGGTTTTCGAACTAGTAATGCTTTGCTGGCCTACTTGAATATTACTTAGTTGCCATGAAGAGTCCAATAAATTCCAAATTTATTGAACCAATTAAGTTTGGGCTTTGTTGAATTCTTACTGACAGTATACCTATTTATAAAATACTTTAGTGATATCAAAAGCATTTTCTTTCTTTTACAAGTAAAATCCTTACAATCTTGATCTGTTGATGTACACATAATATATTATTTAAATTAAGAAATATATAGAAGAAAGCATAAAAAAAATCTTACTCCTCCTTAAACCTGCAGCAACTAATAAAATCACCCCTTGTATGTTGTTTAAAAAACTTTGGCAAAAGAAGTATATTTCATTTAATTAAAAAAAAAACATTTTGTAGCCACAGATGAAAGCATAAGCCACATTTGAAAGAACTTGCAAACTTCAAAATAAAGGAGTCAGAAGTTCTGAGAAAAAAAAAAGTGACACCCAGTACCAACATGCTGAATCTTTATAAACGCAAATTATTGATAATCTGTGAGGACTGTAATCCATGACCACTAATAATTTATTTTAGACTGACCTGTCTGTTGTGGAAATATGATTTCAATCCTTAAGTAGCTTAGTTTATTTCTTGCCTTCTACCTGGAAGTTCAGAATTTCCAAGTCCTTCTTTTGTAATCCTGATATAACTCACAAACGTCTCAGAACAAACACCCGATTTAGCTTGATACTGACATTTTAAACTTGTATTTATGGAAAAGCTCATTTGGTATACCAGCTGGCAACTTCACCAATGCTCAAAAAAAAAGGAACACATAATGATCTTGCAATACCAGAGTTATTCTCTTCTGATTCAGCTCCTGTAGTATATCAAAATGACATATACTGAACATATAACAGTCAACAAATGAATAAGCAAGCAATAGTGCCAGCTAGGATTGGAAATATCAGAGAAATAATGGAGGAGTGTTCTGAGTCCCAGAACCGCAGGCAGAGGGATTCACCACCCCTAGAAAGTCTGTTATTTCCTGATAATGAACACACTGGAGGGTATTATTATGCTTAGATAAGGGGATATCTGTTAAATTGTTTTCTATTTGTTTTTATCAGTATATAAATTTTTGTAATATTATTTGTGTAAAATTGTTTCTCCACTTACTGTAATTATTGTTGGAGGAAGTGTTTTACATCTAAAATATTAGTTGTATAACTATTTAATGTCCACACATACACACACACACACACACACACACACACACACACACACACACACACACACACACACACACACACACACACACACACACACACACTCGTAGACTCACATACATATAGACAGAGAAACAGACCCACAAACACACAGACACAGGACACAGACACTCAGACACAATGACACACAAACATACAAACACACAAATGTCCAGAAATTGCTGCTAATATTTTGACTGAGTACACTTTAGATCTCTCACTGTGATCAAATCATTGAGGAAAAACTTATAGAGTAAGGTATTCAGATCCCCACCGTCACCACCGATGCCTCTCAATTATCTTTAGCTTTACTCTGTCCCTTGGAAATATTTCATTTTTTTGGTAAGTAAGAAGATTACTGTCAGTCGCTGAAGCCAAACATTAAAGTTTCATACTTGTTACTGTGTCAAAAAATGCATGTTAATGGAAAATCATGATTACATTTAAACTTTTTCTCTGATTTTAGGTCATTTTCCTAATACTTTTCATTTTTATTGAGAATTCTTAGTCAAAATAGTTGAGTTGTATGCATTTAATGCTTTTCTCTTGTTTGTTCACTCAGTCACTGAATCTCTCTCACTCTCTCTCTCAAACACACCCACATTCACAGACACAGATGTTCTCATTTTTTTCATGATTTATAATTCCCAGATTTCACTTTCATGAGAAAATCACTGCCAAGATGGTTTCTATTTGACAGTGATTCAAACTGTTTGGGTTGTTCTTTTTTTTCCTCTAGAGAATACAACCATTAATAATACACAAACACACACACACACACACACACACACACACACACACACACACACACACACACACACACACACACACACATGCAAATCATTGTGAACATTCATTTTGCAAAACTGCAACCAAATGTGGGGAGAATAAATATAAACCTTAGAACAGAAACAATGGCAAAAATGCATTATATGTAAGATCTGTGTAACCTGTCACTTGCTTTCTATCTTACAGTAAGTTTAATAATTATGTCTAAAATTGACTACATTTTTTTTTTGTATACAACAGATCCAGGAACATCAAATTAGAACCTTATCCATGCTTCCTTGGGGTCTGCTGGCTTAAGAATTAAACCTGATGACTTTGTCTTATTAGTCATAACATCTATACTCATTTGGGGTTCTTATATCATTCAACCTATGCATTGAGATAATTGCACCTTCTTAAAAAAATAATTAGTAGATCATCTGTTTTGCTCAAATGCTTGTATATAGAGATGAACTATATCTATCTGTAGCTTTGTGGGATAGAACACTCAAGACTCCATATCTGTTATATGGGTAACAACAAGAATGTACTTATAATTAGGGTGATTGTACTAAGAGATCTGGTCACAACTTGACTCCTCCCACCAGAAAGACAGCTGACCATGATCCTATCTCTGCAGACCGTAATGGCTGGAGAACCAGCATGTTGAACTGTAGGGTCACCTATTATTATTATTGCACCACCATCTGTGGCTACAGCATAATTAGTCCTTATAACTGTAAACATTGAGCCATGGCTACTCACTTTAGTTGTACATGACGGTGCAGATGAGCATGTGATAGTTGGTGTGTGGTCATGTGGCTGAAGCTTGTTCAAATGAGGTCATGTTGAATTAGGCAATGACTTCCTAACTAACAGACTTTGTAAAACTTTGTTAGGTTGTTATGACATAATTCTAAGCTGCTTTCTGATATGTTTAGTGTGTGTGTGTGTGTGTGTGTGGGGGGGTTGAACCTCACATTTGCAAATTTAGTAAACAACCTCTTACAAGCAGTATCAGTAAATTATAAAAGTAAGTGACAGTTAGCAAGAAGCAGCTGCTAGACTGCCTCAGAGTTTCTCAAGTAAGAAGACTGAAAACAGAACAGGATAGAACAAACTCTAAACTCGGGCCAGCAGAGAGCAATATGAGTCTCAATATTATCGACTACTTAGTTAGTGAACTATCATAAAGGTTTGTAGATTCATAGATGTGCATAAGGCTAATGACCACTAGGGCTTTGCTAAATCTAGCCATGCATTCCAAATCTCTGACAAGTTCTGGTACCATTGATAAGCATATGCAGGGGCTTGGGAGATCAACCATTTACAAGCAGGGGCCTGGGAGATGAACCATTTACAGGGTACCTCGGTCCATCAGAGACATAGGTGCCAAGCCAGGGATAAATCCATGTATCCGGGTTGGACTTGAATTTGGTTAGGGAGGAACTCTACTTCACATGGTAGGGAGCCTGTTTCAGAGAAAGGGTAGTCTCTGGGACACATACATGTCTCTCCAGCAGGTCCTATTTATATCACAAGCAAGGTTTAAGTCTTTCGAATGTGTAATCTTGGTGCTGTTTGTTTTGTGGGTATGCAGGAGGTCCATCAAGGGGGGGGGTAGTCTGACAATGCCTTGTATGTAGGCATAGATCTCCCCTCAACAGCCTGTAGGAGACAGACTACAGGGATAGGGCTTTGAGGATGTCTGTACAGGACATTTATTTATTTATTTTACATTTGTTAACCGGGATAGTCCGACTGGATATATGTCCATTTTCAGTGGAGGCCCGGGAGAAAAGCTCCAAGGTTCATAATACACATATACACAAAGAACTTTAGTAAATCATAGTTACATACAGGTCGCAGACATGAACAGTACAAATATTATATACAGAAAGTATTAACTTAATGCATTCAGGATTAAGACACAATAAGTAACATGTTACTTATACCCTGTATTCTTTTAGTGAGGAATCTCTATGGATGTTGCAGTTGTTGGATGCACCTGGTTAGGTATATACCAAAGGGGGCATTATACTCAAAGATGGGTCTGATGAATGCTGAATATAGTGGAACAATGACATCCTTGGACCTAGATGACATACCTTTGTTAAGTGGGAGGAACCCTTAACTTCCTACACTTAAGCAAATGAATCAGATTATGAGATTCAGTTTTGATGTGAAGGATGTCAGAAAAATAGCAAGAAGCATAGAAAACTGTAATCACACAGGATAATTTCTAGCAAAGAGTATGACATTTTCATAGTGCAAAATTAAATTAAAATTTGGTGCACATTGTTGTACTTAAAGCAGCATGTACAAATCCAGGTGAAATAAGGTGATGTTCAAACATAATCAAGCTAGTGCAACAGGATTCCAACAAGCGCAGCACATCACAACTCATCACTATAAAGAGTCAGCTCTCACTAGTACATTTCTTATGCCCAGGCAAACATCATCTTAAAAGGAAAGGAACCAAAGTCAGCCAGTGAGACTAAAATTCAGGACAGCCAGCAGCCCATTTAGGCAGGCAAGCAGGGAAAGCTCAATTCCTCCTCTCACCAGTTACAGCAATCATAGCCACCAGACTCAAATCAGCAACAATCAGTCTGAAGTGACTCACTTGCTGTCAGGTCTAAAGTCAGGTGAAACAAGAGAACGGCACAAACATACGAAATCCAGTTAGGAGTAAAGGAAATAAACAGGATATGTTAGAGGGACGGGTATGTGTCTCAGAGAATACCTCTTCTCTAAAATAGGCATCCCATCGATGTGAAGCAGAGTTCTTCTTTAACCCAATTCAAGCATAACCTGGTCCAGTGGATGGGGAATTGCAAATTAACCCCTGGTCTGGTACCTGTGTCTGTAAGGGACAGAGGCTGCCTGTAAATCCCTGAATACCCAAGCCCATGCTTACATATACCCCTTAAAATAACCTTAAGTGTAACAATCTTGTTGGATACATTTGGGGTGCATGCCTAGGCTTAAGACGGCCCACATGGTTGTCAACCTAGTATTCACCTGCAATCTCATGAACTCCAGCAGGCTCAGTACACCACAGCTCAGCACACACAAGGGGATCACCAGATGTTATTTGGCAACACCTAGAAGTAGTTAATACTATATGTTTATTTTTTAATCCATTACCATGGTGACTGTTATCTTTATGGCAATGTGAGGTTCATTTAACTTTATGACAGCGAGGGTCAAATGTGACCACATGGCCATAATAAGCTTATTATTGCCAGGTTCTAATGTATGTGCCTTGCTAAAACTAAGTTAAGTTTCCTCATTTTTAGAGCATGATCTGAGTGTTCATGATCTGAGTGTTCATTGTTTAACAATGTATTTTCCCTCATTTCACATTCCAAGGAGCACTAGGCTATTTTTATCTGCAAAAGGGACACACTTTACTTCTCTAATAAGGGGTAACTGACCATATCCACATATGGATAAACCATGAAAATGATATTAAAAACCTCATTTCTTTGCTGCATTCTCATATGATATCCCTGGAGCATGACTCTCAATTTTTACATTTTGATGTTATGCTTGCTCACTAGACATATCCAGATTAAATGGTTATAGCACAAAACTGCAGTGAACTTCCTGCCGGACAGCTAAGACTAAAGCTTTCTTAAATCTCAAACTAATGCTAAACATTAATGTAGATCTCACAGATATCATAGATAGTCCAAGACCATTAAGTCTTATGACCTTACCAGTACCCTCATTCAGGCCACACCCACTTTCTTCAGGATGGCCATGACAACCAATCCTGGAGTTAACTAGTGGATAGTCATCCAGTAATCTTGGTTTTGTTCATAGAAGGAAAGTCAGTTGCACTGCTTAACATGCAGGGGAAGTTTATGCAAAAGGTTTAGGAGTCATTGGGGTGTAAACCTGCTGTTCTTCTATGTCTTATTAACCTCTTGGTGAAGATTTAGTTCCTTGGTTCTAGTACTGCCAGTGCCATAGGACTTGTAGAGATACAGGAGGTCAAAGGCAACCGAGTCTCTAATGGCACTGTAAGTTGACCCAGATCTCCCCTCAAAAGTCTAACTACATATGGCTATTCAGCTTATTGTTTTCTATGGAATAGCTATTAAAACCACCACATTATAGTTCAGAAAAAAAGATAAGCTGACAGACTGTTAGTTTCTTAAATCACTCCAAGCTGTATTATATCCTCATACTCTGTCCTGACATTGTCCTTAACTTATTGACTGGTGAATACAAGTGTTGCCCTGGTTTTCTGTTAGAGGCCTGCATTCTGTCTTACCAGTGAAGAGATCTTTAAAGTTTTTTCACCAATTCACAGAATTTGTTCCTCCTTGTTTTTTATCAGAAGAATGTCTTCTTTCTTAGTAGTGAACAAGTCTTTGAAATATTATAACACTTCTCAGAATTATTTGACTTGTGTGGGTCACAGCTATTTTGGCTACACAATGTAATCAACTGAATAACCATCACCTATGAAATCTGTCACAGGTGACCCTTCAGTATCCAACTTTTGTGCTTGGTATACTAAACACAAGGGCATCCTTACAACAGTAAGGTTTAAACATGTTTATATGATATAGTTTACACTTTTTACCTCACCTTACAATTCAACCAGATAGTTTGCTGTACAGTAAAAAAACACCTCCCAAGCAGCTTCCAATTTGATCTTCTGGGGAGAAATGAGTACCATCAAGTGCTGGTTATGTCTTACCTTTTACTACTGTTGAGATATTGTCACATACTCTTTGGTACGCTTGTCAAGCCTCTTCCCGAATGTTAAAACATATTTTGTTACATTTTCCGGTCAGAATTACTTTTGCTCCCTGTGTTTTAAATTTAGGAGCCCTGTCACTCTATAATTATAGAGCTCTATAAAACATGAAGACCTAATTAACTTTTAAGAACAATTTTCCCAGTTATAGACATAAAACTAAATAAGAAACTAAGAGGGCTAATTAGGTCAAGCAAAACCAACCTTCAGGTTAAGATAGCCTCCCAGGTGAAAGATAACCATAAGGCCTTCCTCAGCTATGTCAGAAGTCTCAAGGGCAGCACTCGGTAATGTGATGAACTGGTAGTAATTGGTGCAACAGTCACAGAGCCTGGTGATACAGTGAACCTGTTAGCTGACAATTTTCAGCTTTAACCCCTTCTCACCCCCAACCATCCCCCAAGAAATACCCTCAAATATAATCCCTGCAGCTATAATTAGGGAGCATGCACTGACTGTGATTACTAAAGCCAAGAACACAGTCTCAGTGGCCCCTGATAACATCCCAGGATGCCTCCTGAACAGTCTAAAATATGACTTATCAGGAGCCCTTACATCACATAACAATAGCTTTCTGCTACAAGAATGGAGGACTGTGATGCTCATCCCCTTTATAAGGGAGGACCTTTAACATATCCTGGAAACTACAGACCCATTAGTCTGTCTAATATCATTTGCAAAGCTATGGAAAGAATTATCATGGAAATGATCAACAAGGACCTAGGAGACCTCCAGACACTGGATCTATCCCCGTTTGCATTTTCAAAGGAAGACCATGCTTACTGAACCTTGTGGACTTCTGTGATGCCCCTGCACTGGCCCAGTAATTAAGGATCCTCAATCCTCACCACTAACACTAGTGAGGGACATGCACATTGGGAGGATGACAAGTACACACACAGTAAAGTACAATTTCCCTTAAGTGCACACAATGATCACAGTCAGTCTGGGGCTAGTTTCTCCCTCTCTCTCCAGATCCCAAATAAGACTCCCCACTGGCACAGCTTAACATCTCAGTCGAGTAGTCAAGCCAAAACCTCCAGGACCCTCTCTGTCCAACCAGTGTTTCATGTCCCTGCTCAAGTAGCTGACACACACACACACTTTGAGATTTGATTTATATGCAAACACATAGACACTCCTGGGAAAGGCTGGCACAGATTCTCTAGCTATGCCCCCTTCTGCCCAGACTATATGGTAGTACCATCTGCCACCAACCACCCTTATCAGCAACTATAAAGGCCCTTACCAAAGGGTGTCCAATTCTACTGTGTAATGTTACTGTTATCCAATAGTAAGTGTGACAAGAACTTTTCAGGCTATTTAGGAGTGGCCTATACAGTATCACCAAATGCATATGCAAGTACAATTCTACTGTGTAATGTTACTGTTATCCAATAGTAAGTGTGACAAGAACTTTTAAGGCTATTTAGAAGTGGCCTATACAGTATCACCAAATACATATGCAAGTACTGTAAGAGCTTAAATATCTCAAAACAAAACCAGCCATAATTAAAAGGTTTAAATATATTTAATAAGAAATAATAAACTCACAAGACAATGCTCATTAACTCAACACAGTGACAATAGAGTTCAGAATCACAGGAACTATTTTAAAATAGCATTGTAGGGCAGTCTCACATAAATACAGAAAACATATAGACTATTCTTGCTATATTCCTATCTATCTCTAAGAGATACTATGCCCTAAATGCCTTACTTACAGAGGCAGGCAGATATAGATGAGAAGTGCTGAAGAGATGTTTACAGGTCCAGAACAAAATACAAAATGCCCAGACTTTTTATCTGAAATAGTTCTTAAATTACTAAAAAAAAATTCTGCTTGGTCATCTAAGATTACATCATTCTTGTCACCTCTGCCCTTAGTTTCCAGGCTAATAGGAACCTAAAATGCAACATGTCTCTGTTAAAAATACTTATCTCTCAGAAGTTGACACTTCCCTCTTCCTTACTTCTTTTTCCAGACAATAGGAAAGCCTACAACTCTAGACATTGTATCTGCTTTGAGCTGAAACAGAGATAACAGAGCAATAAACAAGTTCCACTTATTTTCTTAGAGTTTGCAAGTTAACTCTGTATATTCCAGCCTTTACCATTGACACATACATTTGCATAGGCATGCAGTTTATACACATTTCTGCTCTTTTCCAGCAGGGTGCACTGTGGTTACAATCTTGAAGCGCAGTACAGAGCATATAGTTTTCTTACATTTCTAAGGCAAGCATACAAATCATGTTACTTTTAAAAAAATGACATAGAATTATTTACAAAATTCTATCTGGCTGGGTTGTCAGCCTTCACAAATTTTTTGAAAAAGTCTCTAAGGCAATGGTTGAGGGGAAAGTGGTGCATACTGCCTACCTAGATCTGGCTAAAGCATTTGATACAATACTCCAGTCAAGCAATGTCAACAAACTTACAGAAGTAGGCATAAAATCGTTTTATGACATGCTGGACAGTTAGCAAGCTCATGGATAGAACCCAAGAGATTAAGATCAGTGAAGCTACCTCTACAAAGAGGACTGTGATCAGTGGAGTCCCTCAGGACTCTGTGCTTGGCCGACTCCTCTTTGGCATGTACTTCTGAGGTAAAAACCAATGTCAAAGGCCTCTGTCTGTCCAAGTTCGCAGATGACTGCAACTACCTTCAGGTGATCCCCATCCATGTGAAGCAGAGTTCCTCTCTAACCCTATTTAAGCGTAACTTGGACCAATAAATGGTTAATCATAAATTCACCCCTGGTCTGGTGCCAATGTCTCTGATTAACAGAGGCAATCATTAAATCAGTCCCTATATAAATCAAATTTGTGGGTCACAGTACACACCTATGAACCTATTAAAAGATGTGGAAAGAGAGAATCTCATCCTTTTCTGAATTGACCTCCAAGTGCTCCCAAAAGAAATGAATTGTTCTACTAAACCATCTGTGTGATGATAGTAAGGAGTAGTTTTTATCTATTTCTCAAACTTCTTCCACAAACATATCATAACTTTATATTGTTATTTTATTTTGTTTGTTTACCTGGGTAGAGATATAATTAAGAATGATCAATTGCAGGTAGAGTCAGGTAGCATAGCACGAACAAGAAAAAGATTGTAAGTATTCTGCAGTAGGTATTTAAGAAAATGCAGGGCCAGATTAATTTTACAGCTACACAATAGTGCACTGTTTAGTACTCATTAAGCAGCTCTAGATGACTAGCTACCAAACAAAGTGAAATGGCAAAATATGCTAATGAAAACATAATGAGGTGAATTTATGCTAATTAACCAATCCAACATGGCAGAGTTAATCTGGAAGTTTTAAAGCAATCATGTAATTAAACAACCCAACATGACAGAGCTATTCTGGAAGTTTTAAAGCAATCATGTACACTCAGTGTAGGCTTTTGCCTTGTATACCAAACCTCATTGGAATATAGCACAATTATACTTAGAAAAAAACATGTTAGTGATTTCTGCTGCTTTTATTATTCTACATGTACAACAGGCATTAATAAGGGCACTGCTGTAAGAAGAATAAAGGTGTTTAGCCCCCATTAGACTTATCATGGACTGAATGATACAGAAAATGCTGACAGATGCAAGGTGGACAGAGAAACACTGGAGGAAATATGCAACTTCTGCTGCCCACAGCTCAGGCCCCAGGGAAATTGTGGGGAACCCATCCCAGTGGAAACAAAGGTGTGTGTAGCATTAGATGTATAAGCTAGTGGTACTCTTCAGAGACCCACAGGGGATATATTAGGGGTGACACAGACATTAGCCTCTAGAATATTACATCAGTTTTTGAATGCAATGCTACTACATGCAAGGGATCACAACTGTTTCCCATGAACTGAACAGGAGAGAATAAGAACCATGCAGGAATTCTTTGAAGTACCATGATTCCCTGACGTGCTGGGGGCTACAGCTTGCACACACACACATAGAAATAAAAGCCCCACCCAATGAGCAGGGAAGGAAGTACATCAATAGAAAAAGATTCCACTCTATAAACTAGAAGTCTGTCTGTAATGCCCATGGGAACACCTACAATTTCTGAATAGGTAACCCAGGCAGTTTCCATGACTCACACATATGGCACACTTGTGAGCTGTAGTCCAGGCTTGCTAGGGATTAAATTCCTCAAGGGCATCTAGTGGGGGATGCAGGTTATGCACTGGAGCCATGGATCATGACACCTATGAGAAACCCACACAACCCCACTGAGAAAAGATACAACTAGGCTCACAATCAAACCAGGAATATCATAGAGCATGTGGTTAGCTTGCTTAAATCAAGGTTCTAGTGTCTAGACACATCAGGAGGTGCACTGCAGTTTGTCCCAGGAAACTCTGATGAAGCACTTACAGTTTATACCAACTGATACAATACCATTCTCAGGAAACAACTTCAACATGGACAGCAAGGGGTAGGACTAGCGTTTCAAGGACCACAGGAACAACCCTCAAGGATTTAATTTGCACCTGCAGTAATGACATGATAAGTGTGGAACCTTTAAACAAATTGCTCTCATATAGAAACATGTATATGGCCCCAAACAGAGCATTTGCCAGCGGTATACAGTTATGTTAATACTTCCACTGTCATATTTTTGCAATATACAGTTACATATTTGAAATAATAGTGTGACTGAAGCATTGAAATTCATCACCATCTATAAAACATGGAACAGGATAATTATACTCTCATATGTACAACTTTAAAAAGATGCAAGACTGAAGTATCTAATGCTTCCACTTCTGTAATGACAATCCTAAGTGAAATATCATGTGGTTCAACAATTATAGAAGCAATCATTCACAAATGAGTAGGAACAAGAAATCAACAACTTTTCTTCTGCAATACATATTGATAAGTGCAAGCTTGTGATTAAGCAAGCATTAGCTATCCACTGTGTAAATCAGAAATATTTGCAACCCTACATCACAAGGACATGTGCAAAGGGAAGGGCACAGTCATCATCATTTGCACAAGTTGTGTGTGTGGGGGAGGAGGGGGGAGGAGGGCAAGGCTGACACCAAAGAACTGAGTGTATGAAAGTAAGAAACACATGTATCTAACAGAGTATATAATGATCAGTGCCAGTAATAACAGATGTGCAGCACTCGACAGTACTAATTAGAGAGTTTGCATGTGTGTGAGGTGGTATGGGCAAGTGATTTCTTTTTTCAATGCATGTGTGCTCACATGAACACAATCAAGCACTGTGCTAACACTACATCCTGGCATGAGCAGTGCATGGTATAGTAGTCAGTTCAGCATCATTACCCCCGACCATGAGAGACACCTCTGCCAAGAGTTACATTGCTATATCCATGGCCCTGGCTAGAAGTCAGATGCTACCTGAATGTGAGCGATGTCTGCTGATTGTGCTCTCTCCTCACGACTATATCCAGGACCACAACCACATGGCCTATCACATTTGGGTGTGGACACCACATACACTGATGGAGCAGTAGATGTAGTGTCACTACGGGATTGTGAACTCAGAGGGTCATGTCTGCTAATACCAGAAGATGCATCAGCTCTCCATCCATGTGGATTCCCACCCTCCCCTAGCAGACATTCCATTAAAGACACTGCTTGATTCAGTGCATTGCTCGTCTTCTCCAAGGAGTTACCTACATGCTTCAGGAAGTTACTCGTGTCAGAATGCACAATGTTTAGTAGTTGCACTATCTCTTCTGAGACTCTGCAGGAATGTGCCTTCCTTCAGGCCCTATGCATACATCTGAAGGCACCTAATGCCACACAGCAGCATCAGGAGGAGGGTGGACAGCAGGATTCCTCTGAACACCTCTACCAACCATCCAATGTGGCACAATGCCCTCACAATGGCTACTAGGAAAAGCAACAAGCTCTGCAACTGGAGTAACTACACTACCCTGATCAATGTTGTCACCCTCAACCTCTCCTACATCATAGGTTTCTATGTCATGGGTATGAGTGGGCATACTGACTGTGTCTGAAATGAAGGCAAGGGATATAGAAGCCACAACTTCAGTGTCAGACTAACTCTCGGCACCCTCAGACTATGCATCTTTATCACCAGCATCATTATCAGTGACCATTGATACCACAGTGCCACTCGTAGAATCACCTATGGTAACAAGCAATAAAAACAACAAATGCAAAAACAAAGAATAAAATTGATCACATATCTTCTTCTTATTAAGGATATATTAAAATCTAAGAAATGCTAAAGCAAAACAGATGCTAAATGAAAACAAATTTTAATCTCATATTGACCTGAATCAACCTTATAGACAGTAATACCAATAACCAAATGTATGCTTATCATATGAAGGTGGGCTGGCAGCCTGCAGTCCATATGAGTCTGCATGTGAGACAGGTAAAGGAAAGAACTAGAAAAAGAGACTGATTCCTTTCACAATTGCAGATTAAAAATGTTCTCATACAAACATTTAGTGAATAGTTGGATTCCAAACCCCCCAAACACCGTCTTCTAGTTCTTCATAATTGTATTATCTGAAAAATACATATCACTTGTTCTGTATATATCAGACATTAAGATATACACATATAAAAATATAACAATAACACTTGCATTTTGCATACTTGAAAGATCTGCTTGTGAAACTCTGGGTCTGTCATCCATATCTGCACCAACATCAAGGAGTCTGTGGGAACCATTTGCCAAGCTACCTCTATATCTGACAGTGGAAAGGAACTCCTCTGTTTTAGTTAGTGATAGTTTGGTAGCAAGAACACACCCTCTAGTCACCTGTACCTGGGAAATTGCAGCTGCCCTATGGAAAGCAGAGGTTATCATATCACTTGCTCAATGCTGTATCTGGGATTAAGTTCTTACATGACCTCTGACAGCATTTATGTCATCGACCACCTGCTGCCATATTCTGTCTGAGTCAGATTGGTCATCTGTACCTGTCTCTAACAGAAAAGCTCCATGGCAATGTAAGGCCTCGATAATGACCTCATTTTCTACATCAGTATATGGTGGATAGCAGTATACAATTTTTTTCTTGGGTGCCCTATCCCTGTATGAGATGAAACAGACACACAGAGTTTCATATATAATACACATTTTAATTTTGGTTTACTATTTTTAATATGCATATTGGTTAATTTCAGTAATATTTTTTGTAGATATATATTTTTAAGATTCTTGTACCCAGACCTAAAGAAGTCTAGAGGGACAAAAGCGATATTTGTTAACAATAATTTATGGAAGTCGATTATGTTTTGGACAACATATTTTTTCTATATGCCAAAATATAACTTTTTTGATTGCAGATGGTCCAATGTTTAAATATTTCCAACCATGTATTATAATGTCTTTGATAAATTCACAAACTTTGTTTAAAAATAATCTCTTTAATAAGAAGTACCACGTCATTATTTATTTTATTTAAAGTGCATAATGTTTAAATTATTAGAGCATTTAGGAAGTAGGGCAGTACCGGCTCAACTATCACACTGATAAGGACGGGGAAGGGATTTGAATTTGTTAGCATGTACACCATTACACTTTGTTAAATAAACAACTCTCTATCTATATTAGTCAGAAAGTTTGGGATGAAGCTATCATTCCGTTTATTTTGTTTTGTTTGGATCGTTTGTCTGTGTGTTTAATAAAGGATTTTTAACTGGAAACAGACTGCCTTCCCTGCTTGGATTACTTCTGAATACCTAATAGAATTAATAACTCTATATAATATTAATAATATTTCAAAATAAGTTTTTATTTTTTGATTTAGGATGTTTTATGTTCACTACTTCTACTACCATTTTCTGATTTTTTTCTGATTTTTAAGATATAGTGATTAACTAGACATACAGGAATTGGAAAACTTCCACACAGAGAAGTTTCTTACATTGTTTTGTTCTGGACTCAATATACCTGTATAGTGAGTTGTTTGATACTTAAGGGATACCATGGAGATTACTTGTTTCTGTATTATTTTTAAAGACTGTAAAATTATTATTCTTAAATGTTTTGTTAGACTTTGGAGTTTTTCTTCCTGGGCCTCCTCTGAAAATGGCTTCCTACCCAGTCAGACCCTCCTGGTAATCAAATGTCAATAAATAAATAACTACTAGTCTGATAAAGTGTTCTACAAAGTACTTTTCTGGTGTGGCAATGAGATGTGAGAATGATGAATGTGTCACTTGAATGCACTTCTTGTTCTGGTATTTGCTACATATACCTACTGACTGCATTTATTTTACTGTCAGCTTATTTCTCTCCAGCACATATTTTGTTCTAATGCCGTTTCCATTTGCTTTCCACTCCACAGTGTGCAAAAATGGTTAACTGCCTAAGGATAAAATTGAAAAAGTTAGTTTAGGCTGCCTTATGTAAAGCAAATATGCCTGGCATCTTTCCATGGCCCTTCACAATATGAATAGTACTTACTGAAGAGAATGCACCTGACAGATGTCCACTTCTATGGCACAAGATGTAACTGAAGTAAATTGAGAGAAATAAAGCACATGAAACATTGTTCAAATCCTGTTTAGAAATCACATTGTAATTATGCACAAAATGTATTTTTTATTATTACTATTATTGTTATTTTCATTCGCTCTCCATTTGCAAGCATGTAAACACATTTCCCTACCTAAGGAAAAAGTGAACATTTTTCTTTAGTCAACCTTATGTAGTGCAAGCAAGCCTGGTGGCATTGAGAGGCAGGCTGCACTCTGGATAGTAATCACTGAGGAAAATATACCTGTCAGGTAACTTCCTCTGTAGCAGAAGTTGTAACTGATGGGAATTGAGAAAAATAAGACACATGATGCATCTTATGTATCTTTTTTTTTTCAATCTGCATTTTTTCTCCACTCAGTAGCGTGCAAACAGTTCACTGCCTAAGGAAAAATCTCTTATGTAGCACAAACATGCCCGATACCATTACACACTCCTTAGCATTCTGGACAGTACTAAGAAATCCACCTCTTAGGTACTTGTTTCTGTGGTGCAAAGTATAAGTGAGTTTAGATAAAACAGACAACTGATTTAGGGTTCAAATCCAAGTAAAAGGGTGTAAAAATCTTATTTCTCAGAATGTTTGATTACGGCTGTAAAAATAAAATACAAAAATTATAATGTTAAAAATGTTTCTTGCAAGCAATGTATCAATAATGCATACTTATATTTTCTATTTAGCATATATCGTTAATGCTTCATATATAACCCCAAGCTAATGTGTGTCCAAATTCTTAAACATAATGACATTTAATTTGAAAGTCATGTGCAAATGTATGATCAGCACAATACATTTGCTATAATCATCATGACTCATCACATATCCTACCTATGTGTTTAGGTCAGGTATGCCTTGTGAAGTATGTATGTAGCATAAACCAACCTGTATTGTTTCATATTCAACTGCATCTATCTGAAATCTATTTTCAAGCATAAATACTGGGAGGATTCTATAAAGCCTACATGGCGTGATTTTCCATGTAGGCATAGTGTCATGGCCCAACACGGAAACCGGCAACCGTGTGATCCAGTAAATAGAGCTGAGTGGTATGCACGAGTGTGCAGCCATAGAAGTGTCCACAGAATGCAAATCACCCTATAAGGAGGTGAATTTCATGCAAATTAGGTCAAATGGGGGTGCTGGAGTGATCCAGCAAGCAGATAGGTTGTCGTGCAGACTCCGTGTTGGTGTCCGAAGTGTATGCGGAAAATTATCATGTACAAGAAAGTAAAAATTGAACAGGGGCTATAAAAGCCCAATTAGAAGGTCAGGGAGTGCATATTAGGGGCAGGTATGTGCAAAACTATGCTCTGCAAAAAATAATGCAAAATAATAAAATATTACTTTTTTTAATAACCATATCACATTTGCGTGCCACACAGCGGCGAGCAAACATGCTGTTATGCAAAAATAAAATATATTAAAAACTGTAAAATCCCAAAAAAGGCATGTGAGAGAATAATGCATTGTAGGGCCCTGCAAGCAGTATGTACAATGATAGATTTTAGTGGTTGCTAAGGAGGCAGACCGTGGAACTGTGACGTATCCAGGTTTTGTCCATGGATCAATATGCAAAGGAGATGGGGTTACTGAATAGCAAAAATGCGGTACTGTGTCTGCAGACAAAATTGGTGTAGCCCCTGAACCATGATGGTGTCTACAGAAGAGGGAGCTGACATCAAAAGTAGGTGTGTCCCATCATATTTAAGCGGATTGGAGCTCAGTGACGCCCGTTTGAGCACTGCTCAGCTCAGGTAAGCAGTGGGGTGTGCCCAGTGCTGCTAAACAGTGTTTATACTAGCAGTGCAGGTTTGCATGGCTGGCCGCAGGGCTTAGCAGGGAAAGTATTTTGAAAAAAAAAACAGTAATAGCCTGGGAAAGTTAATCATGTATAAATTACTGGTAAGTCCTGTTCCACCGACACTGAGCCATTCAAACCCCTCAATGATATACCTGACAGGTGGAATGCATAATAGTTAGCCAATCACAAAGGCTGCATCTGCAACACACCACTATAAAGTATGCATACACCCTAAAATTTGATTTTTCCCACATACTCTGCACCACTGGAGTATACACTTGGGAATTTTAACTGATAGAATGCTGCTGCTCTGCTGCATCTGTATGTGCTAGAGGCTGAGGGCAGTGCTAATGCTACTGCTGACAATAGGTCTAGACTGAGAAGGAGAAGAGTGTTCAGCCCCAGGTTAACCTACCAGAAGCTACATGAGCTGGAGATTGTAGAGTGCTACAGGGTGGACAGAGACATACTACAAGAACTCAGTGAGCTTTGCTGCCCTCAACTCAGACCCAGAGCCAACAGAGGGGAACCCATCCCGGTTGAAACAAAGGTATGTGTAGCCCTTAGAATCTTAGCTACTGGTACTTTTCAAAGACCATGTGGGGACATGATGGGGGTTTCAAAGGCCTCAGCATACAGGGTACCCCACTAGTTCCTAGCTGCCATGCAAACACATGCAAGTGCCAGTGAGCACATTTATTTAGCCTGACCCCTGAGGAGACGGCCAGCAGTATGTGTTTCTTCCACCATGTAGCACACTACCCTGAGGTACTGGGTACCATAGACTGGACTCATGTGCACATCAAAGCAGCACCTGGTGAGGAGGGCAGAGTCTATGCAAACCACAAGGGGTATCACTCCATCAGCTCCCAGGTTGTGTGTAATGTCCAGGGCATTATCATGAGGAGTATGTGTGCTGGCAGCCCTGGCAGTTATCATGACTTCCATATCTGGCATGCATCACAGCTGTACCAGATGTTTGCCAGGGGGACATCCCATATGGCCATCTACTAGGGGATGCTGGCAATGCACTGGAACCATGAATGATGATACCCATCAGAAATGCATGCACACCTACCGAAGAATGCCATAATGAGGCACACACGCAAACTAAGATCATCATAGAGCATGTGTTTGGGCTGCTCAGGTCACGTTCCGCTGCCGCAATATATCCCGTGGAGCCCTGCAGTACTCATCAGCCATATGTATACAGATGTTCACAGTATGTGCCATGCTACACAATATGATCCTGTGGAAACAGCTGCAGCAGGAACATCACAGGGAAGGGACACACAGCCCTCCACCATTGCCATGGTACTCACAGCCACAGGGGACCTCTGAGGAGGAACCCCCACCTGAGCCAGTCCTTGTACACAGACATAGACATGCCCAGTATGTCCTGGCCTTGGCAAAGAGGCAACCTGTAGCACATGCACTGACAGCTACTGACAGCCTAGGATCCTAGGGACTGACACCTCACTCTGACTCACATACATAGTAAAACGGAAACACTTTATAATCTCGAAATACTGAAATGTCGAATTTCAGTATCTTGAGACTATAAAGTCAAAGTTTGAAAATAGCAAAAGTACATAATCGTGAATTCAAATATCTCAAATTCATGGTTATGGCTTTATGCTATGTAATGTCCGGGATTGTATGTGGATGGTGTGCAGTGCCGTGTGTGGATTTAGGTGTTATGTCAGGTAAGTGAGTGTTTTGTAAGGGTTTTGGGTGGGAGTTTGAGTGTATGTGAGTGTGCTGATATGTGTGATGTGTGTGTGTGTGTGTGTGTGTGTGTGTGTGTGTGTGTGTGTGTGTGTGTGTGTGTGTGTGTGTGTGTGTGTGTGTGTGTGTGTGTGTGTGTGTGTGCAGGACTGTAGAATGTGTGTGTGTGTGTGTGTGTGTGTGTGTGTGTGTGTGTGTGTGTGTGTGTGTGTGTGTTTGCATTTGTTTACTGTTTGTGCGATCTTGGAGTTAGTATATATAAGTAGGGGTGTGGGGGTGCAGGGGGGCTTGCCCCTGCTTATTTATGTTGTAGGTTTGTGGATATGTGTTGTTTTGTTTGTTTATGTTGTGATGTGGGTGTTGTGGTATATGTGTGTGGTCTGGTGTGTGCTGTGTTTTAGGTGTTTTGAATTTTGCGGTTTTGGGCTTCGCGGTTTTGATGTTTTGGTGTTGTGTGGATTCTATTTCAAGGTCTTGAAAAACTGAAATTCGAGATTTCAGTATTTCAAGATTATGAAGTGAATCCAGTAAAACAGATGACATCCTCACAACCTGTACCTTACCATGTATTGGCTGCATTCTGCATGCATCTGACAGAGTCAGCCCTGAAACACTGTTATCTCAACTGCTGCAGGCACAAGGTAAGTTGTATGTCTTTATAACAAATGTATGGGTTACTAGACTATGGTAGCATATGCATGGACCTGCTGCATGTATGCAAGGGAAAGGAGTGGGCTACTGGGCTACCTGCAGAGAACTAACAACTATGTGTGACAACAGGTACTCTCTCTCCAATACTAGCTGCCCCATAATATGCAGTATGCCACAAGGCAGCAAAACCTACAGCACTTTGTGAGGGAAATGCCAAACAGTGAAGCCACAGGACAGATGCATGACTGTCAATGCTAGAGTTCCCTACCCCCAATACAGCCATGCTCCTATACAACTGCAGTAACAATATGTTAGCAAGATCATAGCAGCAGACCACACAGTCCCAGGCTGTCCCAAACAACCTGACAACATGTCCTTTTTCCTCAATATGCAGGGGTCAAAGTTATGTATGTCTGCTGTTGATAATGTCAGGAATTAAACTTCACTTTCTGGTAGCTAGTGTGGCTTAGTGAGCTAAGTACATTAGCATGGTAGATGGTGTTCATGCTTTGAAGATAGCTGCACCTACAATTTTGCATGTGAGGTACTCCTATGGTAGGAGTCCCACAGTCTTATAAAATATGTCACTATTTGTTACTGCCAGAAAGCTGGACAATGCCAGAGGGAATGGAGGGACAGGGCCACAGCTATAGACATTACACATGCACTGAATAACCTAGAAGGTGGCTAGTATAACAGCAGATTGTAACAAGTCAGTGTAGCAGCAGGATGTACAGGGCATCACATTACTTTGTCAGTACCTACAAGTCAGTGGGCACCATGTAGTTGTATATTACCTAAACAACACAACTCTCTCAGGAACAGAGCAGACTTATAGGGTGGAATGCAGGACATCCTGCAAAACATGTACAGTCAGAGGTGAGAAGTCTGTAACCCTGTGTGAGGTGTTAACAGCATGTACCCCAGTTATAGCATACCTACAACTACTTAGAGCATGAAATATAGACAAAGCCATGAACAGCAGTGGGACAAAGGCCCACATATAAGGAGACGGATCAACTAGTGGCCACACAAATGTAGACAGATCAGAGAATAACAGGTCATCCAGTATCATGGGTTCCCTGCTGTGGATGGAATCAATAAATCTACTATCTGGCATCAGTTCCCAACATCAGTCTATAAGGATTTGCCACTGATGTACCAGAAAATCAAAATGCTATACCAGACATATGATGCAAAACTCTGTACAGTCCATTACAATCTGTACACACCCTACCTATGATTCAGATATTGTGGTCAACACACAGCCGGGGGATCCCTTGGACATAATATCAGGGAGGTGCTGGAATGCTAAATCAGGTGTAGCAGCCAATTGGCTTTAGCACACAAAATTCTGGACTGGAGTACAGGTAGGTCTGCCCTGGAGTC